>NW_027397067.1:19385518-19392349 GCF_003265705.2 Callorhinus ursinus | reverse complement strand
ACCAAAATACACCCAAAATCTAGTGTGTGGCACTGATCTATTCATCAGCCTGATCACATTTGTTCATATTCTTTTTTTTTCTCTCTTTCGTTCCCTCCCTTTTACCCCCAGTTTCGAGTCTCTTCTGATTTGTTTACTGTATATTTTTCTGGGATCAACGTTACCCTGTTAGCATTTTGTTGTCTCATTGATCTATTCTCCTCTGGACAAAATAACAAGACAGAAAAACTCACCTCAAAAAAAAGAACAAGAGGCAGTACCGACTGCCAGGGACCTAATCAAAAGGGACACTAGTAAGATGTCAGAACTAGAGTTCAGAATGACAATTATAAACATACTAGCTCGGCTGGAAAAAAGCACGGAAGATACTAGAGAATCCCTTTCTGGAGAAATAAAAGAACTAAAATCTAACCAAGTCAAAATCAAAAAGACCATTAATGAGGTGCAATCAAAAATGGAGGCTCTAACTGCCAGGATAATAGAGGCAGAAGAGAGAATTAGTGATATAGAAGACCAAATGATGGAGAATAAGAAAGCTGAGAAAAAGAGAGATAAACAACTACTGGATCATGAAGGCAGAATTCGAGAGATAAGTCATACCATAAGATGAAACAATATTAGAATAATTGGGATCCCAGAAGAAAAAGAAAGAGAGAGGGGGCAGAAGGTATATTGGAGCAAATTATAGCAGAGAACTTACCTAATTTGGGGAAGGAAACAGGCATCAAAATCCAGGAGGCACAGAGAACACCCCTCAAAATCAATAAAAATAGGTCAATACCCTGACATCTAATAGTAAAACTTACAAGTCTCGGAGACAAAGAGAAAATCCTGAAAGCAGTTCGGGACAAGAGATCTGTAACCTACACGGTAGAAACATTAGATTAGCAACAGACCTATCCACAGAGACCCGGCAGGCCAGAAAGGACTGGCATGATATCTTCAGAGCACTAAACAAGAAAAATATGCAGCCAAGAATACTATATCCACCTAGGCTGACACTGAAAATAAAAGGACAGATAAAAAGCTTCCAGGAAAAACAAAAACTAAAGGAATTTGCAAACACGAAACTAGGCCTACAAGAAATATTGAAAGGGGTCTTCTTAACAAAGAGAGAGCCTAAAAGTAACATAGACCATAAAGGAACACAGACAATATACAGTAACAGACACCTAACAGGCAATAAAATGGCACTAAATTTATATCTTTCAAAAGGCACCCTGAATGTAAATGGGCTAAATGCCCCAATCAAAAGACACAGGGTAACAGATTGGGTAAAAAAAAAAAAAAAAAGATCCATCGATATGCTGTCTGCAAGAGACTTATTTTAGACACAAAGACACCTCTAGATTGAAAGTGAGAGGGTGGAAAACCATTTACCATGCTAATGGACATCAAAAGAAAGCTGGGGTGGCAATCCTTTATCAGACATTATATTTTAAAACAAAGACTATAATAAGAGATGAGGAAGGACACCGTAACATACTTAAAGAGTCTACACAACAAGAAGATCTAACAATTGTAAATATCTATGCCCCTAACACGGGAGGAGCCAATTACATAAGCCAATTAATAAAAAAATTAGAGAAATACAATGACAAAAATACAATAATAGTAGGGGACTTTAACACCCCCCTCACTGAAAAGGACAGATCATCTAAGTAAAAGATCAACAAGGGAATAAAGGCTTTAAATGACACACTGGACCAGATGGACTTCTCAAATATATTCAGAACATTCCATCCCAAAGCAACAGAATACACATTCTTCTCTAGTGCCCATGGAACATTCTCCAGAATAGATCACATCCTAGGTAAAAAATCAGGTCTCAACCAGTGCCAAAAGACTGGAATTATTCCCTGCATATTTTCAGACCACAGTGCTTTGAAACTGAACTCAATCACAAGAGGAAAGTTGGAAAGAACTCAAATACATGGAGGCGAAAGAGCATCTTACTAAAGAATGAACGGGTCAACCAGGAATTTAAAGAAGAATATAAAAAATTCATAAAAACAAATGAAAATGAAAACACAACTGTTCAAAATCCTTGGGATGCAGCAAAGGCCATCCTAAGAGGAAAGTATATAGCAATACAAGCCTTTCTCAAGAAACAAGAAAGGTCTCAAATACACAACCTAACCCTACACATAAAGGAGCTGGAGAAAGAACAGCAAATAAAGCCTAAACCCAGCAGGAAAGAAAAATAATAAACATCAGAGCAGAAATCAATGAAATAGAAACCAAAAGAACAGTAGAACAGATCAATGAAACAAGAGCTGGTTCTTTGAAAGAATTAATAGGATTGATACACCCCTGGCCAGACTTATCAAAAAGAAAAGAGAAACGACTCAAATAAATAAAAGCATGAATGAAAGAGGAGATATCATGAACAACAGCAAAGAAATAGAAACAATTATAAGAACATATTATGGGCAAGTATATGCCAGCAAATTAGATAACCTGGAAGAAATGGATGCATTCCTAGAGATGTATAAACTACCAAAACTGAACCAGGAAGAAATAAAAAACCTGAACAGACCCATAACCACTAAGGAAATTAAAGTGGTAATCAAAAATCTCCCAACAAACAAGAACCCAGGGCCAGATGGCTTCCCAGGGGAATTCTACCAAACATTTAAAAAAGAATTAATACTTATTCTTCTGAAACTGTTCCAAAGAATAGAAATGGAAGGAAAATTTCCAAACTCATTTTCTGAGGCATTACCTTGATCCCAAAACCAGACAAAGACCCCATCAAAAAGCAGAATTACAGACCAATATCCCTGATGAACATGAATGCAAAAATTCTCACCGAAATACTAGCCAAAAGGATCCAACAGTACATTAAAAGGATTATTCACCACCCCCAAGTGGGATTTATTCCTGGGCTGCAAGGTTGGTTCAACACCCACAAATCAATTGATGTGATACAATACATTAATAAAAGAAAGAACAAGAACCATATGACCCTCTCAATAGATGCAGAAAAAGCATTTGACAAAGTACAGCATCCTTCTTGACCAAAACTCTTCAGTGTGTAGGGATAGATACATACATCAATATCATAAAAGCCATCTATGAAAAAACCAGAGCGAATATCATTCTCAATGGGGAAAAACTGAGAGCTTTCCCCCTAAGGTCAGGAACATGGCAGGGAGGCCCACTCTCACCACTGCTATTCAACACAGTACCAGAAGTCCTAGCCTCAGCAATCAAACAAAAAAAAGAAATTAAAGGCATCCGAATTGGCAAAGAAGTCAAACTCTAACTCTTTGCAGATGATATGATACTTTATGTGGAAAACCCAGAAGACTCCACCCCAAAACTGCTAGAACTCATACAGGAATTCAGTAAAGTGGCAGGAGATAAAATCAGTGCACAGAAATCAGTGGTATTCCTATACACCAACAACAAGACAGAAGAAAGAGAAATTAAGGAGTCGATCCCATTTACAATTGCACCCAAAACCATAAGATACCTAGGAATAAATCTAACCAAAGAGGCAAAGAATCTGTACTCAGAAAACTATAAAATATTCATGAAAGAAATTGAGGAAGACACAAAGAAACGGAAAAATGTTTCATGGTCATGGACTGGAAGAACAAATATTGTGAAGATGTCAATGCTACCTAGAGCAATCTACACATTTAATACAATCCCTATCAAAATACCATCCACTTTTTTCAAAGAAATGGAACAAATAATCCTAAAATTTGTATGGAACCAGAAGAGACCCCGAATAGCCAGAGGAATGTTGAAAAAGAAAAGCAAAGCTGGTTGCATCACAATTCCAGACTTCCAGCTCTATTCCAAAGCTGTCATCATCAAGACAGTATGGTACTGGCACAAAAACAGACACATAGATCAATGGAACAGGATAGACAGCCCAGAAATGGACCCTCAACTCTATGGTCAACTAATCTTTGACAAGGCAGGAAAGAATGTCCAATGGAAAAAAAGTCTCTTCAACAAATGGTGTTGGAAAAATTGGACAGCCACATGCAGAAGAATGAAACTGGACCATTTCTTTACACCACACACAAAAATAGACTCAAAATGGATGAAAGACCTAAATGTGAGACAGGAATCCATCAAAATCCTAAAGGAGAACACAGGCAGCAACGTCTTTGACCTCAGCTGCAGCAACTTCTTCCTAGAAACATCACCAAAGGCAAGGGAAGCAAGTGCAAAAATGAACTACGAGGACTTCATCAAGATAAAAAACTTTTGCACAGCAAAGGAAACAGTCAACAAAACCAAAGACAATTGACAGAATGGGAGAAGATATTTGCAAATGACATATCAGATAAAGGGCTAGTATCCAAAATCTATAAAGAACTTATGAAACTCAACACCCAAAGAACAAATAATCCATTCAAGAAATGGGCAGAAGACATGAACAGACATTTTTCCAAAAGACATCCAAATGGCCAACAGACACATGAAAAAGTGCTCAACATCGCTCTGCATCAGGGAAATCCAAATCAAAACCTTAATGAGATACCACCTCACACCAGTCAGAATGGCTAAAATGAACAAGTCACGAAACAACCAGTGCTGGCAAGATTGCGGAGAAAGGGGAACCCTCCCACACTGTTGGTGGGAATGCAAGCTGGTGAAGCCACTCTGGAAAACAGTATGGAGGTTCCTTAGAAAGTTGAAAATAGAGCTACCCTATGATCCAGCAATTGCACTACTGTGTATTTACCCCAAAGATACAAATGTAGGGATCCGAAGGGGTACATGCACCCCAATGTTTATAACAGCAATGTCCTCAATTGTCAAACTATGGAAAGAGCCACGATTTCCATCAACAGATGAATGGATAAAGAAGATGTGGTATATATGTACAGTGGAATATTATGCAGCCATAAAAAAAAACAAAAACAAAAAATGAAATCTTGCCATTTGGAGCAACATACATGGAAGTAGAAGGTATTATGCTAAGCGAAATAAGTCAATCAGAGAAAGACAAGTATCATATGATCTCACTGATAATGAGGAATTCTTGATCTTCAGAAAGAAACTGAGGGTTGCTGGAGTGGTGGTGGGTGGGAGGGATGGGGTGGCTGGGTGATGGACTTTGGGGAGGGTATGTGCTATGGTGAGTGCTGTGAATTGTGTAAGACTGATGAGTCACAGACCTATACCTCTGAAACAAATAATACATTATATAGTTACACACACACAAAAAAGAAGATAGTAGGAAGGGAAAAATGAAGGGGGGAAATTGAAGGGGGAGATGAACCATGAGAGACTATGGACTTTGAGAAACAAACTGAGGGTTTTATAGGGGAGGGCAAGGTGGGGAGATGGATTAGCCCAGTGATGGGTATTAAGGAGGGCACGTATTGAATGGAGCACTGGGTGTTATACGCAAACAATGAATCATGGTACGCTACATCAAAAACTAATGATGTAATGTATGATGACTAACTAACATAATAAAATAAAATTTAAAAAAATTTTTTAAATTAAAAAAATAAATATTACACACACTTTATCTTTTTAAATACTAGTTTCTCCTAAGATTAATACCATTAGAAATATCCAAAGCTGAGATGCGATATCAGTACTCTTGTCTTTTGTGAATATAAACTCTAGAATTAAATTCATCAAGTCTCTGGGTTGTGCAATTAAAATATTATGGAAATTTGGAAAAGGTTCAGTTTACTCATACTTACTAAATGATTTGTAGAGCTTCAATAGTACTTGGTAAAGGGGATGAAGTATTCTAAAATGAAGGGAATGGGTGGTATATTCACATTACTTCAATTCAGGAAGGGAATAGACAATCAGATTTACTCAGTAATTTCCATTTCTAGCCACTATGTATTTTGTCCACATTATACATACATTAAGAATATTTGCTCAAAAACTAGGATTTTGGGGGCACCTGGGTGGTTCAGTCAGGTAGTTGCCCAACTCTTGATTTTGACTCAGGTCCCAATCTCAGGGTCATGGGATTGAGCCCCACATCAGGCTCTGCACTCAGCAGGGAGTATGCTTCTCTCCCTCTCCCTTTGCCCCTGCTCTCTCTCTCTCTCAAAATAAATAAATAAATCTTTAAAAAAAAAAACACTTCAGGATTTTAATTTTACAAAATCTTTCCTGCTGTTTACCTATTCAACAATGACAGCCATAAGACCATAAAAGGTATCATCATTGTACACAGCTAATTTTGCAAAAACTTTGGACTTGAAGGCAGGCACATATATAAATAAGTATGAGATCAACTGTAATTTAAAAAAAGATCTCATTCTCAAATGGATGCCTTTAATAACTGCACCTAGATGGATGTGTTAATTGACTCCGTGGGAGAAATCCTTTCATGATGTATATCAAATCATCATGTTGTACAATTAAAGTATCTTACAATGTTATTTGCCCACTAATTCTCAATAAGGCTGGAAAAAAACCAATTGTACCTAAACAACTTGAACATTACAATTTTTTTTATTTTTTATTGTTATGTTAATCACCATACATTACATCATTAGTTTTTGATGTAGTGTTCCATGATTCATTGTTTGTGCATAACACCCAGTGCTCCACACAGAATGTGCCCTCTTTAATACCCATCACAAGGCTAACCCATCCCCCCACCCCCTTCCCCTCTAGAACCCTGTTTGTTTTTCAGAGTCCATTGTCTCTCATGGTTTGTCTCCCCCTCTGACTTACTCCCCTTCATTCTTCCCCTCCTGCTATCTTCTTCTTTTTCTTTTTTCTTAACATATATTGCATTATTTGTTTCAGAAGTACAGATCTGTGATTCAACAGTCTTGCACAATTCACAGCGCTCACCATAGCACATACCCTCCCCAATGTCTA
>NW_027397067.1:19376851-19385418 GCF_003265705.2 Callorhinus ursinus | reverse complement strand
TCGATGGACATCTTGGCTCCTTCCACAGTTTGGCTATTGTGGACATTGCTGCTATAAACATTGGGGTGTACGTACCCCTTCGGATCCCTACATTTGTATCTTTAGGGTAAATACTCAGTAGTGCAATTGCTGGATCATATGGTAGCTCTATTTTCAACTGCTTGAGGAATCTCCATACTGTTTTCCAGAGTGATTGCACCAGCTTGCATTCCCACCAACAGTAACATTACAATTTTTTAATGAGTTATATTCAACTAAAATTAACAAGCTTTTCTACATCTTCCTGAGACCTATTTCTATTAATCCCAATCTTGCTGCAAACACAAAGAATTTAGAAGAGTATACTAAAAAAAACAGACAAGTTCATTTTCATATGTGGTAAAAGCATCTTTTTTAAAAAGCTCATTAAGGCAGGGATTAACAACAACTATCTTTTTTTTTAAAGATTTATTATTTATTTGTTTATTTATTTATTTATTTAGAGCCAGAGAGGGAAAGCACATGTGAGAATGGGAAGAGGCAGAGGGATAGGCAGAGAGAGAAACTCAAGCAGACCCCACACTGAGTGCAGAGCCCCATGTGGGGCTCAATCTCACAAACCTGAGATCACAATCTGAGTCGAAACCAAGAGTCAGACGCTTAACCGACTGTGCCACCCAGGTGCCCCACAACTATCCTTTGACTTTAATCCTAACCTGTCCCCTTTCATCGAGGCACATGGGCACTTCTATGCTTTCTTGGTTAGTGCCATTGTATTTTCACACTAATGTCTCATGCTAGGGAATTCTGATACTATAATCCAAGAGGCCGAACTCCCATGTCATCAACATAGCTGCCAATGTTCGGAGAACTTGCTCTGGGCATCCTGCATCCTCAACCCACCTGTTTTACCTTTGAATTTCATGAAGCCTTTTAGTACCTTTTCACTGAAACTAATATATCCTAGATATGGTTAGGAAGAAGCATATAAAGGCTCAGGAAATTTCCCAATTAAGTGCAACTTTACTTTTTTCTTAAACAACCTGCAAAACATTTTGCCAAGAGTTCAAGGAAACATCCTATAAGATAACTACCTTCTGAAGAAAAAATTATATCCATGCTTTAAAACAAATATCATTACAGCAATAACACTGCCACATTAAATTACTTAAACTAATGATGGCTAAGCTATACCAGGAACTTGCTTGGGTTTCATTCATTCATTTATTCAACAAACACCTCTTGAGCGTCTATTACATGGCAGGTCCAGTCTCTGGGGAAATAGCACAGAATAAGTAGCAAGACCACTGTTCTAATGGACTTTACAGTCTAATCCAGTAAAGGTGGCAACAAATAAATAAATACTGAAAAAAATATTAGCAAGAATTTTCTAGATGTTGATAGAAAATGGCTGGGAGGCTATACTAGATGGGGCGATCAGGGAAAGTACTTCCAAGGAAGAGGAGGAAATGATTGGGAAGCAGCACCGGGAAACACAGAAGACACACCCACCTTTCCTACAGGGCCTGAGACGTGTGGGTTAGCAACAGAAAAAAATTTTTTCCTCCAGAAGGTTCCTGGGAGGTAGTGTTATTTAATGATAGTCACATTTTAGTCAGGTTTTACAAGAAGTAAAGAGAACAATCAGAGAATAGGCTAAGAGTGTGTGAAATTTACTGAGGAGACCCTGAGTTCCCAGGAGCACAGAGGAAAAGGTTGAATTCATGGGACTGATAAATAATTTCTTTTTTTATTAAAAAATTTTTTTCAAGGTTAATAAGTAATTTCTGAAGTATTACCTGTTTATCACCTTACCTGTGTTTCCTTTTGCAATACACCAGAAGATTATCAAAAAGAAAAAACACCCGTTCTTGAATATTTCCAGAAGAAATTTTCAGTAAGACGCCACACATTAGCATCTCAGTGCAGGTGTCGGTGATGTTGGATCCCTAGGTCAAAAAAAAATGGAGACAATGTTTGATGACTTAACAGAAACTTTTGTGTGTAATTCTATTTCTCCTTAAAAGTCTGTTTGTTTTTATTTCAAGATACAATATATGGACAGGATAAAGGTTGAAACACCATAAATATTTATACACTGGATGGAGGTCTCCTTCCCTCCCAGATTCCTGGTCAGTCTCAGCAGATACAACTGTGGTTAAGAGATTCTGTGTCTTCTTTAAGCTTTCTCACACATGTGTGCATACATAAGCATGGATGATACATGTTACTATGTTCTTTTAAAAGGAGATGATTTCAAAGTGATGCATAACATTCATGTCCCTAGTACTCCTCTTCTCCTCTCTTTCCCTGGTAGGGGAAAAGAGTTCCATGAATACATCACAAAGCACACGAAGTTCTCTAAATTTTTAGCAGGTCTCAATTTATTTATCCACTCCTAGGATTGATAGGAAGAAAAAAGAAGAAATTAAAGGGGGAAAAAAAAAACTATTTAAAGAGAGCAACCTTCCATAGAGCCTTTTACCCAGTTAAAAGTTAGCATAGGCATACTCATTCATTAAATGAGCCTTCACTGAGTGCACACTAAGGTCAGATGATTAGTGACAAAACTGGGTCTTAACACAAGCGCTAACCATTGAGAGGAGCCACAAGATGGAAGGAGCCTGAATCACAAACAGAGGAAAGGTGCACAATGAAGCAGAGCACAAGCATTGGATTGTTGTGTGAGCTAATCAAAAACATCTAATTTGAGCCATTATAAATGTGGCCATCTATTTGTATCTACAACCTAAACTATCACAACTAATGCACTGAGTTAGACAAAAAAGAAAAAAAAGTTTTCAGTAGATAGCTGTTAAGCATGCTCTGCAAGAATACTTCTATTTTCAATATGTCTGCTCTCTTTAAATCCAGGGATAAATTTCTGACTCTTTTTAAACTTAATGCTTTTATTTTTTATTTTTGATATTTAACAATCAGACAATTAATTTTGTACTTCCACAGTAATCATTGATATAGTTTTTCTGATTGATTATAAAAATTTAAATTATGGTGACAACTGATACCTGTCAATAAGAAACTTCCCAAATTGGAAATTAAAAGAATGTGATTGTGTTGAGTGTCTATATTACACACACATTTTATTTATTTCTTATTTTTTTATTTTTTTACTAACTTTTTTTTTTTAAGATTTTATTTATTTATCTGTCAGAGAGAGAGAGAGAGAGAGAACACAAGCAGGGGAGCAGACTCTCTGCTGAGCAGGGAGCCCGATGTGGGGCTCGATCCCAGGACCCTGGGATCATGACCTGAGCCAAAGGCCGACGCTTAACCGAATGAGCCACCCAGGTGTCCCTATGCACACATTTTATTTTTTGTTTTTATGTTTCACTTAAGTATTTTGTTTTATTAAGTTTTTTATTTTAATTCCAGGAGAGTTAACATACAGTGTTATACTAGTTTCAGGTGTACAATATAGTGACTCAGCAATTCCATACCTTACTCAGTGCTCATCATGGTAAGTGTGCTCTTAATCCCCTTCACCTCTTTCACCTATTCCCCCCACCCACTCCCCTCTGGTGACCAGCCATTACAAAATATTTTAGATTTAAGACATTTCCTTTTCTTTTTTTCTTTCATCATAAAGATGGACATATAACTAGAGATCTATTAAAAATTTACACAATTTCATATCCTTCATCATGTGATAATTAAGTAAAAACTGTCATCAAATATGAATATAAATCCCAATTTTAGTGGCAATGATTTCTTATTTAAATACTATCCCTACCTCAGAAAAAAATTAAGATAGAATAGTATTAAAAATGTAAACAAGGAAACATCACATTGATTCTTGCACAGGGAACTATACGATGTTATGGAGGTGGCTTTACTGGTAACAATTTTACAAAAGGTACAAAATACTTCACCTTAGACTATTTCTCATAGTAGCCCAAAAAAGTAAAGCAAAGAAGCAAACTTGTTATTTTATTAAATGGTAACTGCAGATGTTATTCTAATTTGCGTATTAACCAGTCTTCCAAAGAAGTTCCCAATATAATTATAGGTAGGTATTAGTAGATGCATTCCTACTTGACAAAAAGTCTTTTTTTTTAAAGATTTTATTTATTTGAGAGAGAGAGAGAGAGAGAGAGTGAGTAAGCACGAGTAGGGGGGGAGGGGCAGAGGGACAGGGAGAGGGAGAAGCAGGCTCCCTGCTGAGCAGGGTGGCAGATGCACGGGGCTCGATCCAGGGTCCTGAGATCATGACCTGAGCCAAAACCAACTTAATCAACTGAGCCACCCAAACATCCCCATACTTGAGAGAAATCTTAACCATACATTTCCGACTTGTTTGTGATTATAATCTTTATTGATAAATATAAGAAGAATTTAATGTAAATTAGTATAGTGGTTAGAGGCCACTTATTCCATCCCTTTACACAGTCTCACAGGAGATATCGTTCAAGCTCTGAAGAACTCACGGGACTAATGTGTAAAATAAAGAATAGGTATATATTATTCTTGATCATAAAAATACCTGACATCCACACCGAATGTTCCCGTAAGTATGGCCAACACAATCTCCCTTTGTAAACTTCCTATTTGGAAAGCTATATTATAATCAGAAAGAATCCTGACACAAGTAAAAAAAAACAACTCACAACCAGACAGTAACAGAGGAAAGGACACAATTGCTGACCACCACTGAGAGTTTGACCCCTGACCATACCCCAGGCTCTTCCCTGTCTTTGTCTTCCTGTGACCTGTCTGCATGTTATTTGAATTGCTCTCCACCATCAAGTTCTTGTTTGTTCATACCTTTTAGCTTGTCAGTGCCACAAAGACTTTCTGATGAAGTCATGCTTCCCAGTTGAGAAAAGCTGTCTCCTGTCCTGTGAACAGACTGAACTGAAGAGCAGGGCCATGCTAGCTAGCTAGCTTCCCATAGGTCAAGTGTTGGGGAGACTGAGCACTGCCCATCAGCAGCTGTACCTTTGACTTCTAATAAAAAAGCCAATTTTATAGCAGGAAGCTTGCTCAGATGGTAGCATTAGACAAGTCAGAGGCATGCCTGGACTATTAGAGGAGGGCCTTCAACAGAACGTATAGATGGGGCTGCAGTTGTTCATTTATATACCAAGAGGAGAGAGGGAGGGAGGGAGGGAGGGAGAGAGAGGGCAGAAAAAAGGAAGGAAGGAAGCAGGGAGGGCAGGGAGGATATCTTAGTGAACTAGGCTTAAGAATTAGAGCAGTTTGAAAGCAATGAGCTAGCACAACCTACCACCTGGACAAGACAATTCAAAGTCTATCTGTCTCTCTGTGTGTCTCTCTCTCCTTGCTCTCTCTCTTCTCGGCTTCCACTACAAACAAATCACAATTCTGAATGACTCCTTTGATTCTGTAGCTATGTTCATGCCTTCTAACCAATGTAGAAAAGAATAATAGTACTTAACTTATTCACAGAATTAATAGGCAATATATATAAAACTGCCAGCACAATGCCTAGCACAGGAAAGGACTCAATAAAGGCTAGTACAATCAACATCGCTGACTTTGAAGATGATTTTCTTCTTCAAGGAGACTTCACTTATTTCTGACCTCTGCTGTGGTTCACTCTATGTTGATTTTTATGCTTTAACTCGTAGAAGACAGTGTTATTTCTGATTCTCTAGTTTTTGAGGGTAGACACATCTTGTTGCCTCAGAGAACACTGACTTTTGCCCTGACAAAAAAAGGCCTTCTAGCCTATTCTTGAACAATTCTAGTAAAATTAAGTTCATTCCCTCTTAAGAAAGCTATTTCTTTACTTAGCCACTCTAATTATTAGAAAAATTTTTCTATTCGTAGAACCAAAATCTACTTCCCTTTCTGCTCACTGACTCCACTTCTGCCTCCTGGGAGTAGAGGAATACCCTCTTCATTATGACAGGCCTGGCTCTCCAGTATCTGAAAATAGCCAGTACACTTCCCTTCTGCCTCCCAAGCTAGATAACTAGCATTGCTTTTGACCATTCATCCTATGGCTTGATTTGAGAAACCTGCAAGATCCCTGAAGATCTCCTCTGAACCGTCTCCAGTTTGTCAGGGTCTCCCTTAATATGTAACACCTCTGGAAGTGAGCACAACCACTCGGATGTGAGCTGGCAAATAAATCATATAGTGATTTATTTATTTATTTATTTTACTATTACTCCAGTCCCCTACAATACCTATCTTGATACCATAAGATTATAGTAGCACATTTATGGCAATCCCATCTTACAACTAATTCAAAGTGCTCCATTAGTCAGCAAAGCATCTCGATCATTTTCCTCTATCATATACTTAAATAGTTTGACTTTTGAATGATTTAATCTAGATTGGTATCATAGCAAACTCTCAAACCCCTCACTAATATACAAATACATTGTGTTTTGGGGCACCTGAGCCAGAGCACGGGCTCAGTCAGTTAAGCATCTGCCTTCAGCTCAGGTCATGATCCCAAGGTCCTAGTATGGAGCCCTTTGTCAGGTTCCCTGCTCAGTGGGGAGGCTGCCTCTCCCTGCCCGCCACTCATGCTCTCTCCCGCTCTCTCTCAAATAAAAACAATTTTTTTTAAAAAATCTTAAAAAAAGGGGTGCCTGGGTGGCTCAGTTGGTTAAGCGACTGCCTTCGGCTCAGGTCATGATCCCGGAGTCCCAGGATCGAGTCCCGCATTGGGCTCCCTGCTCAGCAGGGAGTCTGCTTCTCCCTCTGACCCTCATGCCTCTCATGTTCTCTGTCTCTCATTCTCTCTCTCTCAAATAAATAAATAAAATCTTAAAAAAATTTAAAATTAAAAAAAATCTTAAAAATATACATTATGTTTAAGTCATTATCATAGGTTCCCATTAGCTCCTAGCTCCTGATCAAAAATCAGAATAAGATTAATTGACCTCTGTGAAAGCAACACTTCTTTTCAGAAACAACCCAAAGTATCTGTTTAATAATCTATTAATGAAATTTTGTGGGGTAATGACATCAAGCCCAACCAGCTTGTTATACTTCAAAGTATATCTCACAATATAAACATAACATCACTCATATTATATTTTACTAAATCCTACTGAGACATTTCTATCACTGAGGTGTCTTTAATAGTTAACAGCAAACTTTAAGAATTAGTACAGTATCTACCTTTACTATCTTCTACCATAGTAATCTACTATTATCACATGAAATCTCTTCAGTGAATAATTAAATAATTCCCAGAGGATTGCTTATGCAACTTAAAGGAATCTGTGTCGAACATACACATTTGTCTAAAAAACTCCTAAAAGAATGGCCTGTAGCATTTCTCTTTATACCACGTGTATCTCATAGATGATAAAGAATAACCATTTTGTTCTTGATTTACCATGATTGAGCTGTGCATGATTTCTATGACAATGGCAGCTGGAAATCATTAAGAATTTCTTAACCACAGATATGCACAATTTTATAAATATTGAAGAAAATTTGACCAAGTGTATATACAGTCTTCTGTAGAGTCATGATGTGCCTCTCACTTCAAATCCATCCCACGCACAAATAGATAAGTGTCTCTTTTTAAATAATGCTATGGCATAGTTTCCCCTCGTTTACATGATAAATCTACCTTTCTCTGTAGTAGAAAAAAAATAATCTCACAACTTTAAAGTAAATGAAATTTATGATATTTTGAAACTACATGCCATTTTTTTTCATTTACCTAGAAATGCCAGGAGAGTTTCTAGAGAGTTAGGAATAAAGAAGTCAAGCTACAAAATTCACAGGAGAAATTGAAATAAAGTATGGCTATGAGCGTCAGATTAAGAGTCAGGAGCACTAAAGTCCATGAAAATGACAATGCCAGACGAGTGAACTAGAAAATAAAAAATGTGGAAGCAGTAAAACAAGCCACGCAGATCATCAGACGAGAGCAAAGCCTCTAGGGCAATGGTTCTCAAAGTTTAGAGTTTGGGAGACACACCTGATGGGCTTCTTAAAATTCCCAGGTTCAGAGACTGAAACTGAGTAAAGCTGGGGAAGGTCCCAGGCCATTCCAGTAAATGCTGATGCATGTGGTATTCTGTCAACATTCCAAGTAAAACTGCTTTGGAGGCTTTGAGTACCTGAATCCAGGTGCTCAAGTGCATCGTATGGCAACCCTGTGACATGGAGATTGAGGTGAGCACAGGTCTCTGCCCGAGGTAGTCCTAACTGCTCCCCAGTGCCCACGGCAGACGGGCGTTGATCATGTTAACATGCTCGCAAATACACCACATGGTCACCTGTGGTACATTTCATCACTGGTGAATATTCACTTAAACCTGCACAATGCTACATAACCTAGTTAGTATTTTATCTTCATTTTGAAAATCGGTGCTAATTTTTAAATCTAGAAATCTATTCTTTGGCAAATCTGTATTTAGTCATTGAACAACCATGTATAATAAATGCTTTTCTCTAGATGAATACTAAAGTCAGGCTTTTAACATTTCTACAACTCCCCAAACAATGTGTTAAACATTTTCTCCTGGTATAAATCTCTAGCAAGTTGGCTTCTCTGTTCGTAAAGTTTTAGGAAGAAAGAGAGAAAGAAAGAGAGAGAGGGAGGGAGAAAAGGAGGGGGGAGGGAGGAAGGA
>NW_027397067.1:19290369-19376751 GCF_003265705.2 Callorhinus ursinus | reverse complement strand
AAGAAAGAAAGAAAGAAAAAGAAAGAAAGAAAGAAAGAAAGAAAGAAAGAAAGAAAGAAAGAAAGAAAGGAAGGAAGAAAGAAGGAAGGAAGGAAGGAAGGATGGAAGGAAGGTAAAAGAAAGGGAAAGATGTTTAGTTAAATCAGCTTTGTACAGTGTTTCATGGGTCACCATGCAGATGTTGAAGGCAGCAGATTATTTCACTGTGGAAAAAAAAAACTGAAAAAACCTGAACTATAGAAATACCTTTACAAAGATGATTCATGTGACTGTGAAAAAAAATACTGCCCATGGAAATAAGCTACTTTAACAGTACAGTGATACATCACAGAGTCATAAACCAACATTTGAGAGGTAAGGTGTAAAAGAATTATTTTTAAAAAGTAAGAGGGCCTGCATAAATCATTAATTTTGAACTACCCTAAAGCCATTACACATAACGTAATATGTACATGTACATATTCAATGCAGATATTTTTAAATAATGTGTTTACACATGATTCAGAGTTCTTCTCTCTTAGCAATCCCTTAAAAAATAAATAACCAAAATAATGTACTTTTATCATCTAGATGATTTATCTTTTTTAACACGCATTTCCCTTTAGGAAGCGACATTTATCATGTAAAATCATGCTTGTGATGAATTATATATATAGAATTAAATACAGCAAAACCCCAGCCAGGAAGTTCCATGGATGGTTCTAATCATGACTGCTTTCGTTAAATCCGGAAAGGAAGGCTGACTGACAGTTCAAGGTGAGAAGTAACCATCCACAAATAACTGTGACCAGGGGTGGGAGTCGACTCATCCAGTGCCTCTCCTTCCAAAAACTTCTCTTTCTACTCCAGCCTGTAGAAAACTGTCATCCTGCCTCCTTCACCATGGCCCCGGTGGAGGCAAAGGGGAACTACAGGGAGGGAAGCCCATCTGTGTATGTCCTCAGACAAAACAAACAGAACCCACAACTATGAAAATCCATTCAGAGAGACTGAATTTCAAACAACGGCACAGTGTTCCACTCTAATTTGAGGAAATAAAAAAATCTTGCATGGTATATATTTGTAAACCATAAACCAGAACAGGATGCTTAAGAGGATTAGAGAACATCAAAGGACCAGAAAAATGTAACAAATAACAGAACTAGATCAGAATCACTGCTACTAACCAAAAGAGCCAAAAATATCAAAAAATAGTGAGCAGCCACTGACAATTAATACATAACTACAATATAACTATATCTGCGTTTAATTACCGCCAACCCACTATGTATGAGACACTGTCCTAGATGCCAGAGACCCAAGGCATGAGACATGACCCTTGTTCCCAATACTTGTGGAAGAAACAGATATGTAAACATAGAATTAGAGTGTGATCACTGCTATAACACAGCATTAATAAAATGAGAGTTGGCATGAATTAACAGTGATGGATATTAGGAATAGTTGTGTGTTTATGATTATTTAGGTTTATCATTAGCTACATAGTTCATTCCATGCGGTGGTTTCAGGTTTCAATCATTCTCCAGGGATTTTCTTTGTCAAATTTACAAAGTACACCATTTAAATATCACCAAAATGGTGGAAAGATCTGTGTGAAATGGATGAGCAAACAATGACCTCAGTCACTAAGGCCAGGACTCGGCAGTCCGTGCTGGCAACACTCCTCACCAAAGGCCCCTCTTCCCACTGTGGGTGCCTCATGGTCCAAGATCCAGCAAGAAAATAGTAATGATTCAGAATCGAATCTGTGAGGAAGCTGAATAATTTTGATTCTATAATTTGAGGTATGTAATCAGCTGCCAATTATACAGTCAGCATACATGAAAAACTATTAAATTTCAAAGCTCCATTACAGAATTTAATGTGGAAGTCTGATGAATTTTCATAAGTGGACACTAGTCAGGTGCCAAAGTATGCTTTCAGAAAATGACAACACCCAGAAAAGACAGTCAGAAGCGTATGTATTTATTTTATGGCTCCTTTTCTAATTTCCAGTATTTCTTCAAACATTAAAATCATGATTTATGAAGCACTGCAATAATAGAACAAATCCCCGCCTCTCAATAGACGCAATAAAAATAATATTGCTAAATCATACCTGGACTATTTGAAAGGTTAAATCTTTTTATGTTAACAAGTTCTCTTAATATGTTATATAAGGGTTCATTACCGATTCTTTGTAGCTATGAGGTGGCAAAAATCATTATAATAGGAAACTATTCACTAATTATCTGACCCCATTGTTGGCTCTCCCTGCTTAACACCAGAGTCTACCTCATTCATCTTGTCAACTAAATGTTGAATGTCAATACCAGAAAAACACAGACTGCAGAGAGAAGGCATAATCTTGGCAAAGATGAAAGATGACAGGAGGCCTCGAAACTTCCCCCAATCGTATGCAAAGCACTGACAGATGAAGATCTGACAAGAGCTAGACCCACTCACTGTGGAAGAAAATTGACAAGAATGACAACTAGGCGGGTGTTTCATAAGAGAATGGTTTCAATATCAAAGGAGTGTCTCAAGAAAATGAATGAAGCATTTGAATATTCTTTCAAAAAATCTTTTAAAACTACTAGAAAAATTAAACATGAAATGAAGACTACCACATCATTTTATCATATAATGTCATAAAATGTATGCCCCCACCCGCAAGAGATTCAGCATTTGATTCACTCTTTTTGAGATTCAATTTATTTTAACTGAAGTTATAGCCTAGATTCTGTCATATATTAGATAAAACTAATAACATAAATGTTCATTTTAATGAAGTCCCAATCAAGCTTCCCCCCTCCCACTTACGAAATTCTGTTCGCCTTTCTAAGTAGATTGACTTTCAATGCTCTTTTTCCCAAACATATCCTTAAATAACAAGGGCTGCCTATAAATCAATTCTGCCTCAAGGCAGTAGACAAACTGTATCTACAAAATCACCTTGTAGAGAACAAAAAAGAAACAGATCTCATCACAACCTCTGTTAGACTCACACTCATGAAGTAAGAGAACATGACTTCAAGTCAATACACTATCAGACACAAACTTAATCATATGTAAAGTAGCAAATGGATGTTAAAATGGTCTTGTACCATTATATTTCTCCATGTAAAAAGGTATCCAAGAGGTGTCAAATTTCTGTTTCTTTTTACTTCCTAAAACACAGTGACTATTTTGATCTTATTTTTTCCAATACCTTCATATATTATTAATTCTCCCTCTTACCTTTTAATATAATTTTTTTTCAGATTTGAGAGATCTATTCCAAACAGGCCTATCATGGATGTAAAGCTGAACTACCAAGTGACATAATGCTTATTAATACTCCCTTGTCAATACAGTTCATTATGACTCCAAAGATTAGAGTTACCATTACAACACCATCAATCAGCCAAAAAGCAGACCAAGACTGAGACTGGTCCTGTTCTATGAAATGAATCAGTGACTCTGATTAAACAGCTAATGAACTTCCCTTTCCAAGCACACTGATCATTGCCCTACAATTACCTTTGGTAGAATATCCTGTGCAATGTTCTATATGTTGGATAAGACATAAAACTGAGATATAATAAATTATACTAATAAAAGGCAGAACTTCAAATATGAGCAATTAAACTCCAGATCTTCTGTAATGGCAGTCACTAGGTAAATGCTTACGAAAACCTAATTTCTTTAATCAGTTTACTTTTAAATGGCAAGCAATCAACTTAATCTAAAGAATTAGCTAAATTTTTATCTGTGTAGGTATAATATTACATGGTGACAAGGAATATAGGGTTTAGTATATGTGCTGCCGAAGCGAGCACAGGAATATAGGGTTTAGAACGAGTCTGTCTACTTTCAGATTAAACTCTGCCATCCATTAGTTGTAAGCACTTGGGGTAAGTTATATGGCCCTCATTTTTTAAATCTGTGTATTGGGGATTATAATACCTCAGCAAACTGTTAAAGGCTCACCAAGTTTGCGTACAATGGAAGATCAGCCTTCCCTCAAAAGGAAAGTGGATGACTGGCAATCAAGGACCACTGTCCTCTGTCCTAAACAAATTTGCCCAGGCAAGACTAGAGGAATCTCAGATTTTGATCTTGAATCTTGAGTGATGTAATATAAGGGTGGAAAACATTATTAGAGCCTATCCATTTTAGTTAGGGCACTGATGAGCCTGCCTACCAGCTTCGGCTGCCTAGACACCCTTGAGAGTGTAGCTTTTCTATTGATTCTGTGAACTACCCCATATCTTTTTTAAATTAATTTTTCTTTTAGCTTCTGTGGCTTGAAACTATCTAAACTTAACTGAAGTGATATAACACCTCCAGTAGACAGGTGCATATATTAGGCAAATGGGAACTGCTCAAGGGTAAAATCCTACCACTGAACCAGAGCTTTAAAATACTGCTCATTTGCATAGCATTTTACAGTATTCAAAGTATCTCGTCTGACTCCTGCAATAACCCACATTGTATGTGGGAGAGGTCTGTCTGATGCATCATCCCCAAACTAAGGGTTAGAGTCCAGACTAGAGACGAAGTCTGCTCACGAGTCAGGCTTTTGCACTATGTCATCTGATTTGGGAACCACAGATTTCAATCATTTGTTGACCTAAATTCAACATAAAGGAATGTAATGATCATTTACAGCACAAAATACTAGGTAGGCAAGATACCTGACAGATTTTACGATAGAAAGCCTTCATTTGATTAATGGGAAAAAAAGACCCTGGATAATTAAGTGACTTACTTGAAATAAATAATCCACCTAAAGTGGAAATAATGCAAATTTATGGTGTATCAGACTCAGATACTTAATCATTCAAGAAATTTTAGTTACTGGAGCAAAGGTGTCATCCCGAAGGTGGTTGTAAAAGGTCTGCAGGAGCTCGGGGAAGTAACTAGACAGGGAGCTGTTTCCCAGCCTTAGCTCAAGACTTCTCACCTCAAAGGCTCTTTAAGGAACTCTCTCTGTTCTTGGCGGACATGCCACCTGACATCTACCCTTGGCCCTGGCCTAATCCCACTAGAGCTACTCTAAACATACACAGAACTGTCTGCAAGCTGAACCTTAATCCTTGTTTGCAATTCAAAGAAAGCTCTTTATCCTCCTTCCCTCCAAGGGCCTGCATTCATCCTACAGAACTATCCCTTGGTCCTGGGCACCTTTGGAGTCCTATCAGCAGTCTCTCCTAAGTTTCCAGGAAGGGACCAGGCCTGAGTACTGTTAACAGCTTTCCCCACCTCTCTCCAAGGCAGTGGACTGAGATGGGGAATCGGATTCTTATCACAAGTTGCCAACCAGTTGGCTGCGCCTTCCTCCAAGCTGCATTCCCTCAACATCCCAAAACCCCCCAAAGCAGCATGGCTGTGCCGTGTCTTAGGCAATCACATTCAAATCCTACCTCAGTAGAATCTGCACTGCTGCCCTTTTTGGGACCCAACACTCGTACGATCTCCTCTGTGCATGCTAGAACTGTAGTCATATCTGATTTCCTGCAGCCCGTTTCCTCTGTCCCGGTGCCCCATTTTCCTCTCGCGCTCTGTTTGTTGTAAATACAGTGAGGCTGGTGAGATTGAGGCACGCACTGTTACGGGCTGTACATGGACATAGCATGATCCACACACATTCTTCCTTTGAGTAACTGGCACGCCCAGTGCAAGAAATATCAACACTTTTTAAAGAATCTCTAATTTCTGCAGTAGACACAATTTTTAGGATATACATGAGGAGGAACAAAATTATGACAGATTCCATTTCCCTAGAGTACTGAGAAGAATCTGTGAGGTTTTGTTTGGGGAAAAGGCCTGGCAGATATCAATGAGAAATCCTGTAACTTACAGCAAGTTCGGTTTTTCTTCCAACGCTCAAGTGACAACGGAATGACAAAAGCAAACTTCAGTCCATTTTTCTCAACCCAGCAGGACAACCACTCCCCAGGAAAGTAATTATCAACATGAATCAGTTGTAAAACACACAACCATTTTAAATGACTGAAATAAGTAGCATTCATGCTGAAATACGAGGTCACCCTGGACGCTTGAAATGAAAGAATATAGATGAGGAGAAAGCTTAGATCCCAGCTAGCATTTGAAAAGTTTCATGGTGAAGGGTGGATAAATAGGGGAATTCCCGGAGGTTAACGTTTGAGGTCTCTTTGAAAATCTGAGTGGGTATAATTTTAGATCTAAATGGAAACCAACATATTGAAGATATGAAACAAATCAGCCAATTATAACGTCTTAACGATAAAAAGCAATCCACTTGAATTTGTGTGATACATTATTTGGTTAGAAACATTTTAAATCTTCTTTATACCTTTAAAAAAATCTTAATTGCTTATTTTATAAAAATAAATTGTCCTAGTTGAAAGCTCATGCTCTTCTCAAGTAAGCCAATTTAGAGACAAAATTTTAGTTTGTGCTTTATATAGCACTAAAATAATACAGGGCTCCAACCCCATGAACTAATGGGGATTCAAAGTTACCCATAGATGAAAACATATTACAGATTCTGAATATCACTCTTCATTTGCTTTATCATTTAAAAAAAATTTTTTCTCCAATGAATCATAAATCCATAAAACTTACCATCTTGAATGGACCTTAAAAATCACATCATAGACGTTTCCTTCATTTAAGAAATGAGGAAATTCAAATTTAGAGATTAAGTGAGCTTAAAATGAAATTCCTCATCAAACACGTAATTTAGAATCTGAAAATAACAGTATCATAGAACACATATGGAGCGTTATTCCCCGTCCTTACTCTCTCCAGGATTCAGGCTGTGTACTTATTGACCAAACGAAGGCAGGAAAAAGGATAATCAAGATGCACAAATACTGAACTACCAAAGCTTATAACCCACACAGTATTAGATGGCTCTATCACAAAGCTTTCAGGTTGATGTTAAGTCAATTAACGGCCACTTTAAAGATATTTAGAAATAATAATGACGGCACTTTTCATAAATGGTTACAGCTCTCTGACATTATCTGGGAAAATGACCATTTACGGTTTCATCCAATGTCCACAATTCTACACACAGCATAAGACGTAACAAAACTATTTTAAGTTTATTCAAGTTAAACTACTCCATTGTTGAGTAGAGTGAATGTACCTCCCAGCCTTCAATGTGAGACTGCCATTCCTCTAAGGCTTCTAACTTCTCCATCTGCCTCTTGGCCTCATTTATGTTGGAACAGACAGCTTTCATGGCTTGGAGGGCTTCCATTACTGCTGCGTAGTCACTGTGTTTCCTTGGAGTCCGCTTCAGCAACTCCTGTTTATATACAAAAAACAAATCACCCTTTGATCTTCAGCTTTCTGGTACAGCAGGTTCAGACTGACCAGGAAATGAAAACTGCAGAGATCGTGAGAGCCACTTGCAGAAGTGACACCACAAACTCCACTAAGATTAAGATTAAAAAAGAAAGGTTGAACCAATGGATATGCATTACTCTGATACACATCTTGCAGCTCCTTTATTTTTGGCCTTTAAATTATTTTGTTTTCAGAAACTAAATTAGATTCCTCCTTTCAAATTGTCAAATATCTCACCGGCAGCATGTAATTTTTTTATGAGATTGACCTCTGTTCCAACAGAAATATAACTTTATATGTCTTCCTAGAGTCTTTAACAGAACAGTAGGCCTTTAAATAAATATGTCCTATAATTTCAAAATAATTTAAATGGCTTATTTTCTAATATACTTTTGAGAAACTATTAAAAATGTCAGAAGTAAAGCAAAATTTTTAAATAATGTCTTATACTCTAGCAAAATAAATTTATAAGTTCCACGATACTCCATCACTAAAGGAACAATTTATGCTATTTTCACCAATAACTCGGGTTCATTTTCTGCAATGAGTGAATTGCCATATGCCCCTCAAGAGCTTTTTTTTTTTGTTTCGATTTTGGGGTTTTTTTTGGCATTTTATGGTTTTTTCCATTCAGGATATCAGAGCAAGAATGATCTTTAATCTTTTAAATATATTAAAAGGTTTTGTTTGTTGTTTAGAAGCACAAAATTAAACATTTTCACCCACTGTCTAGACAGTTGTGACCACATTGCTTTTTAATTAGTCGTTTGTTGCTTTACTACAGTTGCCATCATCATGTAACTAACACAATTACAGAAATCCTGAGGCAAGTCTTTAAAAGAATTTTCTTAATTCTTAACATACAGTGGGAAAATATGCAGTTGTTATACTCTCTTGAGGTCTGTTACTGTTGAAAATTCTGCCATAAACTTTGGCCCTGCATTCAGTATGTTCACACTCTGTTCTGCAGAGCTAACACCCAAGACAAGATTTAAAAACTTATGTTGGATCACAAATACATAAAAGAGATATGCTGGCTTCTCTAAAAATTCTAAAGTGTAGAAGTATTTGTAAATCATGTGAAGTGGTCAAGTCAGTCTACAGACTATGATTTGGGGCCCTATGCAATTGTGCCCAATAGGTATCTGTGGAGTTGAGACATGAATTTAGATAATGTGAAATAGCAAGATAAATGACTAGTCATAATTTTTCATTAGTTGCTTTCTATGAACCCTGTGCTGGTTGGCCAAAGCAGTAATTTCAAGTTCCACAAATACAACCTTTTCTTTAACACACAGCCTAATCCCCTAATGTTTTTCTCTGAATAAATAAAACCATCCAAAATCAAAGAGATTATCAGCACAATGGTACAACAACAAAAAAATTATCAACACCAACTTATCTACACACAAGTAAATAGTTTCTTCATGTTTCTTTGTAAAGATAATCATCCAAAGAGGGGGAAAGATGTCATCTTTCCACTTCCTTGAAGGTGCTCTGAGTTGATCTTTCTCTTCCTAAGCAAGGATGTGTCCATGATTCTATCTTTTGAGAGGTCAGCTCAGCCAACCCCATCTGGTGGTCATCCCTTATCCAGGAGTGATTTAGAACGACTACTTAGTATGATGTGTTTCTCTTAATATCACTATCCCTTCTGACTCTTAAAACAAACAAATGCTTGGGATTCCAAAATCAGGTCCAGGAATAGCCGAAGCAATCTGAGTCACCAAGTCAGGAGTCTGAAAGGACTCTCAGAAAGATAGGAGTCAGGTTTGCACCAATCCTCCTGACCTTCTGAAGACCACACTAAAGCTCTGCAGAACTGGAGATACCCATGTTAGCTTCTCTCTACAGCTTAACCAAGCAATTTTAACTTGCTTTTAAATAAGGAGAAATTGTTTTCAAAGAAATTTTAACAAAAACCCAGTTATGTAACTCACGGAAGTTGTAGTTAAAAAAATGTATTTTTAGCTCAAATTCCTTACATTTGTTTCTCAAAAAGGAAATCAATAAGAACACCAGTTAATATGTGCATAGCATATTGGAGCATTTTAAAAATTTAGAGAGCAAGTAGTAGTTTATCTATTAAAATAAATCAGAATCAAAAATATTTGAGTAATAACAGCTAACATATGGTGTACATACTGTGCTAAATGATTTGCATAAAACAATTCAATTACTATTTTTATATAATACTTTTTCCATATGCATATATATGTATATACACACATACACAAACAGATATACATATCCATTATACACATTCTTGCAGATATATGCTACAATTCCATCATCATTATTTCTGTTTCATTAATAAAAAGCCAAGGTTTTAAGGGGTTAGATTATGCGTTCAGTCACACAGCTAGTAAACAGAATACTTAGGATTTGAACTCAGAGCTCATGTGCTCAACCAATATCCCAAACTGCCTATCCTGCTGTTATAGTTCCAAAACCACCATTTCCAGAATTGCTATTCTAATCTATTTGCATACTCTTGAGGTACAAGCATAATTAGCACATTATAATATGTTTTTCACAATAACACTTTTGGTCATTGTAATGAGGCAATGGGCCTACAACCATTAATGGGACATATCCTGTCATCCAGAGGCAGCATTTGCTTAGCACTGTCATTCTACATCCTATCATTATTGTCTCATGTGACCCATACCATTCCCTGTAACAAACACTGATTCAAAAATCAAGCTCTGAAATTATGTAATTTGCACTTTAATTTCATTAGCATCAAGAAGACACCAATGTTAGGGGAAGTCAAAAAATACACCAACAGTAGATTTACTTAAGATAAAGAACCCTGTAGATAAAATGTGATATAAACTGGTCATAAGGTACTTAATGGGATCTATCTTGAAACTAATGCATTTTCTCTAAATAAAACTCAAACAAGTATGTTTTCTACAAGGAGCACTAAAAGTCTCTTTTCCCAAAAGATTTGTTTCCTAATCCATATATATGTGACAAAATAGCTATTTTCCCTAGTAACTATGATCTGCCCTTTCTTTAGAAAATCATATTATTTAAAACAAAAATTTTTTAAAGACCATCAGCAAAATATGCAGGTACAAGGAAAATACTACAGTGAAATAAACACATAAAATACCTTCAAAAGGAGAGGGTACTTGCAAATTCTTTGTATTGGTGTTACTAAATATCCTTCCAGGGGAACATCTGTGTTCTTCCGTCCTCCAAGTAGCATGCAGTTCTGCAGTGGAGATAAAAATAATTAATCACAATTTTTTAAACCTGAAGCCATGAAATCTTCTTCTATCATAAAATCTTCTGCTAAAAACTTGTGAAAGCCTGTCTCTATAGAGTTTCTTTCTCTGAGATGAGCCCTTGCAATCACAAATACCATTTACAGAAGACAAGGAGAAATATTTTTCCATTTTGTATTAGTTATAGAAATCAAAATGTGTTTTGAATATATATCTTGAAAATTAATTATTATATATTCTCCTGACTATGAAGTCTGAGGAAAAAGAAATAGGATAGAGACGGAGGAATGGATAGATGAGTGGGTAGATGGATGGATGGATGGACAGACAGATGAATGGACTGATGGATGAATAAATAATAGATACAAAGATACACAGATCAATCCTACTTATAAAGGGAGTTGTGTTGTAGTTGAATTGTGGTGTTGTGCTGTGGGGTAAAGAGCAGGCCTAGAGACAACTGGGTTCTATATGTGCTTTGCCACTGACTAGTGATGTAACTTGGGTTGATTTCAGAATGCTAGTTTTCCTGCCTGTAAAACTGTCAAACTGTCATGTTTCAACCAAGTGATTGCTAAGTCACTTTTAGCTATAATACCTCACCGATGAAACTGGCCAGCCAATCTCAGAGAAGGAGGTCAGATACGATCTCCAGAGAGGCAAGATGAATGGAGAAATCTCAAAATCAGCAGAGTAAGATGAAATAGAAGAGAAAATCAACTCTTATTTAAAAAAAAAAAAAAGAAGCCTATAACCTCTGAAGCATCTGGTCTTTATTTTATAGTTTGACCATCAATAAAAAAAAGATTTGAAACTTGTGCCAAATCCTGCTTCTGCAATGTCTATCAGAGTGATTGGCAAAAAGACAGTGGTTAATAAATACATAGTAAAGGGAGAAAAGGGCCCCTCAAATATCATACTGATGATTTATCAACCTTTAGACCACCATTTTAAGACTACTGTCCTATATTCATTGAGAAGAGAGACCAAGTGCTGAGCAGGAAAAGATGAAAAGGAAAGACTGAGGGTAGCAGAACCGCCCCACTGTCCTGAGCAACTTGGCTTTAGCAGCAATTTGTGTATTCAAGTCAGCAAAACTAACACCATGACCTTAACTTCACCCAGACACTTTAGAAGATGGGGCAGCAAAGTGTTCTGATTCAAGCATGCTCTTTGAGGGCCTCATCCCCTATTGTAATCAGTTTATCAAAATATTCTTTCCAACTTTGCATGGTATTGTCCCCAGAGGAACCATATGAAACACATCTATGTATATCTCACTATATTTCCAGTGATGTTTCAGTATCCCTACACAAGTTAGCACCCCTTACAAATGCGGCCACCCCCTTTATCTAGCTCTGGGTTGAAGCACCCTAAGAAATTCATGACAGCTTAACACACTGTTAATTCCTTGTCTAATAGTATGGTATAGATTATGAACTGTCTTCATAATAGCAGAGGTTGGTTGCCACTTTAGACTGTCTTATGAAAGCCAGCTCTCTCCTGATGTGTACATAAAGAATGTCTTCTCTCTGAGCTCCCAGAGATTTCCCTGATGCTGACAACTTATTGAGGTGGCAGCACATCCAAGTACTCCAAATAATACCACCACCAAATCTGTAAACTCTTACCTGTTTTCCCAAGGGTGATTGTTATTATCCCCATTTTATGGAGATGGAAAATGACACCAGCAATATAATGAATTTCCTAAAGTCATTCGGATAATTAGTGGTCACTGAGTGCCAGGGCAGGAATTATAAAAGCCAGGCTTCCTATCAGACTGTGCTGTAGGATCATCTAAAAACCAGCACTCCTCTGAGACTACTGGCAGGGCTTGACACAATTCAGTCAATAAACTAGACCAAGGCAAACAGTCAACTCTGCTGAGAACTAAATGGATTCACTAAGACAACAAAGTTCTAACACTTTATATAAAGGACCCTAAAATTTTAGTGGAATAGGAGCCTCTTTTGGCTGTGGGAGAGAAAAGGGATCAGTAAATCCTCTTCCCAAAAAACAACTATAATACTCAGCAAATTGTCAAAAATATCAATTTCAGGGCTCTGGAAATCAACTAAAGTCAAACAAAAAATTGAGATGTGTTTATTCATGAAAAGCTGTTGAATTTTCAGGTAAGAATGGTGGGAGTCTATGGCATTTTCACCTGAGCTTCTCCCACCTTCCCCCTGCCTCCCCCTGCCCCCACCTTCCCCAGCTCACCCTGAACAGTGGCTCTACTGCAGTGGCCCCATGACAGGGGCCCTGAAAACCTGCTTCCAGATGGGGCTGCAGAGAATAAAAATCTCACACCTGGGGGTGTTGTCAATAAAATTAGCACACTCCAAAACAAAAATGTAGAATGCCCACAATTCTGTTAGCCTGAGATTGCAGCCTTCCTTGGAGCAGGTGTCAGACTGTGCACATGCAGAAAACACCCAAGGGGAGGGGGAATCCCCAGGGAAAGAAAAATCCAGATCTGACTTGAAAACTGCCTGCCCTCCGAATGTCTACCCCACCCCCCAAACTCACACATAGATCCACAGACAAGATGATTAACAATGTCTGAACACCTCTGACAAATCACCAACTGAACTAAGTTAAACAGTCACTGGAGTGACCCCTAAAAAGAAAGGCTAAATTATAAAACAAAAACCTGAGTAGAGATAACAGCTGCACATACAAGAGTCACAGGTCCTCAAATCAAGCCCAGGAAAGTTACTAAACATTAAACAAAACAAACAAAAAACAATAACCAACTTCAGGAAATAGACTTGATAAATTAAGATGAATATTGTTCTTAGAGCAATCACCCCCCCAAAAAACCTAAAAAATATAGGTAAAAAAAAAAAAAATCAACACAGGAAGTAAAATAGTACACTAAGGAAGGTAAAGGAGGAACAGAGGAACAACAACAACAAAAGAAAAAACACATACAGAAAAAACGATAAAATGGTACATGTCAATACAACAATATCAATAATTACATTAAAGATCAATGAATGGAACACTTCAATCAAAAGGCAGAGATTGTCAGGCTGGATAAAAAAACAAGATCCGTAATGATGTACTATACATTGGCTAAATGAATTTAAATAAAATAACATTTTTTAAAAAGGCAAGATACGACTATATACTGTCTTCCAGGGGCATGTTTTAGATTGAAAGACATAAATAGTTTATAAGTAAAATAATGGAAAAAGATATAACATACAAACAGTACAAGAAGTGTCATGGCTATAATAATATGAGGCAAAATAGACTTTAAGAAAAGAAATATCCCTAGGGACAAAGAAAAACATTTTATGATCAATAGAAATATAAATACAAGCACTTTCAATGAATACATATTTAACAACAGAGCCCCAAAACACTTAAAACAAAAACTGACATGAGTGAAAGGCAAGACAGACAATTTAACAATTATACCTATAGATTTCAATATCCTACCCTCAGTAACTGACAGAACACCTAGAGGAAAGGAGAAAGAAGACAGAAACAGCACTATGGCACTATGAACAAAAATGACCTAACATTTATAGAACACTCCGCCCAACACCAGCAGAATATGCATAGTTTTTAAGCACACATGGGACATACAGAGGAGAAAAAAAAAAAAAAAAAAAACTCCAGGACAGACCATATGCTAAGCCATAAAAACGCCTTAAAATGATTTAAATATGTTCTCTGACCAGAATGGAATTAAATTTAAAAAATCAACTACAGAAAGAAATTTGGAAAATTCCAATATTGGGAAATAAAATAACAGAATGTTAAAACTGATGATTCTAAGATTTTACCCTACCTGCAAGCTCAAAAGTTAACCTGCCAGAGATTTATGGGTGCTGGAAGAACACATGAAACTCCTAGGCCAGAGCTACAGGACTTTTTTTTCCTTATAGCAATAGCGGTAGCCAGAGTATCACTATTTTGGGGCCAGTTTCCCACGGCTCAGTTCCCACATCACAGGACAAGGAAGACCAGGTGGCCCATGCACATGGACACCAGGAAGGAGACCTGAAGCGAAGAAACATGTATCTTCCATGAGGGCAGCAGGAGTGACTGCCCGCCCCTTAGGAGGAAGAGAATATCTCTACCTTCTGAGGCTGTTCGTGGTATAAACATCCTTTAAAAGATCAGCCAGAACAAAGGCAGTCAGTTCCTCTGCTCGGAAAATGTGCAGGGACACAAGTCCCATGCAGAACTGCCTTCCAAGACAAACTCTAAATAAAGAATAGACTAAAGATATTACAAAGGAAACTAGACATTCTCAAAAACTGAATGAAAATGAAAACACATGTCAAATTTTATGGAATAAAACTAACGCAATGTGTAGGGCAAAATTCATAGCTTTAAACACCTATATTGAAAAAGGCAAAAAGGTCACAATAAAAACTCTTAACAAACTATGAATATAGTAGGACTTCTTCAAGCAGAAAAGGACAACTGTGAATAAACCTACAGCTAACATCACACTTAATGATGAAAAACTGATTTCCCCCTAAGATCAGAAACAAGGCAGGCATGTCTGTTCTTATCACTTCCATTCGACATTGTACTGGTTCTAACCAGTGCAAAAGCCCAGGTTAAAAAAAAAAAAAAAAAAGACATCTATATTGAAAAGGAAGTAATAAAACTGTCTTTACTCTCGGATGACACGATCCCATATGTAAAATATCATAGAGAATCTACAAAAAAAACCTACTAGACCAATACATGAATTTAAACACAGGATACAAAAATATACACTAAACAAAAATAAGTAAAAGTCAAATGTTTATATGGTAGCAATGAACAATCCCAAAAAATGAAATTAAGATCATTCCAATCACAACAACATCAAAAAGAGTAAAACACTTGGTAATAAACTTAACAAGGTATAAGACCCAATTACAGACTTCTTAAATATAACAAAAACATGTTCATATGGAAAAAATTTAATAAATCGGACTATTTTCAAATATAACATTTTTAAATGAACAAACCACACTGGGTGGAAATATTCACAAATTATATGTCAGATACAGAAGCTGTCTCCAAAATAAAGAACACCTATAGCTCAATGTAAGACAAACATCTCAATTTAAAAATGGACAAAAGATTTGAATAAGCATTTCACCAACAGGACATATGGAATGGCTAATAAGAACCTAGAAAGCATGCCTGATATCATTGGTCATGAGAGAAATGCAAATAAAAATAACCTTGAGATAAACTACACATCCACTATCATAGCTATACTTGGAACTGTGTTTGCAAAGGTAAAAAGAAACTGCAATCATCATACATTGCTGGTGTATATGGCAGTCACCTTGGCAGTTTCTTAAACATAAACTTACTATGACCTAGCAGTTCCACTCTTAGCATCTATCCAAGAGAATGAAAATTATTCACACAAAAACGTGTACATGAATGTTCATAGCAGCATTGTTTATAAAATAGCTCAAAATGGACATTTCCTGACTTTTCTAATAAATATCTCTCTCTGAAATGATCTTCAAGGTCCATCATTAATCATGCTTGCTTGCTCACCCAATGTTCATACACTGGCAAATGGATAAACAAAATATGGTATATCCATACAATGGAATACTATTCAGCAATAAAAATGAATGGCATATGGATATATGCTACAATGAGGATGAACCTCAAAACATTTTACTCAGTAAATGAATCCAGGCAAAAAAGAGTACATTGAAGGATTCCATTTATATGAACTATCCAGAAAAGGCAAACTATGGAGATCGAAAGTAAATCAAATGATTGCCTAGAGTTCATGGTGGTTGTAGAGATGGGCGGTGAGCAAGCACGAGGGACTTTTTGGGGTGCTGGAAATCTCTATAACTGGATAATGGGGATGGTGGTTCCACTCCACAATTTGCTAGATATTATTGAATTGTACACTTACGATGTGGTCCTCACTGGCAGTTGTCCAAATTACTACCAAAATATGCATTTATTTGTGCTATCCTGGAGAAATTAAATATATATTCTTGTTCTTTCTGTGAAAAGTGAATAAGGAATGTATGTAGAAGAAAGGTCAATCTTTAAATTTCTTTTCTACAATACTCAGGATCTGTTTCCTTCCTGTGACCGCCCCATAGGGAGCTGAGGGATATAAAAGTGATGATGAACTCTGGCATAAACGTCTTCTCGCACTAGGAATCTGTGGTTCTCACAAACAATTCATAGTCGACCAGGAGAGGGCATTATCAGTGTTTTCCCATGCACAAGCTTCTGCCAACTCTCCCTTCTTACATTTATCAAAGGACTCTAGTCTCCTAGCCTGGACACATTTAGAGCATTGCCCCACGAGTAGTTTTTACACCACACTGATGCTAGTCATTGGCTCCTTAGTGAGCCTATCAACAAATCACAGCATATGGTAACACTTAAACATATACTTACCAAAAGAAATGTGCGGATTGTTCTTATTTTGTTAAGTTCAAAAAGCAATTTTTGTGCCTTCTCATGGTTACTACAATATTCATCATAGATACGAAACTTGTCTTTCTGTGAATTCGAATAAGGATAAGTTAGAGTCATATTAGTAGCCATTTGGAAAGATTAATCTGCATGATGTTTGTGGACAAGCTTTATGTGTCCAAAGTGTTTACTATATTTACTATATTTTGGGAGCTTTACAGTTTATTTATCAATTTTCTCTGATCCATGAAGAATTGCCTAGGAAAAAACGATAGCTTATATTAACTAGAGTCCAATATGATGTATGCAATAATAAGTAAATGAACCAAACAGTAGCAAATTACAGAGAAGAAAGTACTTAGCTTTCCTGAGAGGATTCAGATACAACTTTAAAAAAAAAAAAAAAAGTAATATCTGAGCAAGGTCCAGAGAGATGAATCAATCCATCATTCCCAGGCAGGGAGAGGGAAAGAAGCATTTTAGGAAGAGGGAAAAGCATGTGCCAGATCATACAGGAATAGAGAGACCTAGTACCCTGTAGTTTGTATGCACCAATCTAGACAGTTGTGTTTACAAGGGACATGGACAAACAGGAAAATATCAAGCAAAAAGTGACTAAGATAATGAGGGACTTTGGAGACACTACACATGAGAGGTCATTTCAAACAGAGATATTTGTTAGTATAATAAAGTAAGAAAGTGGTAGCTACTTTCTGTCATATTGTAGCTGGTAGCTGTCATATTGTAACAGGCTTACAACTCTATGTAGCTCCAAAACACAAAACTAAGACCCCTGGGTAGAAATTGCCAGGGCAATCAATGATGGGCAATGGTAGGCAGATTCAGGATTAACATAAAGATTCTCTAATGCTTAGAGCTGTCACTAAAAGTGATCAAGTGAGGAACAAAATAAACAACCCTCATATTTGCCACAGAAGAGGTACTTTCAAAAAGGGAGTAATTTCACCATCATGATCTCTAAGTATCCTTCCATCATCAGATTTTCTCTCAGTGGCTAGGATTAGTATCTATCAAAGCGGTACCAATAAGAGGAAGACACAGAAAATGCATCGATCAAATACTGGAACAGAAGTGTGTCCTCTGAAATTTCCAAGACATGCATTTGGAAAGCAACACTGAGTGCTATTTTATATAGCCAGTAGAAAATATACTGAATTACTTACTTCAAGAGATGGTATGACCCAGAATAAAACACACTTCAGAAATAGTTTAGCTAAATTCATGGATGACAGATTCATAGTGTGTTACTGAGGAAATGGATGTCAGGGTGCAAGATTCCCATGTGCGGCCCTGGACTAAGAAAGCAAATGTTCCAGCTGGCAGAAGATTTGAATTCTTTCATGAAAAGGAACAGTCTGGATTAAGTGGACACAAACATGCGTGGTTTCCAGTCATGCTCAAAGAAAGCAAGGCTTGATCTCCCTATGCCAAGGAGCTTTTCTCCATTTAATATTAATTAACTTTATGAAATATTTCCTGATTATAAAAAGAACATATGCAGCGTCTGCTCACTACATATAGAAATACAGACCTAGAAACTACATATTGTTACTTTTCTAAAGGCTAAACAGAAATGAAAATAAACAAAAATTGATTTCTAATACTCTTACGCATTTTTAAATAAAAGATTAGTTATACAGCATTTTGGTAAAAATTCCATTCAGGTGGGTATTCTGAAAATTAGCATCAGTGGAATGGTATAAATAGCAGCACTTTTTTTTTTTTTTTGGTATGAATGCCCTTTAGTTCTGAAAACAATTTTCATTTTACAGGTGACTTTTTATTTTATAAATCAATTGCACAAATAATTTCAATTATCATGTCCAAAGAGACGGAAATGATCACACGAGCGTGACGTGTAATAAACAACGGAGGACTGGCTGGTTTTTCTTCTGCACCACTCAGTACAACCTTCTGAGAAACCATCCTTGAGAAACACTGAGACTCAGGCATCTGTGTACCTAGAGTGACGCGGCTGATTCACCTGCAGGCTTGTCACCAGTCGATTAACAAGGGAACATTCTGACTCACAAAAGGCTCATCACGCCATTATAAGAGTAAGGATTTTCTGCCTCAAAAGGGAAATGCTCTATGTTTGAGAGAAACATAAAAATCCATTCATTATGAACAGCCTGAATATTCATTAGAATTCAAAGCTACAGAGGATGCGAAGAACTAACTTGTTGGGAAAAAGAAAAGGCTGTTTATTCTTCACTGAATAAAATGGATGATGTGAGAGGCCCTCACCCCTTTTCTGGCTCTCAGTGGAAGGTTTCATTGGCCTTAAAAGACCCCAAACTTTTGGTGTTACATTTTACTTCTAATGTTGAATTCTCACATTCTACTGTGCCAAAAGTTAAACCTTAAAATCGGGGGTGGGTGTGGGGAAAAGCTTTTAAAATAAACAGAAATTGATCCTACAAAGTGAAGAAAGCAGGTTCCCACTTCTTGTTGAGCATTAGGTTCTGGATGTAGGCACTCTTCCACGACTTTTAAAAATTCCTTATGTACAGCGAGGATATCTTCAATGTTTGAGAACAGCATCTGCAAATAAATGTAAGTAAGTTCAATAGTGAGGCAGGTTTAAAAAAAAAAACAAACTCCATGAGAGTACAGCATTCTGTCTCCAAGCTGGAAACTTTGGGGCATAGCTATCCTTCCCACCCGCCTGGAGGGCAGAGCTCCAATTTTGTCTGGACATCCTTTCCTCTCCCACACAACTCTGGGAACCAGAAACCTATTCCTGGCTCTCAGGAAAAGCCTGAGTGACTAAATCCAAGCATGACAGTCCCCACCCCATTAGTGAGAATGGGTGGCAGATAACCTAGTGCGGGCGGATTTGCTGGCAGGCTTTGGGGGGCAAGGGCTTCTTTGCTCTCTGGAAGGGCATCCTGGAATGGACAGCCCTTTTCTCCTCTGGAAAGGGGCTGTGTCTGAAGTGACAGCTGGGACAGCTACAGGGTCATTTTGCAGCGTCAAGAGGAGCTAGACGAGGGGCAAAATGGATAACCTGGATGGCAAAGTGAAGAGCTAGACAGAACCTGGCAAACTTATTGATCTCCCTGAGTCACAGGTCCTGAACCTTCTCTTCTGTCTGGAGTCCCCAAATGAGAGCCAAAGTATCTTCAAGTCATTTGAATAAGAAGTGTCTTTTGCTTGCAACCTAAAGCACACAAACTAAAATGCTCCCATGGTAAGGAGAATTTGAAAGTTAGTATTTAAGTTATGAAAAAATAGTCAGAAGGGCCTATAAAAATCCTTGAGAATTTTTTTTAGTAAAATAAAACGGCAAATCAGCACCAAAAATAAGTATCAATGATAATTTATACAGCTTAAATGAACAATGATGGTAGTGCAATTAATTTTCATTTACCTCTTCCCCCTTTATAAAACTCTTCATCATTTTCCTTTCCTGCAGCCTAAAAGGAAAGGCTTATACATTCGTTTCTGAGTTGAAGATATTATGCAGACGTTTTCTGCACCATGGAACCATCCAAATCGTTTGTTCTTTGGTGATCAGAGACTGGTAGTCAAATTTGTCCATCTTGCCTTCCTAAGCCACTTCTGGCAATGCTCTCACACAGGCTCTGCCCCCAGCCCCCACAGACGCTGAGATTCTCGGTCGTGGGTTTGTTTTTCTTCCTCTTTTCAAACTGTCCTAAGGCCTTGGCAAAAAATTGCTCCATGTCTTCTACACCATCCTCATCACCCTGTTTCTTTTCCCAAACCCTCGTTTCCCTTTTTCTCAGGGTCGCCCACTCAAGTGACTGGTGCAGAACTTATCCTGGAACAGAGGAGAAGCTGAAGAGCCTTAGAGTAACATCCCACAGATGAAATTTTAGCTAAAGGGGAATGTGCGCTTGGGTTGAGGGCCAACTGCGCCTCCTCACCTTCACTGTTTCTTCTGTTACATTTTTGTCAATTTTTGATGCGGCACACTGGTTCATTCGGTGTAAGAATGCCTGCGTGAAACAAAAAAAAAAAGATATTGTGAAGGCAACATACGTTAATAAAATAACAGGGTGTTGATCAGAACTAAATTTTTTATAGGAAACCAGAGTTAAAAATCCAATAACTACTGAGAATAATAGTTTTGTGGTAAAGGGTAAAACCCGGGTTCACTGTGGCTCCTCCCTGGGAATTAAATCCTTCAGAGTTTTGGGGCAGGACCAAAAGTGATCATATATATATGAACTAAATTTATCCACCATGATTTCAACGTTCTGTGGTAAACACTTAAGAGTCAAATGTTTCCTAAACTTCTAAATCTAATGAAAAATGGGATTTCTGATTAAAAAAAAGGGGGGGGCAGAAATTCGAGAGAGATTGAGGGAAGGAGGTAGGAAGGAAGAGATAGAAAGAGAAGGGAAGACAGAGAGAGAGAGAGTGACTCTTCAAGAAGGAATGAAAGGATTTCCCTTCCCTTCCTATCTACCCCCTCCCAAATTTTAGAAAGCCAGATTTTGTATTTCTGGGATCAGGTCAGGGCTCCCCATAGCCCTACGGTAGGCAAGTAAGTTCCTTAGTATTTCAAAGATCTGGATTCTTCTTAATAAGTCATTAATCTTGGACCCATGACCAAATAAGCTATTATTTTTGCAAAGGAAAAGAAGAGTAGAAAGAGCTATTTATATTGGGTCTTAAAAGAGAAAGTTCGGAAGGAAAAGGAGAAGTGACTTTCCATCCAGCAAATCTGGCTTGTGTCTTCAAGACATTGTTCATTAACCACCTAGTGACCAGGTGAAATCATTGTTTCCCTTGTCTGTCTTAAGAACATCAGGCACTACCAACCAAGTTACGGTATGACTACACAGCCCACCAATCCCCAGGGCGCACAGAGTCTCCAGGGAATCTCTGGATACTACATCAAACAAATGAAGATTAAAGTAAAAATCCCATTTTTGACATGCTACATTTAAAAAGATTTAGGAGATTAAGAAAACCTAGTATTCATAAAGTTCCAAAGTTATCACCTTCAAGAACATTGCTAGTAAGAGTATAAAATGGCACAGGGGCATCTGGGTGAGTCAGTCAGTTAGGTGTCCAACTCTTACTTTCAGCTCAGGTCATGATCTCTGGGTTGTGAGATGGAGCTCCATGCTGAGTGTGAAGCCTGCTTAAGATTCCCTCTCTCCCTCTGCCTCTGCCCCTCCCCCCTCTCTAAAAAAAAGAGGGAGGTATAAAATGGCACAACATTTCTGGGAACAACTTGACAGTATATCTCAAATTTTTAAATGGGCATACCCTTTAACCCAGAAATTCTTCTTCCAGGAATTTATCCTAAGAAAACTTTCAGGCAAGGGGTTACAGTAATATTGATTACAAAAGCGGAAACAGTGGAAACAACCTAAATGCCCATTAATAAGGGAATCAATTTTATTATGGTACATGCAAATTACAACATACTATGCAGAACTATAATCATAAATGGAATGTAATAAAAATTTTACAGAAATATATATAAACAGATGTCTATAAAATATTGTTTGGTGAACAAATTTACTAAGCAGCTTTCTTGATAGGTACACACATATATGTACACACATATACATATTACATACAAGTATGTATACATAAATATACTTGTGTAATGGCAGAGTGTGCATTCATACTACGAAAAAATATATAGCATATATCAAAATGCAGCAATGTGACCTTAGTACACTTTCTTATGCTCAGAATTTTTGGCTGTGAGCATACTATAACTTTGGTAAAAGGAAAAACAAAACTATTTAAAAGAAAACAAATGAGCCATAGGATCTCATTCCTAGCATTAGCTTCAGCCCCATCTCTATTCCCGATTCAATCAGTTCATGTTTCAGTCTATAACTACAAAGCCACATCAGTACTAATAGCCTCAACAGAATGAAATAAGTCAGCTGAATTAAATAAGTTGACTAAGAAAGTATTGGATGTCACCTAATTTTTTTATTGGAGACATGTGACATGATTTTTGAACTGTTATCTAAAGGAGGTATAATTGCCAATGAAAAGAGATTTTGAATTTTCTGACTTTGCCCATTTTAATTAGTATCAGTCTAAATTTTAATTTTAGATTTGGTTTTATTGACTATTTTCCATATACTCATACTAAAAATGCTCCGTTAGTTCTTTCCATTTAGTCTTAAAATAACATGGTGGTGTAGTCGCCTAGTTTACTTTTCGTGTTGACCACATAGTAAACAGGTTAACCTCTCGTGCAAGCAAAGCTCAAAGTTCACCTCTACATTTATAAACCTTTTCTTCATGAATTGAACTCAGTCACATTCTGAAGCTCATAAATTAAGGTTAGGAGGCAGTACAAATGAATCAAAATATGAGTTAGAAGGGAACATACAAACTAAGAAAGTAAACTGTATCTTCATCTGACTCTTTATCTTCCTATCCTTCGTGACAACATGGAACTTTTTGTTTAACTGTATATGAAAGAAAACCTGGAACTTGTTAGCATTTCTGATCAAGCATTTATCTTCCTAAGAGCTTCATTTTATACACAGTTCAGGCAGATTTCAGATAGTTTGCCTAGAGCACAAAAGTCACAGAAACTGACATTTTTGACAAAACATGTAAGTCTTCCTTCCTTAAGATAAAGAAAAATAATGTGTTTTCAGAATCCTCTTCGAACAACCAGCATCTACAAAGTCCCTTCAGACTTTGTAATTGGAGCATTTAATTTTTCTCCGACCAGTCAAAGAAGCATTAATACCCTAAATACAAAAATGCATGAGGGATTTCATACGCTGTTCTTTTTTTAAGATTTTATGTATTTATTTCACAGAGAGAGAGAGAGAAAAAGCAGGGGAGCGGGAGATGGAGAAGCAGGCTCCCCACTGAGCACGGAGCCCGATGTGGGGCTCGATCCCAGGACCCTGGGACCATGACCTGAGCCGAAGGCAGTCGCTTAACCGACTGAGCCACCCAGGTGCCCTTCATATGCTGTTTTATCTCTGCTTTCATTCATTCCCTTTGGTCCAGAATTTCATCAGAATTAGATCATTTCACTTTGATAAAAATACACTGAAAATAAGTACAGGAAAAAGCTTGTAATGTCAGTGGTTCTTAAGCTTTTTATTGTGTACAAGACTTGGAGAGTTTCTTCTAAATGCAGATTCCTCTGTCCCCAGAAGGTCTGATTCAGCAGACTGGTTAAGGACCCAGAAATCTGCATTTTGGGTAAGTTCCCTAAATGATTCTGATGTACTTGGTCCAGAGACCACATGTGATGAACATTCCTTTGAGTTTATTCTTCCAGAGACTAAAGAAACAGACTGTGAGGAAACAAGTAAGTCTCAATAGAGAAAATGGGTTCAGTTACTTCTTCTTGACTTTCAAACCCTATGTCCACTCCCTCTATGCACAATACCCTCTGGCTCTGTCTGCCACTTGGTATTCCTGATATCCCACCAGAGGACCCTCCCTCCAACTATGAAAATCAAATCTGGGCTGCATAAACGGGGCATAATAATCTCTGAATGCTAGGGAGATGCAGAGACCTGTGAGCTAAGACAGACTAAGTTGCATTTGGAGGAGGTGAGGCTCCCAGGTGCCCCTCCTTGTACCTTCCAGCTTGCAGGTGCGTTAGCATGAACTCAGTTTGCCAGCATTCCCCTAACAATGATTATGCAACACATTCCTAGATGTCACTCTAGGCAGGGGCTTTTTTTTTTTCCTACACAGAGAACAGAACTCTCCATCTTCTCTTCAATTTCCTCCATATTGTTTTTTTCCTACTGTGTAAGACAGGATAATAAAATGCCATACATTAATTAAAGTTTAAGAAAGCTAAAAATGTCACAAATGTGCTACCAAGAAAGTAAAAGAAGTAAGAAAACTCATGAAGATGTAAGAGGGAGAGGACAGCAATTCCTCTCCTCCATGTCTGTCCATCTGGGCCACTGCTTGCTCAAATGGTAAGGCAAAGTCCACGATGAATTTTATTCCCAGAATGCACCAGTTTATTTTATCATTTTGATGTACTAATTTATCTCCTTCAACTCATATTTGTCCTCCCCACTCTTTTCATCAGTCAGGCATGCACAGTAGATCACTCTCAAAAGTCACACAGATATATTCATTGCTATAACATTTTCAGATAGTTGTGGATATTCTTCTTTAATACAACACCAAAACTCAGTAAGTGGTAGTTTCTTAAAGGTTAGTCGTGATTTTAATCTGAAGCCAACCATATCGGTGAACTTTCCATACTCTGTTGCATTAAAACCAATTGATCTATCTTGCAATTTGAAGGGATCTATTATCTATGCTTGATGCTGTAAATTTTTTTAGCAATGATTCACTGGGAGTTAAACATATCTTCAAAATAGTAACACATTTTGTTATTTAATATCAAAGAAAACCCACGTCACATTAGTTAATATTAGTATCCAACTCATTAGAAAAGTCTTTAAGGAAAACATCGAGCTCATAAACATAAATTTTCCAAAACTCTAAATTCTCTTGCAAACTTGAATTTATCATCATCAACAAATACTATCAGTTCTTTTCCTTGAAGTGACAGGCTTACTTCATTCTTTTTTTGAAAAAACTATCTGCCAAATACCCAAATGCCCTGAAACTGAAACCATAGTTTATCTCACAAGTTGTTATTTCAAGTAAATATAATATTCCATAGCAACTCAATCACAAATCCTATCCCTGGAGGCAACCATAATATTTGAGTATGCAGGAAGAAATACTTAGGTATACTTCCCATTTCATCACACAGAATACGAAAAAAGTATGTGCTCAAGAGTCACGTCTTAATAAATTTAATAATTTTTAGAGTTTTAAGTGAAACTGGCATCCCCTTGCGACTCCCCCATGATTGAGGACCGGGAACTATATAGTGGCTACTACTACAGTTTGGTGCTACTGCTCTGATTCACACTAAAATATCAGCAGTTTTACACATTACTGATTTTCCCCTACCAGTGCAAGCATCAACATAGTGGGGGAAAAAAAAGCAAATAAAGCCTTAGTATTACCATTAAAATAGTTTTGACCTTACATATTCTCCAAAAGGATTTTATAAAACCCCAAAGACCAAAGCATATGTTGACAGCCACTGTTTTAGGCATATAAAATATATCAATAAACAAAATAGTCAAGAATTTCTGCTTATATTCTAGCAGGGGGAGACAGACAATATGCAATAAACATAATAAACATATTTGGCATATTAGAACCTAGGTGCTGGGGCGCCTGGGGGGCTCAGTCGTTAAGTGTCTGCCTTCGGCTCAGGTCATGATCCCAGGGTCCTGGGATCAAGTCCCTCATCGGGCTCCCTGCTCAGCGGGAAGCCTGCTTCTCCCTCTCCCACTCCCCCTGCTTGTGTTCCCTCTCTCACTGTGTCTCTCTCTGTCAAGTAAATAAATAAATAAAATCTTTAAAAAAAAAAATCTAGGTGCTAAAACTGAGCAATGAATTTACTATATAATAATAAAAACATACCTACACACATTTGAAAAAACATGTAAGAATTATTAAATTTTACCAAACATTTAAGGAACAAATTATACTAAGTCTCTACAATCTCTTTCAGAAGACAGGAGTAGAAGAAACATTTCCTAACTTGTTCTATGAGGCCAACATCACCCTAATACCAAAACCAAAGACTTCACAAGAAAACTAAAGACCAATATACCTTATAAACATAGATGTAGAAGTTCTAAGCAAAATATTAACAAATAAAAGCCAAAAATGTATAAAAACAATTGTCCACCACAACCAAGGGGAATTTATTGCAGGTAGGCAAAGCTAGTTCAACATTCTAAAATCAATTAATGAAATCCATCACATTACCAGACCAAAAAGAAAAATCATATGATCTGATCAACAGATGGAGAAAAAAGCATTTGACAAATCCAACACCTACTCGTGACAAATTCTCAGTAAACTAAGAATACAGGGGAATGTCCTCAACATTATAAAAAAAAAAAAAAATCTTAAAAAAAAAAAGCCTACAGCTAAAATCATATATATTGGTGAGAAACTAGAAGCTTTCCCCCTACAATCAGGCAAGGCAAGAATGTCTCCTGTCACCACTCCTTTTCAGCATTGTCCTGTATTTCCTAGCTAATACAATAAGACAAAAAGAGAGATAAAAGGTATATAGGTTGTGTCCTTTATTTCCTAGCTAATACAATAAGACAAAAAGAGAGATAAAAGGTATATAGGTTGTAAAGGAAAAATAAAACTGTCTTGGTTCACAAATGATATGATTGTCTATGTGGAAAATCCAAAAGAATTGACAAAAAACCTCCTGGAACTTAGAAGCTATTATAGCAAGGTTGCAGGATATAAGGTTAATATACAAAAGTGACTCACTTTCCTCTGTATCAGCAATGAACAAACAGAACTTAAAATTAAAAACACAATACCACTTACATCTGCACCTCCAAAAATGAAATACTTAGGTATAAATCTAACAAAATATGTACAACAGTAGGAGAACCCCAAAACTTGGATAAAAAATACCAAAAAAAGATTAAATAAATGTAGAGTGATAGTCCACATTCATGGATAGGAAGACTCAATAAGGTCAAGATGCTAGTTCTTCCTAACCTGATCTGTAGATTTAACACAACTCTAATCAAAATTCCAGCAAGTTCTTTTGTGGATATCAACAAAATGATTATAAGTTTATATGGAGAATAAAAGACTCAGAATAGCCAAAACAATATTAAAGAATAAGAACAAACTCAGAGGACTGACATTACCTGACTTCAAGGCTTATTACAAAGCCACATTAATCAAAACAGTGTGGATTTGGTTAAAGAACAGACAAATAGATAAATGAAATACAACAGAGAGCCCAGAAACAGACTCACACAAATATAGTCAACTAAGCTTTGACAAAGGAGCAAAGGCAGAAGGATGGAGAAAGGATAGTCCTCCTAACAAATGGTGCTGGAACAACTGAACAGCCACATGTGAAAAAACAAAACAAACAAACAAACAAAAAGGAATCTAGACACAAACCTTACATCCTTCAGAAAAATTAGGTCAAAATGGATCAGACCCAAATGTAAAACGCAAAACTATAAAGCTCCTAGAATTAACATAGGAGAAAATTTTTAGGTGACACTGAGAATGGTGATGACTTTTTTAGACATAATACCAAAGGCATGATCCATGAAAAAAAATAATTGATAAGCCAGACATCATTAAAATTAAAAACTTCTCCATGACAAGAGAATGAGAAGACAAGCCACAAACTGGGAGAAAGTATTTCCCTAAGAAATATATGACATATATGATAAAGAACTATTGTCCAAAATGTACAAAGTACTAGTAAAACTCAACAATAAGAAAGTCAACAACGAAATTAAAAAATGGGCAGAACTGAACAGACACCTCACCAAAGAAGATACACTGATGGCAAATAAGCATATGAAAAGATGCTCAAATCTTATGTCATTAGGCGATTGCAAATTAAAACAACAATGAGATACTACACACCTATCAGAAAGGACAAAATCCAAAATATTTGAGAGTGCCAAAGGCAAGGATGTAGAATAATCAGGCACTCTCATTCATTGCTGGTGGGAATGCAAAATGATACAGCCATTTAGGAAAACAGTCTGGCATATTCTTACCATAAATACTCTTACCATGCAATTCAGCGATTGTGTTCCTTAGAAGTTACCTAAATGAGTTGAAAATTTATCCATAACAAAACCTGCACCTAGATGTTCATAGCAGCTGTATTCATAATTGACAAAAGTTGAAAGCAAACAAGATGTCCTTCAGTAAGTGAATGGATAAATACATCCAGACAATGGAATATTATTCAACCTAAAAAAGAAATGAGCATGATCCAGCCCCTCCCTCCTCTCATATTCTGTCTCATCCTAGCTTCCCCATTCTGGACCACTGCCCAACCACAACCACCTTCCTGTGCCTCCCCAACAAGACACGCCTACTTCCACCTTGGCACCTTTTCACAACCTGCTTCCTCTGCCTAAACCCTCTTCATCTGGCTGCCTCCTGCTGTCACTCAGTTCTAAGCTTCAGGTCTCTCATGGCCATCCAGTCTAAGTGTTCCCTTTCCCAACCCCCAGCCTGCCCTACCTACCCCATTACTCTACTTTATTTACCCTATGGCACTACCTGCTCCTCCATGTCCCATTTTATGTATTTGTTTGTTTACTAGTCCCCCACATTGGTGCCAGAGCTCTACAAAGGCAGAGTCTATGTGTTTTGTTCACTCGGGTTTCCCCAGTATCTCCAACAATGCCTGGCACTTGGCAAGCGCTCTGTAAACTTTGGTGGTATAAGTAAAGAATTTTTTCTTCACTAGATGGTTTTTGTTTCTAAAGCCCACCAGACTGTGTAGTTAGTATTAATTCCCCTCGTGTATTATCTTCCCAAATATTCATCAGCAACTTGGAATATAAGAATATCATATAAACTTTTTTCTTTTTCATCACCATATACCAGGGTCTCTCAACATTAACATTCTTGATATTTGTGCCAGAAAAATGTTGGTTGTGGGGTCTGTCCTGTACATGTAGGATGTTTAAGAGTTTCATGGCCTAAACTGACTAGATGCTAACAGGAACTACCAGCCCCAACTGCAACAACCCAAAATGTCTCTCCACATTGCCACAAGCCCACTCTGCACCCCCACAGTGCTGCAGTTGAGCACCACTGGCATATACAATCCCAAAATACCTATAGCAGTGTTAAGGAAATTCACCAATTTGAGGCTAAAAGCTTCTCATTATCAACTTCTCTGGGCTACGTTATAAAAATAAGGAATTTTTTGTGTCTTCCTGAGCTTTAGCAATGTCCCATATTTCTCCATGTATCTTCTTATTTCAATAATTTTGTTAGACTATGAGTAAAAAGTCCAACACATTTTTATTAAAATTATAATTAGGGAGAATTTATGTTTAAATTTTTTTTCAAACTAGGTAGATTTTTAAAGCTCCCTTTGTCATGTATTTTCCACTCAACAATGAACAACAATTATAAAATACTTCTAGTTTGCATGTCTGCTCTCCACCAGACTGTATAACCCTACAGAAAATGTATGGGCAGCATGTTTTCATCTTTGAAACAGACACTAGTTTGTCCCTAGACTGCCACGACAACATTCCATCCATACAAAACTCCAAAAACTGATAGAATAATAAATCATTTGTCAGTAGTTCAGTAGCACTGAAGACTCACCCTCTTGGGCATCTATCACTCTACAAACCATCAAAGGAAAATATATGCCACCCTGGGTTACTCAGATAGATGCCTAAAGAGATCACAGTGATACCAAACATTATGTCAATATCCCCAGCAAAAACCCTTGGAATGTTGGTGTTTTTTCATGATTCAGAACCAAAAAGACTTATTATGTCATATTTGTTAAGAGCCTGTTAATATCTGCTCAATTTCCCACCAAAAGATGTTTTAGTTTTTCTCAGAACAACTATTAATTCAAAATTAACATCATCAACCTCTAGGTGAAGATAATTTTTCACCATACATCCGTATTTTTTAAACTTCCTTGGCTGAAACTTCCCCAGGATTTGAGGATAATTAAAACATTATTTAGTGTCTTCTGTTTGACCTCAATATGCTAAAAGGCAGCATGACAGAACTGTGCTCTTCACGACTTCTTGGGAAAGAATTCATACTGGATCAGCATGTGATCAGTACCCTAACTACAAGGAAGGCACAGGATTTTAAAGATGGTTAATAGGTCGCTGGAAATTCACTAGTGAAAATGGACAGAAAATGAAGGAGAAACCAGAACCATGCTCGATGGAATCATCAATGCATAAAATGATGATTTTTATGATGCACAAATTAAAAGGAAAGTAAAAATCAGAAAACTTATTAAGATGATTTCAATAACATACTATAATAAAAGCAAACTTTTCTGGTGTGTTGTCAATTTTTAAAGCTTTTGTTATTTTGTTACATTTTTATTTCTCTCGTGTGTGTTTTTGCGATTTTGATTCCCACCATCTCATCCTCGATGCTTAGCCCATAAAAATAGATTTATAGTAGCCATCTTTCTTGGATATTTAACTTCCATTGACTTGAGGCAATGAGTTAGATCTAAAGCAGAGATTAAACGCAGTAGAGGTATTTTTTAACATAGCACATTGTTTCAACTGCTACCGTTTAAGGAAATAAGAACAGTGACATAAAAATCAATAATTACAGTCCCTCTTCAAACACTAGGAGAAAAGATCAACCCAGGTTCCACATTCCTGAGTGGTAGCAATAGGCTGGAACAAAAGCAACCACATATTCCCTTCACTTGCTATAGTCATCACTATTCCTTGTTACCCCATCCCAAAACTAAACGTTAATTGTTGTTTATTCTCACACTGATTGCCAAGGCCCGTTGGGTTTTTATAAATCTTTAATACTGATCATTCCAGAGCTCTACGTTTTATTTGATTTTATTTTCAAAGTTTATTTATCTTTAGTAATCTCTACACCCAACGTGGGGCTCGAACTCACCACTCTGAGATCAAGTCGCATGCTCTCCTGACTGAGCCAGCCAGGCACCCCCAGAGTTCTCAGTTTTAAAATGGCATTTGGGCTTAAAGTATTGGAGTGAAAAAGTCCCCAGATGAGAAGAGAAAAAGCCTGAATGAAAAACACTAAGAAAATTGGTGCCTATTCACTTAACATCTGGTTTCCCAAGGGATTCACAATTACATGAGATGTTAATTCTAATGTAATACAATTAGTTTTCTCGAAGACTGAAAAAACTCTATGTCCTTTATTTTAAACTATTAAATATTTTTTTAATAAAGTGACTTTTTGGCAATAAATTTTTTTCTTGGCTTATATATTCCAAGTATCATTTGATTCATGATGATCTTGTGTTCCTTGTATTGTTTTGGGTGATTGATGTCTCTTTCCAGAATGGTCAGTGATACACAAAACTTTAGGAAAAAACCAACTAAATAAGTAAGATTAAGAAGCGCCCAGTGTTTATAGTCTGCTGTTTTGAAACCCCTCAAAATTAATCCTCCCCAACACACCTACAAACACCTACCACACACCTAGGCAGACACAGGATGTCTCATACGCAGGGAGTACAGCCAAGGCTCTGAGCCTGTCTCCTCACACATTAAATTAGGTTAAAAAATAAAAGTACCTTGGGGCGCTTGGGTGGCTCAGTCAACTGAGCCTCTGATTCTTTGTTTTAGCTCAGGTCATGATCTCAGGGTCCTGGGGTAAGCCCCACATCCAGCTCCGCACTCGGCAGGGAATCAGCTTGAGATTCCCTCTCTCCCTCTGCTCCTACCCCTGCTCACATGTGCATGCGCGCTCTCTCTCAAATAAATATTAAAAAAAAAAAAATAGTACCTATCTCACAGAGAGGTGAAGAGAATTCACAGAGGTAATTTTTGTTGGGCACTCTGCACAGTGCCAGTGCATAATCAGGACCAAATAAATGCTAACTGGTATTTCTGTTACTATTGCAACAACCACAGCCATAGTTCTATTATATCTACTATGGTTTTAATTATTCCTAACACTACAGAGAACAGAACTAAAGGGTAAATCCCCTGCCTTCCCCTTTCTGCTCCTCTCCTAACAGTCAATCCAACTAACACTAACTTCAAGGTAATTCCTTGGTTTCAAAACAAATAATTCAAGGCATTTGTTGGGGGGAATCTACTGTTTATTAAAACATATGTATATTCCATATTGTCATATTGTATTGGATCTTTTCTGCTCAAAATTCCAGGTTTGCCCTCAAGTGTGGTTCATGTCAATCTCTCTAGTCATATTTTCTAAACATTCCAGAAATTTAAAAATTAACAAATTAGAAAGAAGGTAGAAAAAAACTAATTCAAGATCAAACTGTAAGGTGTTAATAGAGACTGCAGCCCATCCATAATCCCTGAGAGGACTTAGAGCACAAGGTATTAATAAAAATTGAACAATGTATGTGGAGTATGGCCACACTATGGCTTTGATTTCAATGAACTGCTACATGATCTTGGTATGGACAAAAATCACACAAGCTGATGAAGTAGAATGATAAGCCACTCTGAAAAAAAGTTCTACAAAAAAGTCAGGTACAGAAAAGAAGACTAATATTGTTGAAGTCGCCTTAGCTCTTCTCAATGCTATCAATCTTTACAGCACAAATAGAACCATCAAACAAAGATAATGCATTAGGGGAGGTTGCAAAACAAAAATTAAAATCTATTCCTTTATATATTACAAGTCATAATACTTGTAAAAGAGCTTAAAGTCAGATGAAAATAATGAGCCTTCCATTACATTCTGAATTAACAACAAAAAAAGATATTTCAAACATCCCAGAATTTGGGGTGGCGTTTCAGATAAAAGCATGTCTCCGGCTGTTAGTTGGTGATCAATATGGGATAAAATGAATTTCCAAAGGCAGTTCATAAGCTTACACGAACATACTTGTGAAAATTTTTCTCAATAAGATGCCTGTTAAATTAACTTACTTTTAATATTGCACAAATATTTATTCAGAGATGCCAGTAGACTATTGTGTCTTTAATATAATACTTCATATTGTGCTGCTCAGGAATTTACAGTGATATCAGATAACTTAAAAAACACGGTACAATGAAAGAAAAGGCTAAGCAGGAAGTACAAAGCACACTATATAGATAATATTCTCAAGCCCAGATTTTTCTCTGGCACAGGAAACTGGTCATTTCCCAAATTTAAAGTGCAGAACACTATTCCTGTTTAAGCGGTTACTTGAGAATTCAGTTCCCATGAAAAGGAAATGTAGCAGGGGGGGAAGGAAAAGTATTTAATGCTGCAAAACCACCCAGAGAAATGAATGAGGATACCAATGCGAAGATCCGTCTCTGCCTGGCACCCGGACCTCTTTTTTTCTCATGCTGTGATCTAGCTCACTGTACAATCCCACAAGGTAGAGAAGAAAGATTTTTAAAATTTGCTTCCTGGTAAATGTATGCTTGAACTACCATAAAGAACTTTTTTATTTAGAAATTTATATATCTATTTTACCTTTTCTTTAAAACTGACTACTAAAATTGTCCATTCCTATCCTTAAGACACGTAAGACTTTTCTACAAACATCCTTTTGCCCCTTCTGACTTACCCTATCCCCCTTCTCTCCTTTTTTCATCTTTAAATAGTCAACATACCAAAAATAAATAAATAAACAAACAAACAAATAAATATTCAACACACCATCCACTTTTTAGCCTGTAATTTTGTTTCCTTTCCATTTTTGTTCTATTTGAACTCTATTCCTAGAAGGAACTAATGTATAGTAATGTTAACAGTTTTGGGGCTAATACAGACAATAGATCAGTGGAACTGAAGAGAGCTCAGAAAACACTTTGAGTAGGAGGGAATTCAGTATTTGAAACAGGTGGTACTTTATTTTAGAGAGAGAGCCCACTCTTGAGCCTGCACAGGGGAGAGGAGAGGGGCAGAGGGAGGAGGAGAGAGAGAACCCTCAAGCCGACTCCACACTGGCCCAGAGCCCCACACGGAGCCCAATCTCACAACCCTGAACAGAAACCAAAGAGTCCAAGGCTTAACCGACTGAGCCACCCAGGTGCCCCATGAAACAGGTGGTACTTTAAATCAGTGGGGAAGGAATGCACAGGTGTGGACAACAGGCAGCCCAGTTCGCAGACTTCATCAACATAAAAAAGAAGAATGTGAAGTGGTTTAAAAAGTTTGAATTCTGGAGCCAGTCTGCCTGGGTTCAAATCCCAGCTCTACCAAATGCTAGATATGAGACATCTCACCAGTAAATTTACCTCCCTGATGTAGTCTCAACATCTGTAAAATGAGAATAATATGGTATCTATTCTTATAGCCTTGATGCAGAGATTAGATAAATTAATATTCGTGAAGCAACTATTACATCAAAAACCAATATATAACTGTTAGCTATTACTACTATTTTCTGTTAGCTATTACTACTATTTTTTCCTATTTTATTTTGTATCATCAAATATACTTGCCAGATGCTATTTTCATTAAATGACAGTACATTTAATCTCTGAAAGACCTCCAAGAAGAATCAGTCTTTTTTACATGTGATAATCAATGCATTAATAACAGGATTAGCATTATATATGTATAAATACGTCAAATATCTTAGTTCTGTCTTTAAGTCATTTATAATTTTTATTCATAATTTGCTTTGTAAAAATTACATTAACAATCTGCAAAAAGGCAAATATCTGAAAGACTTTGCTTATGCACTCAAGAAATATGAGAAAAAATAACTGAAAATCTGGAATAACAATTATTATCAATAATCCCATTATGTTTCAAAAGCCAAGAGGAAAATAAAATAGGAAATATCATAAATACTTCTGTATACTTCATGAACCAAGTAGGAGCCAGGAAAATACTATTAATGAGTTCATTTCCATGGATATTAGCTTGCAGCTCCGTCAACAGCTGAATATTCATGAAGCAAATTGGATGCAGGTAAATGAGAAAACTTCCCTTACAGGAAAAACAGCAATTATAACAACAAAAAAATTTTATGCATTTTTTTTTCTGACCTGGGTTATATAAAATAACAAAGAAAAAGCTAATGTCTGTTCAAAACTTTACGAATTTTGTTATACAACCACGAAGATGCAACAGATTTGCTTTACTGCTGCAAAATAGCAAATACCCTCTAATACCAGTACTTTCTTGGTTTCAGAACACTTCAATCATCCTAGATCCTCAAGAAGCAGCCTTGATGGGATGTAAATGAAATTGTCCCTAGGCTGAGTGCACAAAACTAACATGGTTTAGGGCAATTATTTGCAGAGCTTAGAGCTTGAAAATGCAAACAATACAAAGAACAAACTGAATAGTAAACTAAAATCTAATCAGAACTACACCCAATATGTGGGGGTTTGTCTGGAAGTCCTAAGTGCCCCCAGCAAGTAGACTTCAGAAAGCAATGATATTATTCAGGGAGATGGGAGCGTGTGATGCACTGTCATCGGTCTGAAAGTTACACCTATATATAGATGCTGCTTGAGGTGGAGTGGGAAGAAGAGGAGGTGGGAGGAAGGGAAAATGGCACCTCCCGGGAATAACTTTTATTGTCATGGCCTCTTCCAAATGCAACAGGATTTAGGTTGGGGCTCCAGACCTGATAAAGAGCTGGAATAAAAATCAGAAAGGAAGTGGAACCTAACTTTATAGTGCAGAATTATACTGTAGAGGTGGATTATCAGCCTGAAACTCGGGAATTGGTGTCCTTGTTCACCCCAGTTCCCTGGACAGTAAAACTAATTCCAGACCCTGCTTCTCCGGGTGGAAGAGGCGATGCGGTCTGCTTCTGCCTCGGTGCCTTGTGTTAAGTTTATGGTCCTGGAAACACCTGCCTTCTCCCAGTGTCCATTCATCACCTTGTTTCCCACTCCGCGCCTGTGTCCTCACCATGCCCTCTGCCTGGAATGCCCTCCTCCACTCCAAATTTAGTCAACTTCTACTCCTCCCTAACAGTGGTTTAGATGTCCTCTTCTGTAGGTAGCCTTGCATTAATCCTCCAGGCTGGGGTTGGTTCTGCTCTTCTGGCTTCCAGAATGCCCTGTGCACTTTCTCATGATTGCACCTCATGCACTATTTGATTTTATTAAATTTATGCACCCCTTTCCCCCACTAGCTTGAACCTTCTTGAGGATAAACACAGTACTTTAACTGCCTTTATGCCCAAAACAACCGGCCACTGCTGTGCACGTAGTAAGAATTCAATATTTCATGAATGGACAATAGACTGAATGCAAGCAAGATTAAGAAATCTCTGGGTCTCAGTTTCTTCATGTGTAAAACAGGCGCCAGAAACAATATCACCTTATAGAGAAGGGAAAGAGAGGATGAGAGCAAAGAGGTAAGGGGAGGGGGGAGTGTAGGATCTTCTTGACAATTATGAGAACTTTTGACTTTTACTCACAGTGAAATGGGGAAGGTTTTGAACTGTGAAGGGCCAGGTCCTATGTTTTAGATGGAGTCTGGTAGCTTACTGATCATAAAAAATGGGATGCAAGCTCAGAAGCAGGAAGATGAGTGATGAAGCTATTGCATCTCTCATTAGGTGAAATCAATTTTGTTAATACCTCCATAATTAGAAATGTTTTTTACACATCCACACGCACACACACACATGCGCGCACGTACAAACAATTTCGATTAATAAACACCGATCCAAGTAATCCCCTTTTCTATCTCTCAAAATCATTTAAAATGCCACTTAAGGAATAGCTGCATGGCGATTTCTTCTGTTTTCTGTTTCTCTTTTTCATTTAAATTTTCTTTTCTGTTCTACAGACTGAATTAAGGAAGCCATCAAAAAATAGTACTAATAGATAGTGTCAACAATTGCTTTCTTATATATTACTTCATTAAATTAAGAATAAATGGGATATGGCCATATTGGGTTCTTTCTTATTCCAGAGTGATAGAAATGAATGATGAACTCCCAGGGTCAGAAGTCCACGCTCGTGGGAATATGGGTTCAGAAATGAGAAGCATAATATATATTTTTATATAGGGATTGTGACTGTTTAAGAAAAATGTTAAACATTATTTTAATCAACAAGTTAATTGCCTAAATACTAAACTAAAAAATCTAAACTAAGAGTATTTCATATAAATTGATATGGCCCTTTTCTCAGTGCCAAGAAATATCAACAATTTTAAATTCTCAGTAGGCTAAGTAAGTAAAGACAGGCATAGCTGCTTTGATGTCCATTCACTAAAGAATTAATTAATGAAAGCACAGATGAATGAATGGACATGAAATAATTTACCCCTTGCCAGATGGCCAGAAAAGGAAAGACAGGTACAGAATAATTAAGGTTACTGTCCAAACTTACTATTTCTATCACAAATACAGCAAAAATCAGTGTCCATTTTTTCCCCACTAGTTATACAAGTTATCTCAATTAATGTTTCCATAAACCTCTAAGTTTGGATATAATCTTCGCTGAATTTTAACAACGGAGAAACTGAGTCTCAAAGAGGCGAAGTAACGTCTCCAAGGTCAAGCAGCCAGAATATGAGGGAGCCTGGAATAAATCCCTGCTTGACTCAGCACCAACTCTCCCAGGGCTCACTAGATTATGAGACCCACAATCCCCCACAGGTAAATTAAAATAGTCAGGTCAGGAGACCTCATGTGGAGGCTGAAACAGAAACCAAATTATGTGCAGTTTCTAAGTTTGATTCCCAAAGTTCCTAGCCCTGCTTTGGAAAAAGGATGTCACTCCCTCACATCTTTGAGCACAGAAATCAAATAGGTCTCTTCTGTTACAAGGCTACTTGATTTTGATTGTATGGACTTTTTCCCAAAATGAGTAAAAAGCAAAGAATTTGAGTAACCTCTTATAAATGTAACGGAACATGGCTTAGAGAAGAAAATGCTCTGAAAATCCTGTTCTCTTATCCTAATTAATGGCATGTAAGTTAAGACCACATTAAAGAGCACAGTACAAGTGAGCACCTACTTCGAGCTAACGAATTCCAACAATTACCAGGGTCAGACCAAAGTCGGCCTGGTTAGCATACTACTCACTAGTTTCACCTAGAAAATGTAGGAAATGGGCACCCATGTGAAAAGACTCTTCACCCAGCTGGGGAATTTAGATACTTAAAGGGTTACCCTGTTTTCATCCAAAAGTATTGCATTACTACCACAGAGAGGAATACAGAAGCTCCTAAGGGTTTAGGAGATAGGATACATCCCAAACCCTGAAACAGTCTTCAGAAATCTTTTAAAGACAATGTACTAATGAATTCAAAGTAGCATAAAAATCTCCTTTGAAGCTGACCGATGGAGTTAATGACGATAATAATTATCCTAAGCATTCATTCTCCAGAAAGTTAACTGTTCCTTTCATGATGTTAAATGTGAGCTTTGCCCCCACAGAAACACCATTAATTAAGGAAATTAATAGGCAAGCGAGAGACTGGGAAAATAATATCTGTAACACATATGTCTGACAAAGGACCCTCATGTAGAACATACAAATACTTACAAATCGACAATAAAAAAAAAGAAATACTATACAATTTTTTAATGGGTAAACATTTGAACAGAAAGAAGATACAGAAATGTCAATAAACACTTGAAAGAGCACCCTAGATCATTAGTAATCAGGAACAATCAAATTAAAATGAGAATAAGATACACTAATACCATGAACTAAAATTATAAAGACTAACAATACCAGGTGTTGGGGAGAATGTGGTTTTACCTAGGACTACGAAAGACACTCTAAAAAGAAGTTAAAGTGCCAATACTCAATTATCTTTAAGCTAGCCATTTATATCATAGCCCGTCTGTGATACCTATTAGTGAAGGTAAAAAAAATTAAATAATAAAAGGGTTTATTAAGAAAATGTTATGCATTATACTAATTATAAGGAATCTAAGCATGAAAAGCCATGTAAATTCTATCCAGTAGCTTTACAATAACTCTAAAACGTATACTTCCATTATCTGTAAAACTTTATTATGGATCATTATGTATGGAGGGCAGACAATATAGAGAGTACACCAAGTAATTCGTCTAATGGGAGAAGAGAAACCTATGGGCAGGGGGAGAAGGGAAGAAAAGAGGAAAGAAAAGAAAAAAGATAAAAGGAAACAGAATTCCTCCCCTCGAAATGTATAAAATTTAGTTTTAGGCTAGAATTATACACCTATTGAATTATATTTAAATTGTATCAGTCTCCTTGGCATAAACTGTCTTCTAGGGTCTAACCCCTGTGTCCTCTTCCAGGCACAGCTCCTCCTTTGAATGTGTCCTGGGTTTTACACTGCCTGACACATGGCACAAGCTCCATAAATGTGTGTTAACTCATTATCTGGACTTCCTGGTGAAGCAGTTCTCCTGAATACTGAGTCAGCAAAGGTGTCTACTGACACAAGTCTCAAAAGGCCAGGATTAAATCTGTCTCCATGATTCTCTCATAGAATCTAGCCCAGAATCTCACCACATAATAGATGCGTAACAAAGACATGTTAAACTCATTGGGTGTAACTATTTCATTTTGAATTCAAATTTTCCAACAACTGCTTAGTATACGATTTTATGTAAATAACTCATAATCATCTGTATTATTTTCTTCAAGTACAGGAAGATACTGCATTCAAGATTTAAGAGAAACAATTAGTTGACATCAAAAGGCGGTAATTGGTGAAAGAATCTCCTCCCTTCTCTACCAGAGAACTTAGAATAATGCATTCAGTAACCATATTAAGGCAACTCCAACTGATTTTTGTTCCAGTATCTATGCCAGTGTGAAATGCCTGTCAAATGCAAACAAGAGGATTCCTGGGCTGGGCTAGTGCAGGTTTTCTCCTCCACCTGCTTGATGACCATTGCCACACGTTTTTGAGACAGTAAGTGGGGTCTATAGCCTTGGAACAGAAGAAAGCATGATCTGGCTTGCATTAGACATAGGCTTTAACCAGTGGAATCACCCCGGACCAGATGATAGTAGATGAGCAATAATCAGTTTAAAATTATATAAAATTGCTACACATCATTCCTACAGAACTTAATTTAGCTTTTTAAATATTATATCTCAGCCATTTATCATCTTAAAGTCATACTCTAATTCCAATCATTTCCTCCTTTGATCACCAGTGTCATTGATAAGAACGGCATCCACCACTCTATATAAATTCAATCCATCCTTCGGGGCCTAGATCAAAGCCCACTTTCCTCATGATTTCCTCCAATCCTTTGGCCCATATATTTTTTTCTTAATTAGATCACCAATAGAATTTACTGGATAAAATGCTCAATAAGTAGCTACTAAACTGAAGTAGTAATTCTAAATTTGCAAGAAGTAGTTGTTGGACATAGTATTCTTTCTAAGAAACTAGAACTATAAATACAAATTGAACATTTCATCTTCAATCATGATTACAAATGGATGTTATCTGGAAAAAGAACACAGTCCAATAAAATATGCTGTCTGGTCAGAAAGTAGAGTTGAAGCATGGCATTAATTTGAGAACCTACCAGTATTTAAAAGAAACAGAATTCTTAAACAATAGACCACCTCTCTCTAAATACTTATACATCTAGAACAAATTTTAATAATTATTTCCTCATCGTTAAAAGAAAAAAACAGAACATTTTGAAATCCGCTTATAAACTCAAGCCAAGGACAATTTCAAGCGGTTCAAGTTCTGAAATAAACAAACCAAAATTTTTAAAACTTATTTTTTAAAATAAACAGTGCAATTTTTTCCTAACTTTAGGTTTTCCAATAGAAATGTGTTCATCTAAAGCTTTTCCTTAAGAATAACTAATTACATTGCCCCTGTTTTTCTAAGGTACCCGTTATGACCCCCTACATCCTCTAAAGAACTCAGTTTGGTTCCTCTAACAAGAAGACAGTTCCTATTATGTTCAGATGAATAACCCAAACTAATGGAATCCGAACCGTTGCTATAGAGGCTACGAAAAATAAGCTTTTGACTGTTTCTAAATCAAAGTGCTATCATTCAGGTCCCATGGTTATACTGCCGTTAATAATGATGTTTCTTGCAAAACACTGCACTGTTTTAAGAATGTCTAAACTATTATGCTATATTAGAACATTAAGGGAGAAATCTGTGTCTTAAAAAATTGCTTATAATTAATATTCCTTAATCTTAGATGTTATTTAAAAAGGCTTAATATCTGATCAAATCAGATTTGAAGCAATGTTCCTTAAATTATAAAACACTCTATTTTTCCAAGTTCTTAAATACTTCTCAGCTTATAGGTTTGTTGAATGAATAAATACTAAGAAAATGTTCATCATACTTCTCATGTGAGACTAATTAATGCACATGCACAAAAATGAGAAATTTACACATGAAAATAGAGCAAAACCAGGATATTAAGTTGGTTGGTGGGCAGGTTGTATCTTAACACCTGTGTTTATGATATCATGATACTCTCATCTGTGCTGAACCACAGACCACAGAGATAACCAAAAAAAAACAAAAAAACAAAAAAAAAAACTGGACAAATGTCCTTGATATGACCTTCAGACCAATATGACATTCCTGCACCCGCAGCTTAGTTTAGCGTCACAAAGACCAGTCTATACCAGTTCCAGAAGAGTAACACAAAGAGCTTGTGTAGATCAATGCAGGTCCTGTCTGTGGAAAGACCAGTCCCTCTCCAAAAGAATCTACATGCTTTCTTTTCAAAAAGCTTAATGCATTGCTTGTACTATCTTTTCAGTATCTCTGTCCTTGACCAGGGCTTTCCTTAACGAGAACAAAAAACAGTGAAGACAGTATAATTTGTAATAGAGGTTTGCAATGTTTAAAAGTTGATAAAGATTCATATTAAAAATTCCAGATTTTCTAGAGTACATCTTAAAAAATCAGACGTCCTGACTATACTCGGGGCCACACACCTGCCTGGAAGCAATTGGCTAGAGCTGAGTGGTGCTACCCTCCTTGGGCTCTCCAGGCCTCACCTCTCCCTAGTGTGTCTACCCCTGAGCAGCTTTGGCCGTTTTTGTTCCCTGCCTTACCCTATGAGCACTTTATCTGAACCCTTTGGTATGAAGGTTTAAGCATGTGAACTCTGCAGTTAGACTACCTGGATTTAAATCCTAACACTTACTAGTTGTATGACCTTGGGCATATTACTTTCTTCCCTCTTTCTGCTCTTTTGTTTTCTCCTTGTAAAGTTATAATAATTTTAACTACTTTGTAGAGTTGTTGGGGAAATTAAATATAATTCGGACATCAAGTACATGGCCCATAGTGAATCCGTAAATGTACTTATTATTAAGGAAAACACACAGACACACACAAGTAGGGCTAGATTAAACTCCCTCTATTCCCCTGCATTAGGTATATGGAACTATCACCTCTGGGAGGCTTTCAGCCTTAGGCCAAGGGAGCACGGCCCACAGCTCCAGTAGCATGATCTGGGTAGGCTGCTGGGGACCTTGAGCGAGGTGGATTCAGTGCTGAAACTCAGTGCATTGTATCAGTTACGGCTGGCATTCTCCTCAAAGGCCCATGACAGTTCTTATAACTAGCTACACATTATAGCCACCTGGGGAGAGTTTAAAAACAAAAGAAAACAATGCCCAAGCCCTACACCAAACCAAGCAAGTCAGAGCTATTGGAGTGGGTCTAGATATATCCTTAAAGCTCTCTAGGTGATTCTAATGTACAGGAAGGCTTGAGAACCACTCTTCTGTGGCACAGATAGCACCAGCCCTCCCCAACCACTTACAGGACTCTTGAAAGATCCACGACAGAGGTTCACATTTTTAAAAATGAACAGCTTAAGAAGCATTAAAATCCAGAAATTATTGATTCATCTGGCAGAAAGTAGTCATTGTGTAAACATGTCTGCATTTTGGATTAAGCTGTTAGTTTTTTTTAAAATATGGAGATCATTGTTTACAAATGTGATATTTCTTAAAGTGTATCCCCACAAGTGATTTTAAATGCCTGTTTAAGTGCATTCCACAGCCTGAGGGACAATAATTTTAAATCTTCAGGTGACTGAATTCAGCAGTATCACATTAAATAATTAAAGATTGACAGATAAAGCTATTTTTACTTAATAGCGAGACAACTTTAAATTGCTCTGATGAAGTCACAGCTTTCTACTTAAAAATGGCAAAATCATCAATAGTTTTGCAGGAAATATAGAGCAACATTATTAAAACGTTGCTAATATACGTGTGAGTTCTATGCTAATTTGGCTAAACAGTTCAAATGCTTGTCAAACTACATTTTATAGAAAAAAATATTAGTATTATTCTTTAGTAGTCTACATTTAATCAGATCTGGAAATTTTTAATTATTGAATATCTAAGATACAGATGTTTTTAAAATACACTTAAAGATCATTCTTAGGGGCGCCTGGGTGGCTCAGCCGATTAAGTGGCTGCCTTCGGCTCAGGTCATGGTCCCAGGGTCCTGGGATCGAGTCCCGCATCGGGCTCCCTGCTCGGCAGGGAGCCTGCTTCTCCCTCTCCCTCTGCCTGCCTCTCTGCCTACTTGTTCTCTCTCTCTGTGTGTCAAATAAATAAATAAAATCTTTAAAAAAAAAATCATTCTTAGGCAAAATTTAGGTAGAGAGGGATAACTAATTTTGGAAAAATCTATTTGGAGGAAATCTAATATTCTTTGCAGTCACTAAATTAGAATGTCACGTGTATTTAAATGTAAATTTAGACATGCCCCACTTATTTTAGCATGAATCTTTTAAATCAAATATTAGCACTTTTTAAGTTTCTTTTTCGATATCCATATCTCATTTACTAATTCTCCTCTCCTTTCCCCCAAACAAGGTCACAAACCCAGATGGCTACAGGACAGGGAAATCACACAAAACAGCAAAGTGGTGGCAGGCAGTCAGGTCCCCAGACAGGAGCCACAAAACAGCAGCCCAGAAATCTGGTCCATGCACATGTTTGTTCTGCATTTTTAAAATTTGGAAAACCCAGATAAAAAATCCAGAATTACAGCTTATTCTGGAAAAGCAGGAGCTCCTGGAACATTGGGGTCACACTCCTTAGCAATAGTTGGCTGGACGTGAGTATTGCTGCCCCTTTGGATGGGGCACAGGCTACCTCCACCTGGCCAGTTATCACCACTTGCTTGTTATGTATACGTAGCCTGCCTACCTTCTGGAAGCTTCTGAGTTTCCAACTTTCTCACAAAAGGATAAACTAATCAAGTAAGAGACCCCTAACTCAGTCCAAAGCCTCCACAACTAAGGTGGGGGCCTAGAAGATGAAAAGCGAGTGGCGGGCAACAACCCTGGGAAACAAAGAAGACAGGCAAAGTCTCATATATATATTTTGGGCACTCAGGAGATGGTGCGGTTCAACAGAAAGAGAAGAGTCGGGAACACCTGTGCTTGAATCATGGGCTCTACCACTATCACTGGCTGGACCTTGGGTGGTAGCTTGCTCTCTGTGGACAATGGGGTTATCAATCTCTCTCTGAAGAGGACTGTGGTGAAGACTCACTAAGGTGATGAGTGCACTGTGTCATGCACATGACAGGGCTTAGGAGACTTAGGGAGTGGTAGGGGAAAGAACATGGGACTTTTGGTAGAGAAATCTGGCTTCAAATCCCAGTTGCACTCCATCATCTCCATGAGCTTCAGTTTCTTCCTTGGAAGCAACATTCCCGAAGTAACGACAGAAAGGTTGCCAGGAGAATGTCTGCTATGGCGTGCATTCACTCTCACCAAACCTCTATCATCATCAACCCTACTGCTCTGACTCTAGTCCTAGTTCCACTCCAGGGGGAGGTTGGGGAGAGCTGGCTAGAACTGAGGGAAGGCAGATGCTAGGTGGCTGTGGACTCTAGAACATTTTAGAAATTAAAAGAATGGGAAGAGAGACAATCCAAAACCATATGACTAGAAGGCAGAAGTGTTCAAACATTTTCCGTGGTATCAGGATGAGGCATCCATGATGTGAGGAGGCAAAACATGAACGGGAAGATGGGGGTTGGTCATTCAAATTGAAAAAGTATCTTTTGAGTACCTGCTATTCTGCCTTATGGGGACAGCAAAGACCCTGGGTGTATGTATGTACATGGGAGTATTCACACGTATACACAAGGGTGCACACACACACACACACACACAATTTCTGGTCCTCCAAAATTCCCAATGAGGAAGACAGACACATTCACAAATACCTAATATGAGGCTTGCCTTAGTAAGTAACAGTCTAGAAAGAAGGATTATCAGAGTTATAGGGAAGGGAGAAATCAAATGCTGGTGGGGGGATCCTGGACAGATACTTAGAAAAGGTGGAGTTTGAGCATCACAGACTGAGAAGGGTTTCCAAAAGGAGGAAGAAATGGGGTATCGGGCATTTCTCGCAAAGGGAACTATCTCAGGCCAGACCCAGAGGCAGAAGCTACCAGATCTATATGGGGATAGTCAGTCCAGTGCATGAGATGGGGGCTTGGGGAAACAAGGCAGGAGATGAACCTGAAATGTACCTGGAGAGGAACTGTCAGTCTGTGACTTCATTCTGGACACATTCAGTAACTGAATCTTTGTTCCCAATGCACACAGCTTGCCCCAGAGAGAGAGAACCCCAGAATCCCTGCAGAAGTACACTGGGTTGGAAAGAAATAATAAATATCCTAAAGGTGACGAGCCAGTACAAAGAAAAAGAATCGGGCTTTAAGATGCCGATACTGGCTCTGAATGGATCTATTTAGCATTGCCAGCTAACTTCTTGCTAGCTTAACTTCCAGGGAATGTTGACCAGCTTTATACAGTTCTGGAAAGATGAATATATTGATAATAAAAAGAGAGCAAACATAAACATATCAGAAATGACTTTGGTTTCAGTGAATTCTGAACTCTGACACATTATCTCTAGTCCCCTGACCAGAGCTGGAAAGGTCACAAGGTCACTTGAAGTTCCCAACCTTGCTGTTCCTCTTGGCCCCCAGGTTGCTGGCACTGTGTCCTACAACTTCATAAGGTGCCAGGAATACATGATACAAAGTCAAACCCCTGCCTTTAGAAGGTTACAGAAGGACAGAAGTGATATAAATGGAAATCAATGACTTAAACCCAGTGAGATAAATAAATCAGTGCTCCATGAAGTGTTACAGAGAGTTCAGAGACCAATCCAACTCTTGCTTCCTGCATGCTCAGGCAGCATAGTGTACTGGCAAAGAGCAGAGGCTCGATCGTAAGACTTGGTTCAAATCCCAGCTGGGCCACTTACTAGCTAGGTGATTCTGGGCAATTGCTTAATCTCTCCATGCCTCAATGCCCCAACCCTAAGACAGGGAGAATAAGAGTGCCTACCTCATGGGATTACTGTGAGAATTAAAAGAGTTTACATACACGGTGCATTTTAATCCTGTGCCTTGCATACTAAATCATTTTCATTAGTATAACCTGATTAGCCCAAAAGAGATCCTAGAAAAATATGTTAATCTTTTCTGCATTTCTCCCATCTCCAGCCAAAAGAAGCATTATGAAAATGAACTTTTCTCTCAATACGCGTTTGCCAACCAAGTGAAATTAACCTTGAATTTCCACCTCCCAAGGGACAGCTGCCTGAGATCTTTCTACCACTACATGAGTCTTCCTATTTACAAAGCTTCCTGAAAGCCTCCAGTAGAACTGTTCCCTGCTAGAAACCTCATGGTCCTGATGACAGAATTAAAGAGACATCATTCTGGATATTTCTGGGGGGCACCACTGGTTGTATGCGAGGTTGGAGCAGCAACACACTCCAGATAAATGGTGGACCTCAGGACCAGCCAAGCCCAAATGCTCTGCCTGGCCATCGCTCTCAAACTGCACCCCTACAGCCTGGCTACCCCTCTCTTCCAAATGTTTGGCCATGCCAGGGACGAGAGTCTCCTTCCTAATTCCCCTTCAGCCCCCTACATTTAGCAGCCCTCCCCGGGATTCCCTGCCTCTGATTTCAGGATTCTCAGGCTTCAATGCTTAGCAGTGACAGGCCTGGTGTTTCAGAGTAAAAAGTTGTTTTCCCATCCCTGACAATAAGGAAAATTAAGTTTTGTCAGTGCACAAGTCATCACACAGATAAGCTGCTCTAATCTTGGCATTTAGATCCAAAGTGAAGTACCTCCTCAATAACTCATCAGATTTTTAAAAAGATAACGTGGTGATATCCATTGCAAATATGTTCGCATCAATGGTCGGCATAATCTAAAAACTGCATGTGTTCAAATTAAAGCAAACATGGCCAGTGGAATTAATATTTATAACATAATGTCCAAAAATTAGAAATAACAATCCTTAAACAGAGGGGAAAAAATCAAATTTCCCACGATACTACTTCTTTACCAAAAGCATCCCTTTTATTCTCATCCCTCTAAATCAAAATCTGTTAATTAGCTTGGCAGCAAAGCTGACCAAATGCTGATGAGTGTTCAGGATGCTATTGTGTTTGGCTTTGAAAACAAGTCATGATTAGGAAATCAACATGGGAAGCATACTTCAAACATCCAAAAGCATTTTCTCTGCCTAGCAACTGGCAAGAACTTGGTGTGTTTTCTCTGCTTCTATGTCATGTTGCTCTGGTCACTGGAACTATGTGGTGGCTGCAAAAGGAAAGAAAAAAAAAAAACATATTTCTGCATTGAAGCAGCAGCACAAATTTAGCCTGAAAGCTGCTGTGTGGGGACCTGTGAGACTGGGCTCGGTGCCTGCCAGTTCCTCGCCAAGGAAAGGCCAGGGGGGGTGGGGCCCCTCCTGCTCGCAGCCCTTGGTTTCCTCCTTGCCCCACAGGGCAGCTACGGACCTTCAGCATTTCCTCTTCTGGGATGGCTGGGAATTGACTGTTTTTATGAAATGAACATGACCTAGAAAAGCATTCAGCAAGATCCGCTCATGCACTTGAAAGAGTCCTCAGCTGTACTTCCCATCATAAAGTGTTTGAGCTCCTGTTTATTAAAGCACAGCTTGAACCAGAGGCCATGTAAGTCTTCCAGGTGAACAGCAACAGATCTTTGGCACGGAATCACAACTCCTGGGCTTGCACTTCTACATGGGAAGTCAGAAAGATTAATTTCTTATAAACTACCAGAAGTAGTTAAATAAATGCAAACTGGCAGTAATGATTGTATTTAATCAGGCATACACTAATAAAACTACACATACACAGATATGTATCTATGCCTATCAGTATCACACAGTGACACCATGCTCTGGACCAAAGTCCAAAATCTTGAAATTCAATACCACCACCACCACATTTTGTTGTAAAAGGCTTTGCTGTTCAGTTAAAAAAAACCAAAAAACAAAACATAGTCCAATGGTTATTTATTAAAAACTGTGTGCCTGACACTGAGCTAGCTTCTAAGGAATCAATGACAAATCAATCATGATCTCATGGGTTTATGATCCAGTAGAGGACACTGATACATATGAAAATATCTGCATTAAAGTGTGTTCCATATACATTTATTTTCAAGGTTCAGAAGTAGATGGAGTATCAGATCTTTCTGAGGATGGAAAGGGTAATATGGAATGGCTTTACTAAGAAGCTGATGCTTTAGAGGAGGGTCCTAAAGAATGGATAGAAATTTTTCAAGTAGACAGAGGAGAAGAACACTTAAGATAGGGAGAACAGCAGGGGTGCTTGAGTGGCTCAGTTGTTAAGCAACTGCCTTCAGCTCAGGTCATGATCCTGGAGTCCCGGATTGAGTCCCACGGGGATCGAGTCCCGCATCGGGCTCCCAGCTCAGCAGGGAGTGTGCTTCTCCCTCTGACCCTCCCCTCTCTCATGCTCTCTCTCTCTCATGCTCTCTCTCAAATAAATAAATAAAATCTTAAAAAAAAAAGAGAGAGAGATAGGGAGAACAGCAGGAACAGGAACAAAGGCACGATGACACACATTCCCAGACAGAGCAGGACTGAGCACAGAGGTACCCGGATGTCCTCCTTTACACGTATTAACTCATTCTTCAAAATAATCCTATGACTTAGGCACTAACACCAGCCCCATCTTACAGTTGTGAAAGTTGAAGGAGATAAAATCAAGAACATCTTCAATCCAGACCGCGTGGACACAGAGCCCACATCCCTCATAACCAATGAGGAGGCACACAATAACATCTAATGGGTTATCAAAGTGTGAATAAACAAACAAAAACCTAACTTGTATTTCTGAAGCATAAAATCCAAGGGGTCTGGCAGAAGGGAGAGGACAGGGAAAGACTGCTGCTAGAAATCTGAGAGGGGAGGGATCTCAGAAGGGCCGAGGCCAGCTTCACGGTTTGAAACTCCTGTGGACATTCTAGGTGAGGGACCATGGTCAGCTTTGTGTAGAGAAGGTTCACAGTCATGGAGGGTGGGGACTTACTTGAGTCAAGAATGGAGGCAGGACGTCAGTGAGGAAGCTGTTACAATAACTCAGGTATGAGACTCTAAACTAAGTGACAGCGAGGATGGAGAGATGGTAGGTATCGCAAAGCGTGTGCACATTCAAGCATCACTGTACCAGCACGGCTGGGCAATGCAGGGGAGCATCTGCATCCACGCATCTGCACACCTGAGTCAGTTAAAGGGAACATTTAGTCTTTTTGCATGATGAAAGCCCTCTGGGGCCAGAGTGAAACAAAGTTTGTTTCCTCCACCATTGATTCATAATCATCGGTATGTAGATACCCGATTCAGAATCTGTTTTCATTAAAGTAATGTTTGTTTTTAAAGAAGTATACAAACTTAAAATTTTAGGAATTAGCATATCTGCTTTAAAAAAAACTCTATGGTCTACATAAAGTAAATGTTCTGCAGATACCTTGCAGTATTGTCTAAAAGGATCGGGCGGGGGAAAAGGATAAAAATGAACACTTAATAATGTGGCTCAATTCAAATAAGACTTGAGTACCTGCCTATCAAAACTGAGGTATTCCAAGAAATACCACAAAGAAGATGCTAAAGGCCAGGCCAAAACTGAGCTTCAGGTCCTTTGGAGAGTACACAAGTAACCACTGTATAAGACAGGAAATAAGAAGCAAGTAAGAACGTTCCTGGTGGGGGGGGGGGGGTATGAGGTTGGTGGGACATAATCCCATCCTAGTTTGAGGATCAGAAATAGTTTTATAAAGTAAGTAGCATTTTAGATTGGTGTTGAGAGTTGTGTACCTGAGGAAGGATATATAGAGCCCAAATATTGTATGCTGTTCTTGTACATAAATATGTAAGTCTATTCATGTGATCATCAACTGCCACCTGGCTCTCTACCAAACTCCCAAATGGAATGATAGATATATTTTTATTTAATATATATATATTTTCCCCCTGTAAAGAATGAAAATTCTAACAGTTTTCCATATTTCTTGTGCTAACTGTCCCATTCCCCACCCCCACCCATTGCATCTCAGGGAAAATGCTGCAGGGCAAACAGCATGAGCTTTGGAGCCCACAGTAAAAATTAAAATATGAGAGCAAACTTGTATTAAGCATCTACTATGTACTCAACACATTTAACCCTCACCTATGTGGCAGCCACTATCATTATCCACACTTTAGATGGGGGAACGGAGGCATGGAGACATGTAACTCCCCAAAGTGACACAGCTGGCAAATGTTGCAGCTGGACTCAATCTAGTCAATCCTTTCTTTGTTCATTGATAAAAGAAAGGATAGAGAATAAACTCCACCACCCAAGTTCGTCGTGATGACTAAGTCAGATAGCGTGTATAAAGTACCCAGCTGAGAATCAGGCACTAGCAAGCATTTATTTCCTAATGGCTATAATTGTTATTTCATCTCAATTTAGTAACTAGGTCATTTCCCACCAGTCAGATCTCCAATGAAAGCTCACACACAGCCCTACCGCATGCCCAGGGCTCCCTGGCATCAGGGCTCCTAAATGCATCCAGCTGAGGCCATCTGGTTCACATACATCTTAAGGCTATCAAGAGTGTTGTATTTTACGTTCTCAGACATCTTCTAATGATGTTGAAGGTCATTAGTCAAAATGTCTACAAATCACAGCATTCCTGACAGGTTGGCACCCATCACAGTTTGAACACTCCCGATACACAGAGAACTCATTATCTTGGAGGTATTTATTCCAAAGTTGTTTACTTCCCTATTGTCAATGAAAATCATCAGAAAGATCATGGAACTAAATTTCATCATGGAACTAAATCTACTCCTCGGGCTTCCAGTTAGTGGCTGTTGCCTTCCCTCTAGACAATTCTTGCTTTCAACAACTGTCTTGTCTCCTTTATTCAATAGGAGGGTCGATTAGCTTCAATTTCATTGTCTCTTTTGCCTGCAATATTCTTCCCAGACCGTTCACCGCCCTGGTTACCTTCCCTGGCCATTCTCTTCTCTGTAATTATCTCTAAAAATATAACCTTCAGAATGAAGTGAAATGCTCTGATGGAGGGTAGAGAGACACTGTTACCTGTTTTTACCCACATCTTCCTGGTAAGACCACATTTGCTTTCCTAACAGTCTTCTAATACTGTTCTCTTCTTTTGGTACTTGTTTAAAACACATAACATCTTTTTCCCAAAATGGTAGAATTGCAGAAATTTGGATTTATGCTTTTAAATTTTACCTTCTCACTTTCAGGCCAGCACATCTCCCTATCGTAATCATTCTGCTGCCCGCTTCTGTTACCAAGCTAACACAACGCATTAGCATCTATCTATTCCATCCACTTGCCCTCTGTGATTTCACCCAGGTCGATGAAGGGAGATGAAGAAATAAAGAAAACCATGCTCAGTGCTCTATAGCATTCTAACGGAGGCTTCCTTCCACCTCATCTGTAGCATCTCTACTTTGGGAATGACCACCGGATTACTTACTGCTCTGAGAATATGCTGGGGTTTTTCTCCCATTTGTCCTTTCTATTTATTTATTTATTTTTTTTTTGGAAAACTCAATCCTATTCCCTTTGCTGATCAAAAGCCTACTTTTTATTCAATTCCTGCCAATTGTACAAAGGGTTACCAGTTCCCATATTACTGCACTGTTCCAAGATAAAAAGGAGGGGGCCGCTATGGGGACAGGCTGTACTTTTCATGTCTGGCAGTGGGAATGGTAACCTTCCTCATCCCAAGTCTTCCCCTCTCTTCTTCATCCCAGTGTGCCTTAAGCTCTAAGAAAATGGCACTTACCATTGTTTCCTGAACATGCCAAACCTCTTTCATCTCTGTACCTCTGTATTACACTACTCCCTTTGCACACAAAATCTTTCCTTCCACTTTTCTGTTCAAATTCCTATACTTCCTTCATGTCTCACTTCCAATTTTATCTGCTGTGTAAAACTTCCTGAACTCCCTTAGGCAAAATGAGTTGCCCTGATCCTACTTTGCTCATGTTTACTGGATATTATATTGTATCTGTCTACATAACTGGTATTACCAGTAGACTGTGATCTCCTCCAGGGAAGAGCCACGTCTCTGAAAATGGAAGGCCCAGAGTAATGTTTTCCTCACAAAAAACACTCAGTAAATGTTTGGTGAATAAATACATGAATGGGAAGATGCAAAAGACATCATGGTATTAAAAAAATACCAGGAATTAAAGGAACAAGGATAAACCAAGATAGAAAATGCATGGCACTTGTTCATAAACATATATTTTAAGCTTGGTAGTTGAAAAGATTCTTTAATCTTTTTGTATATCCTGATTCTTTAGAGTTAACAACCACAAACCACAAACTATAAACCAACTGAAATTAATTTGAATCTCCATGTCACTCATTTTTTTTGTTCAAGAGCTATACTTTACCAAAAAAGAAAAAAAAAGTCTGGCATATCGGAGTCAAGCTTTTCCATATGGTAGTGGCACTTAAGTACATTTCCTGGGGTGGAAAGTAATCAGACCTGGCCTATTTGGAATAGTTTTATCATTGCAATTTTTAAAGTAAATAGTCTAAATGTTACAGCAAAGAAGCAAAGAACAAGAAAATTCCTCAAGTTGATTAGCTGTGAAGAAAAAAATATTGTAATTTTAGTACTCATTAATTTATACTACAGTAAATGATATGATGCAGCTCTAAAACATAACTCATCAAATAGAAAATATGTACTCTAAGACTATTTTGAAGTTACACACACCAATATAATTTATTAGTTCTATCCTAAAAAGGGATTCACTGAAGTTCAGAACCCTTAGGAATGATAATAGTACATAGAAACTTCAGTTGTTTATTAGTATCCTTTCTTTTATCATTACAAGAAAAAAGTAATTTTCTTTCTCATGCTATTTGTAAAACAATAAACAACAGCTCTGGGCAGATGAAATATTTTTCAACAAACTGCTATTTATTCAACAGGAATGTCTAACTAAAAAGATACTCCCTATTTTTTGTACTTAAAGACTGGAGTACAAACTCCATGATTAATTTAGAACTTTTTTGGAGAAGTCAAGTATACGCGCTTTAACATTTCTAAATGAACAATCAATGTATATTTCCTGAGTAATGAAACTACGAACTCTGCTTGGGAGGCATTATGATGAGAAAGAAAAACGTATACACCCTAGTCATTATACTCTAAAATGGCATATAGGCTACTTGTAGAGACAAAACTAAGGCAATGCAAAATAGCCATAAAACAACTCAAAACCACCCAACAGAAAGGAGTACCTACTTTTATCAAAGACATTTATAAGAATGTTAACAACGAGACTATCCATATTAGTCAACAAGCGGAAACCACCCCAATGTCCATCAACAGTAGAGTGGCTAAATCGTGATACATTCACAGCATAGGATGCCATGCAGCTATAAAAAACTACAGGTAAGGGTGCGTGGGTGGCTCAGTTGGTTAAGCAACTGTCTTCGGCTCAGGTCATGATCCTGGAGTCCCGGGATTGAGTCCTGCATCGGGCTCCCTGCTCGGCGAGGAGCCTGCTTCTCCCTCCAACCCTCCCTGCTCTCATGTACTCTCTCTCTCTCATTCTCACTCTCTCAAAATAAATAAATAAATCTTTAAAAAAAAAACTACAGGTAAATTGCACAAACTTAGTGATATTCAAAAGATACAAGACACAAAAGAGTTGACCCTTAACATGAGTTTGAACTGCACGGGTCTCCTTGTAGGTGCATTTTTTACGGTACAGTACTGTAACTGTATTTTCTCTTTCTTGTGATTTTCTTTACCTTTTCTTTCCTCTGCTTACTTTATTATAAGAATATAGTATTTAATACATATAACACAAAATACATATTCATCAACTGTTCATGTTATCAATAATGCTTCTAGTCAACAGTAGGCTATTAGTAGGTATGTTTTGGGGGAGTCAAAAGTTATCCAGGATTTCTGACTGTGCTGAGGGTTGGTACCCCTAACCCCTGCATTGTTCAAGGATCAACTGTAACAGTAACAGAGAAATCCATTCACATAAAATCCAAAACCAGACAAAACTAATCTAAGGTGCTGGATGTCAGAGTGGTTATTGTTACCCTTCAAGAAGGCCCGTTACTGGAAGGGGATTCGAGAATGGCTTCCAAGGTGCTGGCAATATTCTGTTTCTTGATCTGGGTGCTAGTTACATGGTGTGTTCAGTTTGTGAAATTTATTGATGATTTACATGTTTCTGTATGCTATGTTTCACTTATCTGTCACTACATAACAAACTGCCAAAACTTAGTGGCTTAAAACCACCATTTATTTTGCTCATGATTTTGTAGGTCAGGAATCTGTCAGGAGCTCAGCCAGACACTTCATCTCTGCTACATGTGGCGTCAGCTGGAGCGGCTGGAGGATCCACTGCTAAGATGACTTCATCCCTTCATCCCTCACATGTCTGGCACACCTTGGCCTGTCCCTCCCCTCCCCACCTCTTTCTCTCTCTCTATGGTGTTTCATACTTCAGGACCTCCCCACGTGGTTCAAGCTTCTCATGGCATGGTGGTCTCAAAACAGGCACACATCCTACATGCTGGCTGGCTTCAAGGTGAAGCATCACAAAAGCAAATCTTCCTTCAAGCTGCACAGCTTCTTATGACTTAGCTTAGGAGTGTTTGGTCAACAGCAACTTACAGGGCCAGCTCAGAGTCAAAGAAAGGGTGCTACAAAGGTGTGACCACTGGGAGGTATGGTTCCTTGGGGAGACAACTTTGGAAACCAGCTGTAGCAGTGCATTATTATTTAATCAAACACTTAAAAATATATGAGAAACAATTCATGTATTCATTTCACAAAAACCAGTTACTGAATTCCTGATAAATACTGAGAATATTAAATGAATAAGATATGGTTGAAAAGATATAATTACATGCTAAAATATAATATTTAGGCACTGCTTCCCTGCCCTACCTATTGATAATAATATCCATCGAATACTTTGTTCAATTCCATTGCTGTCATCTTTTCCTATATTTAGTTTATTCAGACTATTATGTACTTGGAACTGTAAGAGATAAAAAAAAAGATGTAAATAAATTTGTTTCCCTTTAAATGCATTTGTTCATTCATTCATTCTCTAGGTTCACTGTAGGATTGGCAGTGCATTTAGAATTAATTACAGAAAATAAAAATAGGAGAAAGGCACAGTTTCTCCTTACACATACTTGGAGAAAACACAACGAATAAGACATGGAGACAGAAAAGTACAGGCTATGCACAGGTAACATCGACCAGATCTATCAGTTCATTTGTTCTAGTTCAAAAAACTAGGAGGCTCCAACCAGAAGAGGCCACGAGTTTGGAGTGGTTCTCAGTAAGTCACTGTGAACCAGTATACATTTTTTAGAGATAGAAGGATAAAGTAAAAGCCATACATTCATTAGGAAATTTAATTTCTAAGAACTGCAGGAAAAATTGAGAGAGAATAAAAGCAAAAACCAGTTCAAAGAGCTCCAGAAAGAGGAACAAAGGTGGAGACCAGGGAGTGGCAGAAGACATAGCCAGGAGCAAAGGAATCAGGCGCTGGTTCTGAGACGTAGCAATTAGGATACAACAGACACTGGATGTGAACACAAAAACTGTCCATTTTTATACCTGTTTCTACAACTAACTTAATATCCAATTGTTTATCCCCTTACATGAAGAGGATAGTAAAATTGAAAGAGACCTAAGCAATAAATGGATTTGAAACAATTATTTTTAAAAAATGACATTGTTATATTATCGCTGATTAAAACTGTCATAACTACTCACTGCAGTAAAAGCTAAGTCACTTCTTTGTATTAGTTTTGTACAACTGGTCCCAAACAAATTCTCAGAATTTGCATGATTAGTAATAGGAACATTTTGTCAACCTCACAGTTGGCCAATTACACTATTTTAATCTACTACAAAAACAATTTTTAAAAAATCAACTCCCTTTCATTCATCTTTTTGTTATTCTTTATATGGGAAAATTAACTCCAAAACTTAATAAAATAGAATATTTCTGGGTAAGATTTTAGCTAACTGATCTCATGCCATGCTCTAAGATATATCTATTAAAATATAAAGTATATATATTTGTATAGACATGTATTAAATATATTTTTAGAACATTACATAAAAATGCTCACAAATTTATACCTTCAAAATGTATACCTTTTACTTTTTCAATCTAATAATTATGCTTTTTCTTCTTAACCAAGGTACTAGCAAAATTCTATTTCAACAGTTTTAAGTCCAGAGTAGTATCACAAAAGCAACTCTCAGAGAAGAGCTTTCAAACATGAGGTTCCTATAATTTGAATTATTTTAAAGAAAGCTGTTTTCAGAGCACAGCAAAGCAAATTTTAGTAATTGACCTTTTCTCCAATTGTTCAATCTGTTCTAAGTGCAGAAAGGTAAATTTGTAAGTACAGTTTTATAATTCAGAGAACATTTTCTTGATTACCTATAGCATATATTACAATCAGCCATTAAGATCCTTAACACCTACTATGTAACAGACATAGGCTAGGTTCTATGGAAAATATAAAGAAAAAAATAGGTTAAGTTTTACAGTAAGTGAAAGCACTTTGAAAGAACACCTGAAAAAGCATTGCACATGGGATACCTGGATGGCTCAGTCGTTAAGTGTCTGCCTTCCACTCAGGTCATGATCCTAGCGTCCTGGGATTGAGCCCCGCATCAGCCTCTCCGCTTGGCGGGAAGCCTGCTTCTCCCTCTCTTGCTCCCCTGCTTGTGTTCCCTCTCTAGCTGTCTCTCTCTCTGTCAAATAAATAAATAAAAATCTTAAAAAAAAAAGAGAGAAAAGAAAAAGCACTGCACTTGACATTAATCCTTAGGTCCCACTTCTATTTCACATTTAATCTCATTATCTGTGCATTCTGAGGCTCTTACTAATATTACTGAGCCCAAATGTAAAATATCTGATTTGCTTTATTATCAGGCACAAATACAAAAATGATTTGTAAACTGTGATGTCCAGACAAATAATTACTACAAAAACATATAAATGGTGATGCAAGACAAGTAGTACTGAAATGATGAAATTTGTGATATGAACAACAAAACAGTTGGAGGTGATGAAAGGCAAGAGTGGTATGGGATGTCTTTACAGAAATGTGATAGCTGAATTGAGTCTTACAAGGCAAGTGGGATATGGATATTCAAGAAGAGGGGAGACGTTATTCCAGCAGAAAGAATAACATAAGCAGAGGCAATCAGGTAAGTCAGCAAGATATTTGATTGGATTACTTGAGAACCAAACTAACCCTACAGGAGAGATTCCTTAGGGGTAGCCATGGTGTGGACAGATATGGTTAAGGAGCTTTTTATAAAGGTTCTAGAATGTCAACTTGAGAAATTAGGATGTGTGAGCCTCAAGGAGATGAGGTCTGTCTGTGGCAAAAATAAATAAATAAATAAAAAGAGGAAAATACTATTTTAGGAAATGGGCATGTTTGTTGGATGGTTATCACTCTGCCTGCTATGTCATTGTTACATCTCCCCTGAACAAAGGGAGATCAATCCATCAAATAAGTGGTAGAATCGTGGGCACATTTAGAAATGTCTGAAGACAATTAGAAGAGGGAATCAATAGGGCATTGAGATGGGTTTGAGAGGGAATAAAAGACAAGAAGACAAAGATGACACTGAGCCTTCCAGCTTAGGAGATTGGAAAATGCCAATTACAGAAAGGCAGTAGGGCCAAAGAGAGGGAAAATAATGACAGAATTGGAGGAAAAGTGAAACATACAGTGCAATGTCCTGTATGTAGAAGACATGACTTTGGGATTCAAGATCTTAATTGGAGCAATATATTTGACTTTAGTTTTATTTATGTAAAGATAATTGTAGAGGCCATGATAAGTTGATAAGTTTACTAAAAAGACAAATAAAATTTGTGTAAAAAAGGGAATGAAAAGCCAAGAATGAGAGCTGGAAGCAAAGGGGGAAATTATAGAGTTTCATCAATGAACCCAAGGGATGCCACACAAGGAGGAAATTTCAAAAAAGTAACATTGATGAGCAATGTCAAATGTCACAGTGAAGCAAAAGGAGATCCAACTGGGACAGAGTTAAAAGATATGGTTAAAAGATGGTCATGGGAAAACGTTAGGAGTCTTTCTTCTGAAAAGAAGGGTCAAGAAGCCAGGTTGGGAAAGGCTTCAAAGAGGTCAAGGAAGCAGTCAATGCAACAGTAAATACATACAACAGTGTGGTCAAGGAGTCTGAAAGCATTGCAAGAGAATTTCCACAGCAGCTATAAGAGGGCAATGGGATTCACAGGAGGTTTCACTCATATTTTTCAACACAAAAGACCTGCCTAATCTGATAGTGTAAGGTAATTCCATAGAAAGATATAAACTAAAGTGACACTTTTTCTGCGTCTTCATATATAGTAATAGCCTATGTTCTGGGGAGATCACCAGTGGACTTCATTTACAAGAATTATTGCAACTGGAAATCAAACTACTACTATTACAGCCAAAAGCAAGGGCATCTGAGCCTCTCACAATGGTGAACTTTAATTATATGTTTGGAAATAGGGATGGGATGAAAATAAAACCAAATCATTAAGGACATCACATCAAACAAGTGGCTTCACATAAATCAGTTTCTTCCATTTCAAAATCTCCCTTGGTATACATATGCTTATGTTCACAAATTGATACTTAGAAAATAACCTTCCATATCTCATCACAACAAAGGACTTTGGAAAATATATCAGTCCCCTATGGGAATCCTCTTAAGACTTTTTAAAATATTAATTTCTACAACATCCTTATTTCCCAAAGTAGTATACTTCCTTTCCCACAGCAAAAGCACTTTCCACGAATCACTGTTGTTCTACTGCAAGGCTCAGACACATGGAAAATAATTAGTTGACTGCTTTCTAAAACAAATCAAAAGTTTAACAGTATCTTTTCCACTACAGTATTTCTCAGTAATTTTAAAAAGTATTACTGGTTAATCACTGAATGACATCTTATAAATGCAGTCTCTCAGCTAATTTCATTTCTCTTTAGCCTCTTCTTCAGTGTTTACTTGCTTTTTAGTTTTATGAGTTAATTTTGTCACTGTGTCCCTTCTCATTATTCATTTTATTAACAATATCTACTTTGTTAAACTCTTAACATTTATAGATCAGACTCAAGTTTGTAGCCCTTTACTAGATGTCTAATACCCTTCCAATACATTGTGAATGTTTTAAGAACTTTTCCCAACAAAGAGTTTAAAAAAATATGGATATGCCTTACTATGATATTGAGTATGAGTCACACCAATCCATTCAAAAACATTCATGAACACCTACTATGTGCTAAGCATTGTTTTAGAGGCTGCGCCAACAGCCATAAACAGTCATGAATCCCTTCCCTTTCCTAATGAACTCGCTTTCTAGTGGGAGAAAAAGCAGATGTAACAAACAAGATAATTGAGGTATTTAGTAAGTCAGCAGGTGCTTTAGAGAAATTAAAGCAGTAAAGGTGGATGAGGAGTGTTGGGTTGAAAAGGAAAGAGATACAACTTGGTATACGTGGTCAGGGTGGGCCTCACTGAGAAGTAGCATCTGAGCAAAGATCCAAAGAAAGCAAAGGACCTGGCCATGAGGGTACCTGTGAGGAGAGCATTCCAAGCCAAGGGAACAATAATGCAAAGTTCCTGAGGCAGGAGCATGCCCAGCATGGTTGAGCATCAGCAAAGGGGTGACTGTGATCAGAGGAAGGCAAGTGAAAGAACAGCAGGAAATAGACAGAGAGGTAACAGAGAAGAGTGCAGATCACAAGGTCTCATAGGCCATTAGAGGGACCTTGTCTTTTACTCTGAAGGAGATGAAAAGTATTTGGAGGGCTTAAACCAAAAAAGTGAAATGCTTTGACATGCTCACAAAGAATCATCCCAGCTACCCTGGTTGCAGGGATCCAGGGAAACCAAGCAGGAAGCTGCTATATCAGGATAACAGTAGTGGACAGAGGTGGTGAAAAATGGTTAAAGTTTGAATTTTTTTAAGTTTTTATTTTAATTCCAGTTAATTAACATACAGTGTTATTTTAGTTTCACGTGTGCAATATAGTGATTCAACACTTCCATACATTGGGGAGCCTGGGTGGCTCAGTTAGTTAAGCATCTGCCTTCGGTTCAGGTCATGAACCCAGAGTCCTGGGATCAAGCCCCACATCGGGCTCTCTGCTCAGCGGGAGCCTGCTTCTCCCTCTCCCTCTGCCACTGCCCCTGCTTATGCTCTCTCTCTCTCTGCCAAGTAAATAAATAAAATCTTAAAAAAAAAACAAAACACTTCCATACATCACCCAGTGCTCACCACAGCAATTGCACTCCTTAATACCCATCACCTGTTTCCCCCTACCTCACTTCTGGTAACCTCCCCTCTGGTAACCATCAGTTTGTTCTCTATAGTTGTCTATTTCTTGGTTTCTTTCTCTCTCTCTCTCTCTCTCTTTTTTTATCCCCCGTTGCTCATTTGTTTTGTTTCTTAAATTCCACATATGAGTGAAATCATACAGAATTTGTCTTTCCCTGACTGACTTATTTCGTTTAGCATTAATACTCTCTAGCTCCATACATGTCCATGCAAAGGACAAGATTTAATTTTTTTATGGCTGAGTAATATTCCTGTGTGTGTGTGTGTGTGTGTGTGTGTGTGTGTGTGTGTGTATACATATACCGCGTCTTCTTTATCCATTCATCAACCAATAGACACTTGGGCTGCTTCCATATCCTGGCTTTGGTAAATAATGCTGCTATAAACATAGGGGTACATGTATCCCTTTTGAATTAGTATTTTTCTATTCTTTGGGTAAATACTCAGCAGTGTGATTGCTGAATCATAGGGTAGTTCTACTTTTAACTTTCTGAGGAACCTCCATACACTTTTCCACAGTGATTGCACCACCTTGCATTCCTACCAACAGTGCAAGAAGTTTCCTTTTTCTCCACAACCTCACCAACACCTGCTGTTTCTTCTGCTACTGATTTTAGCCATTCTGACAGGTCTGAGGTGTTATCCCATTCCGATTTTGATTTGTATTTCCCTGATGATGAGTGATGTTGAACATCTTTTCATGTGTCTGTTGACCATTTGGATGTCTTCTTTAGAGAAATGTCTGTTCCTGTCTTCTGCCCATTTCTAATTGGATTATTTGGTTTTTGGTGTTGAGTTGTATAGTTCTTAATACATTTTGGATACTAAGCCTTTATCAGATATGTCATTTGCAAATATCTTTTTCCATTCAGTAGGTTGTCTTTTAGTTATATTGTTCCTTTGCTGTGCAGATACATTTTATTTTGAGGAAGTCCCCCTAGTTTATTTTTGCTTTTGCTTCCCTTGCCTCAGGAGACATATCTAGAAAAAAAGTTGCTATGGCCAATGTCAGAGAAATTATTGCCTGTGTTCTCTTTTAGGATTTTTATGGTTTCAGATCTCACAAATAGGTGTTTAGTCCATTTTTAGTTTATTTTGGGGTATGGTATAAGAAAGTCCAATTTCATTCTTTTGCATGTAGCTATCCAGTTTTCCCAACACCATTTGTTGTAGAGACTTTTTCCCATTGCATATTTTTGCCTCCTTTGTCATAGAAGGATTTCTGGGCTTTGCATTCTGTTCCATTGATCTATGCTATCTATTTTTTGTGCCAGTACCATACTGTTTTGATGACATAAGCTTTATAAGTAGGTTGAAATCTGGAATTATGATACCTCCACCTTTGTTTCACTTTTTCATGATTGCTTTGGCTATTCAAAGTCGTTTGTGGTTCCATGAAAATTTTAGAACTGCTTGTTTTACTTCGTTGAAAACTGTTGTTGGTATTTTGATAGGGATTACATTAAATGTGTAGATTGCTTTGGGTAGTATAGACATTTTAACAGTATTTGTTCTTCTAATCCATGAGCATGGACTGTCTTTCCATGTCTTTGTGTCATCTTCAATTTCTTTCATCAGTGTTTTATAGTTTGCAGAGTGTAGGTCTTTCACCTCTCTGGCTAGGTTTATTACTAGGTACCTTATTTTTTTTGGTGTAATTGTAAATGGGATTTTCTTAATTTCTCTTTCAGTTGCTTCATTATTGGTATATAAAAATGCAATAGATTTCTGTACTTTGATTTATATCCTGCAACTTTACTGAATTCATTTATCCATTCTAGCAGTTTTTCAGTGGAGTCTTTAGGGTTTTCTATATATAATATCATGCCATCTGCAAATAGTGAAAGTTATACTTCTTCCTTACCAATCTGGTTGACTTTTATTTCTTTTTTGTTGTCTGATTTCTGTGCCTAGGACTTCCAGTACTATGTTGAATAAAAGTGGTGAAGGTGAACATCCTTGTCTTGTTCCTGACCTTAAGGGAAAAGCTCTCAGTTTTTCCCCATTAAGAATGATGTTAGCTGTGGGTTTTTCACATATGACCTTTATTATGTTGAGGTATGTTCCCTCTAAGCCTACTTTGTTGAGGGTTTTTCTCATGAACATATGTAAAGTCTGGATATTTTTTTAATAGAGCTAAAAGGATTTGCCACTATTAAATGTGATCAATGAGAAAAGATTGAGTTATTGTTTACTGACAGGAGTAAGATCTCAGAAAGATGAAGTTTGGCTGGGAGAAAGTGGAATGGGGTGAGGGGAGGTAATCAGCAGTTTGATTTTGGCCACATTAAGTTTGAGACACTTATTAGACATCTATGGAGAGACACAGACATTCAAGACTGAAGTTCAGGGTGACCACCAAAGGAATAAATGTAAGCAGAGAAGAAAAATGGTCAGAGCGATGAATCCTGTGTCTCTAGGATACATACCACGTGGCTCCAACAGCAACATATCACGGAGAAGATGAGCAACCAGCAAAGGACAATGAGACAGTGGAGCAGAGAGGCAGGAGCAAAGTGAAAAGTATACCGTCCTGGAAGGAAGTGTTTCAGTGAGAAGATCAACATTCCCTTAGGTCAAGCAAAAACAGGACTGAGAAACTGGTCAATGGCCACTGGATTTCATGGATATCACTGGTGACTTGGACAAGGGTGTACTTGGAGGAGTGATGAAATAAAAGCCAGTAGGGTTGTGTTCAAAAGAAAATGTGAGGAGAGTGAAGTGAATTTACTTGTGTCTTCAGCCTAACTCTTCTTTCTGTTCTCGGGGTATGGTCATGAACTGTGCTTTCCTCTGCATATCTTCTCCGTCATTTACTTTCACATAACATTGAATGAGCCATCCACCTGGGTTATCTCTATAATACCTGATAATGACAATAATAATACTAATCTTTGCACTCATGGTTTATCTCCACTGTTTCACATGTATGCTGAGACAGCACAGGTGACAAGAAATAGCACAGGCTTGGGAGCAAGAGCAGATGCGTGCTCTCTCAAAAGCTAGAGCCTCCTTTTATTTCCTATAAAACTGGAAGGTTGATCCCTACATCACAGGATTATTGCTCAGGTTAATGATAATGTATATAAATTCCCATCGTATGGGAGTTAGTTGGCACACATCAGTTACTTTCTCCCTTTTCCTAATAAGTAGTGGAAGGGCCAGAAGTCCGATCTCACTATACCAGGTAGCCAATTTAACTATCCCACTGCATAGTACTTGAAAATTAAAAAAACAAATAAACAAAAACCTCCTTTTTTCCCCCCAGAGATTTATGTATCTGGAGAAATAGAGCAAAGCATGAAAAGGGAGAAACAAAATTCCTAAGCAAATTCAACTGCAGAAAAAGCCTGTTCTGGTTTTGTGATCACTCTGCCCCATTTCTGATCATTTTGGCCAATGCAATAATTTCTTTCTGGTGGTGGTTTTTAAACTACTCCATAATGCACTCCAGTTCTCAACTCACTCAGTTTGCCTCTGTCATCTCAGAGCTCTCTCACTTTTCAGGAAAGCATGCCCACAACTTAAACCACACTGATCAACTTTTTAGCGGCATATTGGAAAAACATTATTCATCTCAATCCCTGATTGATATATACGTTAAAGCAATTTTATTCATTTCCTTGTATTTCTCAACCAACCTACACATTCAAATCAGCTAGGAAGCGTTTTAAAAATACTAATTCCTGACTCTTCACTCTCTCTCCCTCATCCCAAGATTGTAATTAAGCCGGTCTAGAGTGGGGGCCTCATCATATTCCCCACTGATTTAATCTTTTGACATTTGTTGGGCTTCAAGGATTGGTCTCTTCCAGTCTCACCTGTGCCCAAAGAAGCCAATCTTTACAATCTATTGCTAAAAGCCTTTCTTCCAGATGACCGTTCCAGAATCAAGGCTCAATTCTGTGACTCCTGCTCAAAAACCTCCCCTTCCTCTCCACTGTCTACCACTAGTTCTAAACTAATCTCTGGCATTCAAGGCCACTCAACCATCTGATCCCAGGCCACCTTGACCACCCACTACTCCCCTACACCACCCTTCGGGTCAGACCATTTTAATCACTGTTCTACAAAAACAAAATCATAGAATGAGACGGTCTTTCCAGCAATTCCCATCAAAAGTATAATCTACTCAAAAACCACAGGCCTTCCCTCTTTGCCATTAGCATGACAGATGAAGGAGAATCTGTTTGCATTAGGTAAATTAGTATAAGAATATAACTGATAAATGCTTCAGATAGTGCAAACTCGCTAGGTCAGCAGGTGGAGGAAGGGAGCCCTGCACCACTGATCTCTGTCCTGACCCTCCACTCTAGTCTAGCAGGCTCTGAAGAGCCTTGTGTAGGACATCAATCTTAGAAGAGGAGAATGATCTTCTCTTGATGTATTTCACATTTCTTACTTACTCCGAAGTCAAAAGAGGATTACCTCTTGATTCAGAAAACATGAGTTTATAGCTACTAGTGTGAGAACTCTTCACGCCACATATTTTTAGTGTATTTTCCCAAACTGGCAGCCCAACCCAATCACCGCAGGGGATTGGTGGGGCTGAGAACTGCAAAGTAAAATGTCAGCCTTTATTTGTAAATTGGTTCCATCATAGACATAGAAGCGTGAAAATAGATTAGGGGTATTGTTATTTTTACTGGGATAATTAATCCCATGTTGTTGAAAGGCTGATGATCATTACAGCATTTCTTCATGTAAATAGGAATAGCTCTCATTTGAGGTTTTGGGGTTTTTTATTCATTTTTGTTTTTAGTTTGGGGTGGCAGTTTGAAAACTAACATATCTGGACCTTACACTGTCTTACGTGAAATTTAAAGATTATGACTCCATGAAAAAGATCTTAACCTCTCAACAAATGTTACTCAAACATATAACATCAAGTTAATAAACAAAACCACTTTGCTCTTTGGTTTCCCAAAATGGAGATAACTGATCTCTCTCTTACTATTCTTCCATACTTCCTGAATTTCTAAACAAATTATAACAACAGTATAAATAATTAAGGATAAGAAATATTTCAGGTCCTGGGAATTAGAACAAATCAAGCTATAGAAACTTGAATTATAGGATGTTAAGACAAGGCAGGCTCAGATGATAGGCAAAAGATTTTCTAACTCTGTCCCTTTTGTTTGGAGCAACTCATTTCATCTGGGACCACAAATGAACTGAAAGAAGGCCCTTCTAATGTTTACACAGGGGTAGCCAAGTGAACCTGCTGATCAAAATAAACAGCAAACTTCAAACAAGTTGTCAGGAAAGTTTTCAAGCTTTTCCAAATGGCGCAGTTTCTACATAAGACCAGACTTGAATTATCAGGGAAGGTCCTAGAGTCTGATAAATATTCTTCAAAAGTATACAAGAATCATAAAACATTAGTAAACCTTTCTAGGTGAAAATATGCATTAAGAGAGTAACTATGAACCAACCGGCTTAAATGATTATTCTAATCATCTAAAGAAATAAGTTTAATGAAATCCCTCAAAATCTACCTCCTCTTGGATTACAAATATTGGTCCTAATCTTTATTATTACGGGATCATCCATCCCTCAGAAGTTATCATAAGCCTAAAGTCCACACTCAAAGCTACCTGGAAAATTGTGTCTGCTAGAGGATCCCAAAAGTGAAGGGGGTGAGGGGATGACTAGACCAGAGGGCACAGGAAGGGGTTAACTGGCAGGAGCTACATTTCCCAAGTGTAAAAGATGGCAGAGATTCCCCCTTGAAGCTGCTCCTTGGCTCTGTGTCACAGACTGCACACCTCAGCTGTGTTAACCCTTGACCCCAGCTCCTTTGTGACCTCTGAAATGTCCAGATGTTATCTTAGACCAAATCCTAAACCCAGCCTTGCTTCCCAGTGATCACCCCACCCACATGCGCTGTACTCTTGATTAACAAGCACCATCAGCACTCAGTACCTCCTCCAGGGACTTCAGGACTGGATGAGGGCTAAGAAACGGAGCAGAGTGGAGCAGAAAATCTCAAAGCCCCCAAGTAAAAGCTGCCGATGGCACTGCACGTTTTGTTACAGAGTTAACGGGATGTTCAGTCTATATCCGATTTCCCTCCTTGCAATGTATCTTTCATTATCTCATTAGACAAATGTACTTGCCTGTAAAGCTCCCTGGTTTATTCTGTACACATTCTTGTGGTTAGTTTGGTACAATGGCTGCTAGCATTAAGGCTGATTTTGTGCCACTTTTGTCAGAATCACACCACACACTCAAAACCAGCGCCACTGATAATGATAGATAAGGATCCCAAGTTTTTCCTTCCTTTGAATCAAACAGGCAGACAAGTCATAAATAGCATAAAGAAGTGAATGGAAAAGATTTCAACTTTCTGTGGTAATTGTGTTTGCATTTCCTTTTCACTTTTATGATGTATTAGCCATAGAATGGTCTCTAAAGAGAAACGGAAGAGGAAAGCACAGAACCTTATCAAAAAATACAGCCAGCTGAATCCCTTCCCTTCAGTTATACTTTTTAAAAGTCTAATGTAAGTATAATTATTCACCAATTTCTATTCCGAAGTTGGTGATGACGATAGTAATAAATCTCTTTCCCTTCCTTTGTGCTACAAATTCAGTGAACTAAAGAATGAAAACTCCAAAAAAGGCTGCTGAAAAAATATCATTTATAGAACTGAGAAAAATTTCAGCCCCAGAATCCAAGCTCCCAGACTCTATTAACAATAAGGCAAGAAACAAGGCCCCGGGATGCTGAGGGGAAAGGGAATATTTTCCACAGTCCTGAAGTGACCCTTCCCCTCCCCTCCCCAGTCTCTGGCTGTGGCTCTCAATGACACTTTATAGGACACAAAGGGGCTGCATCCAGCTGTCCATACTTCTCCAGGGAGTCATTTCTATAGGGCCATAGGGGAGATGATACCATCCAAACAAGGACTGGGGAGGGGTTGCAAGGTACACTCCTTACCCTTCCTTTTTCCTCTCAGGAAGACCTTAATGCGTAAAACATAAGAAAGCATTCCATACCTTAGCTTTTAACTCATCTGGGATTATCTAAGGTAACAGTTATAAAAGTGGCTTTAGATCCTGCTGCACCTTCAGGATCCCCAACCTGTCACCCCCACCCTCATTGTTTAATGCTTCAGTCCCCTAGGGCTGAAGGACACTTCATTTCCAGCAGAAGCTTCTTCGAGGTGGTGCACTGCTCAGATTGCTGGTTCCCACCAGTGATAGATTCTAACCTTGGCTGCAATTCCCACTAGACACAAAGCTGCCAGGATCTGAAACCGTATTGGCAAACACTCTACAAAATAACCTCCTCAATGGTATAAACATGTAACAGTGACAGAGTGAGGTAGCATATATTTTTAGTTTGCTGCACCTCCAAAAAAATATATGCCTACTCTATTAAAGTCAGCATACAGAAAAATGACAGCTAAAGAATTAATTAGTTAAAGCCTTAAGTCTTACAGCCACTAAGCTATTGCTAATCTGTTCCATTAAGTTTATTAGCAATGTATATCTGGGTTTAATTTCACCTCTAAATTATAATTATACTGAAGAGCAGAACAAGAGACCTGATTAGCACTTTCCTCTTAGATACTGCCTACGAAAGTAAGAGTGTAAAAAAAGAAAATAAAAGTTATTTTCAAATATTCTTAGAGACTTCCAAAAAGGAGTGACGTTCTGCCTTTTCATCCTATATAAAATGTCAAAACATTGTACAGATTTTTATTCCCATATGCTTCACTCATTCTCCTCACCATTTAAACTAGCTAATATACCAAACATTTTACTCATTTGCCTTATCTCCTGTTTTAGAAAGGGAGCTCCATGAAACAGGGATTTTTTTTTAATTCCTGTATACACCCTCCCAGCCTAGAACAGTGATTGGCACATAGTACATGCTCAATTAAAATGCCCTGGTATATGAAAAATCAAAATTGGGACTCCTGGGCGGTTGTCAGTTAAGCGTCTGCCTTCGGCTCAGGTCATGATCCCAGAGTCCCAGGATCAAGCCCCACATGGGGTCCCCTGCTCAGCTGGGAGTCTGCTTCTCTCTCTGCCCCTCACCCTACTCGTGCTCTCTCCCTCTCTCGCTCTCTCTCGCTCTCAAATGGATAAATAAAATCTTAAAAAAATATATCTGGGGGCACCTGGGTGGCTCAGTCACTTAAGCATCTGACTCTTGATTTCGGGGGGTGGTGATCTCCAGGTCATGAGATGAAGCCCGGAGTCAGTCTCCGTGCTCAGTGGGGAGTCTGCTTAAGATTCTCTCTCTCTCTCTCTCCCTCCCTCAAATAAATAAATAAATCTTAAAAAGAAGAATCAAAATATCTGAACCTTATGTTTTTGAAAATAATTATTGAAGAGACTAAATCATAAGGCCTAGTATATAAGAGGTATTTTTTTAAATGACCTGAGACATAATTGCACTGTGTTTTTCACATATAAGTTGGTTTTGAAATAAATTTAAAAATCACTCTGATTCCATTCTGTGGTAAATTTTTGTTTACTGATTGTTTAGTTCTGTCTTTACTTATTACAAAATTACTGTAGATTTCACTTGGCAAAAATTAAATACTAAAGAAAATTCTAGAATATCACAGAATAACTGGAACTTTAATTCTGACAAGCTGGAAAAGAAATGTTTTGTAGAAAGAATATATAATACAATATAGTAAAGCTACATTTTTCTCTTTAGATCTAGTTAGCAGACTTTTTCTTTTTTAAGATTTTTATTCAAATATCCTGGCTGACTTCCTGGACCTCTCATTAAAGTTTGCTTATATTTTTCTGATGCCATTAAAGTTGAATCTGACCCAAATACTCAACTACAGAAATGTGAATGTTTAAAATTAAGAATCAATCTACTGAAGTTATCAACTTTGAAATTTTCTGACAATCTAACTCATTAAATTCCTTATAATTAACTCAATCTTAACTATAAAATAACTTTTTAAAAAAATAGCCCTAAAGCCCAAAGAATATTTGCTATCCTCAAAAAATTTCACCATACAGAGAAGGTACAATTTATATGTGAGAATTATTAGCTCACTGAAAAATATACATGAGAAACATCAACTTCTCATATTTTACTTGAAAACTGTATTCATCTATCCATAGCATGATTCCCTTTTGGACTCTAAGGTTATACAGCTGTGCCAACTGTCCTTGCTAGAAGTGAAGAAAAATGGCCCTGCCTATATAACATGGCTTATTTATCAGACATCATTGTGGGACTACCAGAATGCCTGTTACTCTCCCTCATCTATCCCATCAAAAGAAGTAGTCGTGGCAAATAGAGCACTCCCAGGAATAACAATCATTTGAACTACAGTTCACTTCATTTGTGCTTAAATTACATCAATGTTTTCTACCAATGCAAATTATACAATATCCACTGAATGCAGAACAGTACGTACATTTTGGAGAGTGTAAGATGTGTGTCTGTGTGTGCGTGTGCGTGTGTGTATTTAATCCTTGCTTCAAATATCATATGATTTAATCATATAGAGGATCCAGATGAGCTACATTTAACACATAAAACCAACAGTAAGTAAGTAGTAAGTAAATATGCATATAGAGATCCAAAATGACCTAAACTAAAACTACTCTTAGCAATAATGTACACTAACAGATATCCAACAGTAGAATTAAGGTTGTCTATTTTTAAATGATCAATTGCATTTCCTCATTACTGTCCTGGAAACCCTTGACTTCTGGGTAATCGTTGGCTCCTGAGTGCTTGCCTGGCTCTGACCCCTGTCTTGGATTGACCATGAGCTTCTTGTTGCTCCTTTGCTCTTGTTCCTTTGCCTGAAATGAACTGCTGTTCCTTCCTGACTTCTAGCTTCTGTGTACTTCCGGAGTCAACAAGTTCTGCGTCCTGATCCCAACATCTGCCTTGGTTTTCCGAGTCCTGATTAATCACGGTGCTCCCACAATCCAGAAATGCCTGGGTCAGTGAATCACCAGCAGAATCTCTTGGAATAGCTGCACAATGGATCCACTCAGAATCCCCCCTCTCCCACTGAGGAACCAACCAGAGTATACTCAGGTATTTATTACAATGATACAAGCCTTGAAAGGAGTTGTGAGTTGTGAGTTATACATGAAATTCCAGTGCCTAACATATAACAAGGACATATTAAATGATTTCCATATTTTCCTGGGATTGTTTTTTCATTTGTTTGAGACTTCAGAAAAAAAAAATGCTTAATTACACAAAATCTCCAAATCCCTCTCTTCACTCTTCCTGTAGTGAAAGCCAATGGGAAAAAAAACAAAAAGAAAATGAAAACCAAACCAAAAAAAAACAAAAAAACCCTTTAGAAAGCACTTACAAACATACGTGAAGAGATAAATAAATATTAGATAGATTTCTATGTGGACAAGAATATATTATTTTAGGGGGAAATAATTCAAATTATATTAAGTAACAGGTTCTTACAGTAAAGGAATCTAAGAATTAATATAAATGATTTTCTGAGAACCAAGCCTAAAGTATCACTGGAGCCTAAAGTGTGGCAGAAATTACACCTTGCTCCTCAATATTTCTATTCCACTTCTTTATTTTAGTGCAGAACTCCCCAAGTTTCAACAGTACATATGGCTGCCCAGCTAGATAGCACATTTCCAGTCTCCCTTGCAGCTGGTTCAGCCATGTTATGACGTTCTGGCCAAGAGGATGAGAGTGAAAGTGATGTGTAGGAATTTGTCTCTGTCCCCTTACAGCTGGAATGCGAAAGGGGTCCGTAAGCCAGCTTCAACCATATGGACAAGAAGACCCCAGTGTATTGGTTCCCCAACCTTCTGCACATTGGAACCACCTGGAGAAACTATATAAAATACTGATGCTTGGCTCTCTCTCCTACAGACATTGATTTAATTGGTCCTAAGGGATGGTGGAGCAATAAGACAGAAGGAACAGGAGACTAAATGACCTGATAGAGCTGAGCTGCTTACTCCTCTGAAATACTGTTAGGTAATCAAATTGAAAAATTAAATAACCAGAGCTCCAAGACAGAACACACAAAAAAAGCCATGTTGTTTACATATGGCTTTCATAGTCACAAACAATCCGTGTTGTTTTAAACTACTGTTGTTTAACTTCAGTGAAAGCAGCTGAACAAATATTCTTATAAATATACATAATAAACACACAAATTCTGGTCTTCAGAAAAAAATATAGAAGTATAGGTTAAAAATAATACCGTTCTTTTCCTAACAAAAAAAAAAAGAAAGTTTACCAATAGCAAAAGACAGTGTAGTTTTAGCATAATCCAGAGAAATCACTGGTGAGCTTTCATTAAAGAAAAGCTAGAAATAAATTTAAAACATTAGGATTACTCAGTTAAGACAAAGGCAGAAAAATACATCAAAGTTTGCCAATTCATTAATAATTTGCATAAATCAGTGAAAAATTAGAAACACAACACAAAATGTCAAAAAAGATGATGTTAAGACAGAGTTAAGTAAATATTGATTTATTTTTACAGGCCCATTTTTGATAGGATACCAGTTAGACTGCTTTAATAAAGAAATGGACTCTTTTCTATTTTGTTGTTCTGTTATCCTCGACATGTGACTTCCATTTCATGGTCCAAAATGGCTGCCTCATTTCCTACCATCACATCCTCACACCAGCCAGGGAGAAGGGAGAGAGTGCATACTCCTTCATTATAAAGGTACACCTTGGAAGTTACCCATGCCACTTCTGCTCACATCCCACTGCCCACAACCTATTCATATGCCCACACTTAGCTGCAAGGGAGGCTGGGAAATGTAGTCTTAAGTTAGACAATCATGTCCTGAGCTAAAAATTTATCACTATGGAAGAAAAAATATTGGACATTGGGAGCAATTAGAAGTCTCTGCCAGACGTCTCATTATTCAAGAGGTACAAGAAAAATTGGGATAAAGTTGTGTCTAGAATATGTAAAAATTGTTTGTAGAATAAATATAAGAATACAAAAATATTTCTATATAACATATAAAAATATATTAAAGGGGAACCTGGGTGGCTCAGATGGTTAAGCGTCTGCCTTCGGCTCAGGTCATGATCCCAGGGTCCTGGGATCGAGTCCCACATCAGGCTCTCTGCTAGACAGGGAGTCTGCTTCTCCCTCTGCCTCTGCCTCTCTCTCTCTCTCTCTCTCTGACTCTCATGAATAAATAAATAAAACATTTAAAAATATATATATTAAAGTTATTCAAAGTCCAACACGTAGATATACAGTGTAAAAAATAAAAATCCCCTTTCCTTCCATAATTTCAGCTTGGGGGAAATAATGAATTATTAAAGCAATCTTGGAATATGTGGGTATGGGACTAACATCTAGGTGACATAATCTCTTTCCATAGCTCTTCCCCAAGTGCTACTGACAGAAATAAAACTTTGGAACGGGAGATGTTATTTCTGGAGTCCTAAGATTTCTTTCTTTGGGGCAATAGTCTCAAATAAGAAAAAAACTAGAAACCAAAGGAGCATGAAAGCAAGGCCAAGCTGAAGCATTACAAGGCATCAAAGGAAAACATCAGCATTTCTTACACAATCACTGAAAATGTGTCACCTTCTATAAAGCCTCTTCTACTGGCAAGAAGACAACTTAAATAGATAATTAAAATAACAAAAGTAACAAAGCAAAGTCAAACATAGACATCAACTCTTAGGTGACTCTCCCAGAGAAACAAAGTTTTAAAATAAACAAAAATGTTTACTCATTCATATTCTATATTACTGTATTTTTGCTATAAACCCAGAGAATATTTTTATATCAGTATTCTAAATTTAACCAACTGCCGTCACTTCTTAAGTATTATGCCATTTAACCTTTTCAAGTGAAAGGCTTGTCTTTTAATGGAAAATACTCATTTCACATTGATGACAGAACATAATGTCCTTGGCTTAGCTATTCTCCAACAACACAGGTCCTTTTTTGTACAGTATGCTTAGCTATATGGTAAGGCTAGAATACCACAAATTTATTCAAGGAATCCAAGTCTGAAGTCATTTATACGAACCAGAAATATTTAAAAACCATAACCTTGACTTAACATATCAGTTTTCTTAAAATTACAATCATTGAATTCTTGGATAAAATTCAATGATTGTTCATGAGAAAAAATTAGAAAAAAATTAGAAAAATTAGAAAATTAGAAAAAAAGTTTTGATAAGATGTACCAAGATTTGAATGAATATACTCAATACCACTCGAAAAGTGACCCAACCATACTTTTAAGCAAAGAAACACTTACTAAGGGGTGTTTATCCTGAATTTGTTATTGTTTGAGGCAAATATAATATGATAAGTCAAAGAAATCTTGGTTTTAATATATAACTATTGCAATTTTAATACATTGAGAATAAAAATTCATCTATTATGAAAGGTAAATACTATAAGTAAGATTTTTAAAGAATTCATGTAAACAAAACAACTATTTTTAGGTCAAACTAATTGCACTCAAAACTCAAACACAACAATTTTATTTGGAATTAAAGTATAAACCAGGTATATAGTAAAAGAGCACTCAACAGAGCACTGCTAAAAGACAAGTACTGAGAAAAAAATGTAATGATACCAAAATGTTGTCAGATAAATCAATGTTTCTTTTTAAAGAGTGTGCACAGTAATTTGCTGTGTGCATTAAATGTAATAATATAGAAGTTCTATACTTATGTCATGGTTTTAAAAAATGATTATGTCATTATTTCCAAGATTTGAACCTAGTCATAATGTAAGAAATCAGGAGAAGCCACTTCTCTATTTTGACTTCTAAATTTGTATGTTGCATTAAGAAAGTCACATTTAAAAAGAACAATTACAGGGGCGCTTGGGTGGCTCATTCAGTTAAACAACTTCTGTCTTCAGCTCAGGCTCAGGTCATGATCCCATGATCCGGGGGCCTGGGATCGAGTCTTCCCCCCACACCACCCTCACTGGCCTCCCTGCTCAGCAGAGGAATCTACTTCTCCCTCTCCCTCTGTCTCTCCCCCCTCTGCTTGTGCACTGTCTCTCCCCCCCTTTCAAATAAATAAATAAAATCTTTAAAAATAATAAAAATAAATAAAAGAACGATTACACAAAGACAAACATCCAACCTCAGATACCTGAGTTCAATTCCCCTTACTATTCTTGAAAGTATATGTTCCAAATCCTTACCACTATCTTTATAGCTCCTTACTCTCAGCAAAAACAAACAAACAACAACAACAACAAAACAGAACACAAAGAAAACAAAAGCTCAATTTCATGGAGAAATAAAGGTCATTAGGTAGAGACCTCCAACTCCCCTCTCCTCTAAAATAACCCTGGGCACTGCATCTTTTGCTCCTCCCAGAGGAAAATGACTCCCCACTCTCCACAGCTCACCCCCCAACTCCCATCTCCCACACCCTTACCACCCCCTCTCCCCCTCTAAGACCACACCTCCCCTGCATTCCTGAAGGCCCCTCTGGCCTCCTCAGGACTTTTCTTTATCTATTAAAGCCTCCAGGATGCTTCCAGGCTGGAAGAGAAAGGGCTCAGAAGCAGGCTAGGTGGCCTCAACAAGGGCCAGACTCTGTGAGGCAGGAGGAGAAAGGAAAAAGAGACGAGAGGCTTACTACCTATCGGGATTCTACCTACATAAGTTGATTTGAACTTGAGGACAGCCTGTGAGATATTATTGAATGTGTTTTCCAAATGTGAAACTGAGCGTAAAGAGGCTATGTAGTTTGCCTTAAGTTACACACTGTTTGTAAGTTTCAGTGTCAGAACTTTAGCCCAGGTCATCAGATTCCCTAAACCCATGCTCTGTACCATGCACTTCATCCCACCCTCCCAGCATGGCAGGGCCGCTGGTGAGTGTTCACAAGGAGGTACAAAGGCCATCCCAGCAGTTCCTCATGTGCTAGACTAGAGAAGAAGCAGAATTTTAAAACTATCTGAGAGACAGCCGGCTCATTCTTGGAGTCGGAGTCTGCAACGATGTGTTGCCGTGGGTGTTTCATGGCAGCAAATCTTGCCAAGTAGCTTCCTTTTATCCCGGTGACATGGGGGTTCCTGCCATGGTTTACATGAAGATGCTCTGTGCTTCCACCACACTGTATTGTAGCTTCTTTAGCTCCCTTTCTCTTGTCTCCTTCCCTTGGCTGTACTCACCTTCCTCAAACATCCCTGGACAAAATCACCAGCTTCTGCTACTAACCTACTTCTCCCCTTGCGTTTACCGCCGAAGTCTCTGAATGGTTTTTCCACTGGTCTTCACCTCTCAGCTTCCACTGGGGTCTCAGCTCATTCTCAGTCAGGCTTCTGCTCACACACACTCCTGAATTTAAAGCCCAGTGACAGACTAATTGTCAAATCCAGGGGCCTCTTCAGTCTCCCCACCACCTACTTCTCAAAAGTTCTGACACTTTAAAGAAAACTTTCTTTGGGGCACCAGGTCTTTCCTTGGATTTCAAGAGATCATTCTCGCCTGGTTCTTTGTTTCAACCTTTGATGGCTCAATCTGTCACCAACGCACTCTACTTCTTCCTCTATCCTTTAAACGCTGGCTTTCCAACGTCCTATCCTTGGTTTGTATGGCTTTTTCCCTCAAGTTGTTCCCCTTACGGCATCTCATCCACCTGATGATGTCAACAAATACGATAAGTTAGTTTCTAGATCTCTAATTTTTGCCCCAAATTCTTCCTTAACTTTCATACTTTTATCTTAACAAAGCAGCAGAATTTGCAGCCCAGCAGGTCCACAACCAAATTCACGTTTCTCCTCATCTCAATGCTCTTCTATCCCTTTTATTTCACTTCTCAGTTACACTACCCATCTTGTCTTCAAACTACGGGCTGAAGTTCCACACTATGCTCTCCCTTCTACAGAAACCTCCACTTCCAAACAAACACAAATACCAAAAATTCCACCCAAGCATGTCTCATAGTTGTTGGGTGCTTGTTTGCCTGTTTGTGGTTTGGTTTGGTTTTTATTCCGTTTTGTTTTGTTTATCTTCTTCATTGCTTCTATCTGAAATCAGACATTCCACATTTCTTACCTGGATCGACACAATGGCAGAAACTCCCAATGGGTAACTAAACTCCAGTCTTTATTCCTCAATCCCACTGACAGAATTCTCTTGCTGAGAAACAAAGCTAATCTCAGCAGATACTATTCTTATGTTAATGGCATTATAATAAGGTATAATTATGCAGATGAAACCATAAGACTAAAGATACATCCCTCTGTGTAGTGAGTAGGCTCTGGCCATAACGATTAATACTCCAAAAATCAGAATTCTGAACAAACTAGGCTATATTCACTACAAGAGTCAAGACATCTTAAGGGCAGCGTCCTGATGCCATCCTCGTGTATACATGTTCAAGCTAATGGCTAGAAAACAAAGTACTCTCCCAAGTCAGCCCAGGAGTAGTGCCCAGTGTGGGGGTCAGTCTGGAGCTATCTTAGGGCTTAGGATAAAAACAGATCAGAGTCTCCAGGCCCTGAGAGAAAGATCACTTTGGTAGGAGCAGAAATCTGTATTACACAAATTAGACTACGTTTGTGTTTCATTTTCTTTCTAGGATTACTGGCCTGTGTTCTTCCCTAGTCAAGAATAATGTTTTGAAGATTATAACCTGTCCCAGATTAAGAGAAGCAAGGAAAGGTCTTCTCTGTGTGCTTGTGTGGATCGCTGAGGACCAGGAAGGTGGAAGACACAGGGAACAAAGAGAAGGAATCCCAAGGTGAAATTTAGAGCCAGAGATTCAGGAAATCTTGCCCTGGCAACTTTATCCCACAAGATAGCCCTTTCCAGTGCCAACTTGGGAGATCTCAAACTTGTAAGACAGCAGGTGTCCCCTCACAATTGATTTCCCACTACTTTTAGTTAAAGTCAGAATTCTTAAAAATAGGTGGCTCAGTTGTTAAGCCTCTGCCTTCAGCTCAGCTCATGCTGAGTGGGGAGTCTGCTTCTCCCTCTGTCCCTCCCCCTGCTCATGTTCTCTCTCCTGCTCTCTCTCTCAAATAAATAAATGAAATCTTTAAAAAAAAGTTAGAAAAAAAGAATTCTTAAAAATCGAATCCTTCTCAAACCGGACTGAACTGACTTCATCTCCCACCAACACCCAAAAATATCCAAAAAGCATATAGAACTTTTCAATCTCCATTTTCAGCATCCCCTGGGCAACATCATGCCAGCACCCCCAAATGCCATAGGAAGGTCACATGGAACATGCTGCTCCTTCCAGATGGATAGTTATCTTCCCCGTTTGGCATATTCCTCCTCATCCTTCGGAAGCTATCCATTTCCCAAAACGTCCCTTGACCCCAGACTAAAGGGGTCCCTTGATGTCTCCATGAAACTTTGCTTATTAATCCATCACTGCCTCTCCCACATGGCATTGTAATTATTTGTACACCGAGGGTTAGGACGGCAGAATATGAATTTGACGGTCACACAATTCAGCCGGTGTAACATAAACCTAAGCATCATGCGTTGAATCAATTTATCCTTGCCTGGAAAAAGTTAGATGGTGACTGAAAGAAGTGGTTTTTGGACTCATTCAAACTGTGCGTTTGCTTTTGTTTTATTTGTTTGTACCCCTGCTATTTACACAGCACTATATTTAGGCCAAGAAAATTGTACCTAGGAAATAAATGCACCATTCCTATTCTCTTGGAGTTTACTATCTAGGTAAGTGGTTTTTCTAACTGCTCTAGCAAAGGCACAAATCAGAAGAAGGTGGGGCTAGGGGTGCCTGGGTGGCTCAGTTGGTTAGGCGACTGCCTTCGGCTCAGGTCATGATCCTGGGGTCCCGGGATCGAGTCCCACATCGGGCTCCCTGCTCAGCGGGGAGTCTGCTTCTCCCTCTGACCCTCTTCCCTCTCGTGCTCTCTATCTCTCATTCTCTCTCTCTCAAATAAATAAATAAAATCTTTAAAAAAAAAAGAAGAAGAAGAAGGTGGGGCTATGCTAGGAGAGGTTGAGTGGAAAGCCTGAAGCCATACAATTCAGTTCCCCCTCATCCTCTGTGAGGGCCCCTGAAGCCAAACCGCAGAACCCTGGAACTCTAGGGAGCACCATTTGAAAGAGCCAAGGGACACATATATTAAGCCAAATCACATAATAAATATGCAATTGTTTACTGTAAACTGTAAAACACCATACTAACTATGGTTGTTGTCTTACAGTCTGCAAAGTGTTCTCGCAGTCTTAAGTCAAGTGAGTATTTATGAGAATATCGGGGGATCCCTGGGTGCCTCAGTCTGTTAAGCGTCTGCCTTCGGCTCAGGTCATGATCCCAGGGTCTTGGTATCGAGTCCCACATCGGGCTCCCTGCTCGGCAGGGAGTCTGCTTTTCCCTCTGCCCGCTGCTCCCCTTGCTTGTGCTCGCTCTCTCTCTCTCTCTCTCTGACAAAAAAATAAATAAAATCTTAAAAAAAAATAAGAATATCATGGGAAGAAGGACTGCATGAAAGGAAACACCAGGGGAAGAAGTAAAGAAGAGACTCAGAGACAGAAAGTGTAGAGAAGAATGTCATAGAGGCAAAAATTAGACATTAAGGCTGACCAGTATATGTAGTTCTGTGTAACAACTGCAGCATCAGAAGAAATAACAGTAACTATATATAGGGCCCTCCTGTGAGTCAGGGACCGGGCAGAGCCCAAAGCATCCATCATCTCATCCATACAGCAACCTTGCGAAATGCTACTGTTTCCCCATTTTACAGATGAAGAAAATGGGGCTTGAAAAGTTTAGGAATGTGTCCATAGTTACCTAGTAAATTAGAGACAGGACTCAGATTCTGGGCTATCTGAGGTCAACGCCTAGAGAGGTAACAAATTTCAAAACTTTCGTTTATGACAAGACATGTAGCTCAAAGTCTTTGTCTTCATGTGCCTGCAATGTGGAAGAACAGTGCATTCTGATTTGCCAGGAACAATCCCGGGTTACATCTGTTTCCCAGTGTAATTATTAATAGCCCTCCCTTTCACCCTCAAAAGTGTCCCAGTTTAGACAGAAATGTATATAGCCATCCTGCCACAATGTCATAGTGAAATGTGGCTACATGATTTTCCAGGCCCAGTGCAAAATAAAAGTGTGAGGACTTTTGCTCAAAAAGTGGGGGGGAAATGTGCTATTAAAGGTACTGAAATACAAAGCTTTTCTCTTTCTTTCATATATCTGCTCTGCTCACACTCTACTGTCCCAATGGACTTCACTTGTAAAACATAAGTTCAAAGATAAAATTAGCACAAATTTCAAGACGGTGCTAGCAGAGCATTAAACCAAGTCCCAGGTCCTTCTGAGCATGAAGCTCAGTGCAAACTGCACAGCACGCAAACCCATGAAGCTGGCCCTGCTCTGCCCTCCTAAATGGGTCAGGGAAGCCATCCTGATCTTGATATGCCCTATGACTGGGTTGCAAACAGGAAACCAATTGCAACACACTACTGTCCGCCCAGACTTGGAACATTAAATACTGGGTATTAGGTCCATAAAATCATTTCTTTAGAAAAAATGTGTATGAGTACTTCTAATAAAACACAAAATTCCATCTCCCAAACAAAACAAGAACATGCATTCAAGCAAATTTGATCTCTCTCTACATTTTATCTATGACCTAAAAAATAACTAATCCAGATACCATAACCCACCCATGATATCAAATTTAGAAATTTAGAATACAATGAATTGAAATAAGTGTGTTACTGGGCGCCTGGGTGGCTCAGTTGGTTTAGCGACTGCTTTCGGCTCAGGTCATGATCCTGGAGTCCCGGGATCGGGTCCCGCATCAGGCTCCCTGCTCGGCGGGTAGTCTGCTTCTCCCTCTGACCCTCTCCCCTCTCATGCTCTCTCTCTATCTCATTCTCTCTCTCAAATAAATAAAATCTTTTAAAAAAAAAAATAAGTGTGTTACAAAGTCTTTAATACCACAATGCCTGATTTAAATACTGTTTCTGTTTTAAATGCAGGTACTACATGTTTAATTTAAAACTTCTTGTTACAGCGCTGTGAATTGTGTAAGACTGTTGAATCACAGACCTGTACCTCTGAAACAAATAATACATTATATGTTAAAAAAAAAACAGAAGAAGAAGAAGAAAAAGAAGATAGCAGGAAGGGAAGAATGAAGGGGGGGAAATCGGAGGGAGAGACGAACCATGAGAGACTATGGACTCTGAGAAACAAACTGAGGGTTCCGGAGGGGAGGGGAGTGGGGGGATGGGCGAGCCTGGTGATGGGTATTAAAGAGGGCACGTACTGCATGGAGCACTGGGTGTTATACGCAAACAATGAATCATGGAACACTACATCAAAAACTAATGATGTGGGGCGTCTGGGTGGCTCAGTTGGTTAAGCGACTATCTTCGGCTCAGGTCATGATCCTGGAGTCCTGGGATCGAGTCCCGCATCGGGCTCCCTGCTCAGCAGGGAGTCTGCTTCTCCCTCTGACCCTCGCCCCTCTCATGTGCCCGCTCTCTCTCTCTTTCTCTCTCTCAAATAAATAAATAAATAAAAATCTTTAAAAAAAAAAAACTAATGATGTAATGTATGGTGATTAACATAATAAAAATTTTTTTAAATAAAAAATAATAACACTTCTTGTTACATAAATTCATATGTGCCTGAGTGATATTTAAATAACTTTCACTCTCTATACAAACCAAATGGAAGAAAAACAAAACTGAGAATTTTAAGGAATTGTCCTTAAGAATGGGGTGGGAGTTGGGGCATCTGGGTGGCTGAGTCAGTAAAAGGTCAGACTCTTGATTTCAGCTCAGGTCGTGATCTCAGGGTTGTGAGATAGAAGGGCTGGTGAGAAACAAAAGAAGAAGCCAGAGACCCCACAGGAAAAGTGAGACACTCTAAATAACAGCTATCTGTGGGGTGGGAGTGGGGAAAGTTGTTCTCTCCTTGAAAAATGAAAGAGTTGGAAATGAGAACAGAAAGGAATCAGAAGCATAAAAGATCTTAGGGGCGCCTGGGTGGTTCCATCCGTTAAGCATCTGACCTCCCCTCAGGTCCTGATCTCAGAGTCCTAGAACCAAGCCCCAGTCAGGCTCCCCTCAGCAGGGAGTCTGCTGCTTCTCCCTCTCCCTCTGCCCCTCTCCTGGCTCTTGCTCGCTTGCTCTTTCTCTCTCTCTCTCTCTCAAATAAATAAATTTTTAAAAATCTTTAAAAGAAAAAGAAGTATAAAAGAGCTTAGTGAAAAAAGTTTTCGCCTTCAGGTCATATGATCATTTAATCAAGAGAAAAAATACCATTTTGTTTGATTATTTATGGGCTTGTAAGTAAAAAATATGTTCTTGGTAAAACTAAAAATACGTTTTCTATCTCTTCATAATAAAGATAAGAGTTACCCTCCATGCATGTTAATGGCTGAAACAATGACAGAAATCTAAAACAATGACTAATCTAACAAATATTTACATTTGACTTAGAAATGCACTATCAAATTTTTTACAACGAATGTACCACTTATTTAATACTAGTGCTAATTTTTAAAAAAATAACTTTAATCATTTATCTGCATTTCTTATCAGTCCTTCAGGAGGGACTCCTAGAAAAGGAATTGCCAGACCAAAGAGTCTGAATATTTTTAAAGCTTGGTACATTATTAGCTTAGGCTAAAGTTAAAACTAGATTGACTACCTCAACGGAAGGTGACCAAGTAATATACACGGGTATTCAGTGTTGCTATAAATAATAATCAAAAAAGAAATACTCAAAAAAGAAAATCTAAAAGTGTATTACAAGTAGATCTGAGGCTTTGAATGATTATGACTAAAAAGAAGTCAGGGTAAACTTTTGTTTAGGATGATAGGCCAATTAGTGTGTCTGTGTGTGCGTGAACATGTATGTGCATAAATACTGGATGTACATGCACAAAATAATGGACAAAGAAAAATAAAAGTGGAAGAGTCCATAATTTCTGAATGAGATAAGAAGAATCAAGAAATCATTAAATGAACTACTTATAAATAGGTACATATAATTTATTTTATACCTCCCACAATTTTTTTTTCTTTATTTTTAAGATTTTATTTATTTGTCAGAGAGAGCACAAGCAGGGGGAGCGGCAGGCAAAGGGAGAAGTAGGCTCCCTGCTAAGCAAAGAGCCCAATGTGGGACTTGATCCCAGGACCCTGGGATCAGGACCTGAGCTGAAGGCAGACACTCAACCGACTGAACCACCCAGGCAACCCCTCCCACAATTTCTTACCCAACTTTATATAGTAATAAGTTTTCAATTTTAATAATCAGGTGCAAGATTAGAGGAAAAACTCATATGTTAAATAAAGATCAACAAATTGGTTTTTCATGTAGGTGAGGTTAGCTCTCTATTTCTATAAATTAGGACTCTGCACAGTACTTTTTTCATATACCTCCAGAAAGGAGTAACGAAAGCAGTTTAAGAAGTGACTCAGATTTTTCAAAAGTCAAAGGACTTTGTCACCAATGAAGTTTCATGAAAGGCAAATCTGAAGCTATTAAAAGTCAAATCTCCACCTCACACCAGTCAGAACGGCTAATATCAAAAAGACAAGAAATAACAAGTGTTGGCAAAGACACGGAGGAAAGGAAATCCTCATGCACTGTTGGCAGGAATGGAAAATGGTGTGGCCCCTATGGAAAACAGTATGGAAGTTCCTCAAATAACTAAAAATAGAAGTATCATATGAGCCATAAGTCCAGTTCTGGGCATTTGCCTGAGGAAAATGAAAACACCAATTCAAAAAAACATATGTACACCTATGTTTGTTGCAGCATTATTTCCAATATGTAAGATATGGAAGCAACTTAAGTGTCCATCTATAGATATACTGATCTAGAAGATGTGGTATGGAATAGAATATGGAATATTACTCAGCCATAAAAAAGAAATCTGGCCATTTGTGACAATACAGATAGACCTAGACAGTATTATGCCAAGTGACATAAGTCAGACAGAAAGACAAATAACATATAATTTCATTTACAGTGGAATCTAAAAAAAAAAACAAAACCAAAACAAGCAAGCAAGCAAACAACAACAAAAAGAGAATCAGAGTCATAAATACAGAGAACAAGTAGTTGCCAGAGGGGAGGGGGGTGGGGGATAAGTGAAATAGGTGAAGAGGATTAAGAGGTACCCACTTCTAATTATAAAAAAAAAAGTCATGGAAAAGTACAACATATAGAATATAGTCAATAATATTGTAATAACTTTGTAAAAAAAAGTCAAATCTCCTTAAAAACATGCTTTTTTGAGACTGCTGCATGGAAGTGTACAACAATCCAATTTATCACCAATTACCCATATATTCTCAAATATCCAAACATTTCCAAAGAATGTGGCCCAAGGGGCTCAAATATACTGACTTTAATTTGAGAAGTCAACCAGAAGTCAACCTGTGCGTCTTACATCCCTTGAAACACTGTTCTCTCCTTCTTGCCATAGCAAAGAAGTAAATTCCTCTGCCATAATTATAAGCAGAAAGTTTACATCTTACAGAACATGGAGCAGGAAGCTTGGCCTTTGAAACATTTCCCTTTGGACCACGGGGGCTGCAACAGGGAGGTAGAAGGAGCAGGTTTGAAAATTTGAGTTAGACTGCAAAGGCTAAAGCTCCTCAGTCTTTAAATGATGCTCTCCCATGCATCTGGGTGGAGAGGAGCCAATGCTCAGTCTTTGTCTTTGAAACAGTGAATAGAAAAAATTCAACTTTTGAGTGATGTCTCAGAAGTTTCTTTCACTCAATTTTGCCCCTTCTGGCTCTAAAATGAATGAAACGTTTCCAGAGCAGGCTTCCAATGCGTCAAGCTGAAACTTTGTGAAACGAAGTTCCTGCCAGTTCTTTCTATGAAATCTTGAAGTTGTTTGACACTAGTTTTATTATACCGCTCTCCTGGGCTCAGTGTTAACAGGGAACCCAGGAGCTGAGTGGAGAGCAAATTTAAACCCGGGATGGGGGATGGGAGTAGGAGACTGTAGGGCTAGAACAGGGTGAGCACCACATGTGGCTTTAATATCCAACAGCTGTTAGAGATCATAACCCCGCTGCTCTTTCTGTACCCCCCACCAGAATCGTATGTTTCTAAGATTATTATAACGAAAGGGACTTCGCTGCCATCTAATCTGAATAATGAACTCAAGCTCCAAAAAAATCAAGTTAAAAAAAAAAACAAAATCTAAATGTACCTGAATGTAGCAGACTGACTTTAATCACCAGGCCAAAGTCTAAAAACAAAATCCCAGGGGGGTTAGAGAAGGAAAAAAAATAACACAATGCAACCGAGCAGGCCCGGGACAGGGGTAAAGAGTGAGGAAAGATGGGGTAACAAGGATTCCCTGGACAAAAGCCTTCTCCCGTTGGAGCTAACGTTTCAAACCCGCAGATCTCCAAAGCCCTGGCAAACTCATTGCGTGTCCAGGCGTGAAACAATCCGCCGGAGGTCCACGCACCCGCGAGCACAGCGTCCGCGCGCGGGTTCGTGGTCCCGCAATGCCGGGACCGGTGCCCCGTCCCCCCGCGGACAATGCGGCGCGCGCTTCCCGCGGCCTCTCCGGGATCCGCGCCGCACGCCGCCCGCCGCCTCCTGCGTCGCTGCGCGGGGACACACTCACCGACACCAGGAACTCCAGCGTGCCCACATAGTCCCGCTCGGTCTTCTGGAGCTCGCTGAGCACGCACACGCGCAGGCGAAGCTGTTTCTCCAAGTCCTTGGCGCTCTCGGCGCGGCCGTCCCCGCGGTTCTCGTCGCTCATGATGGGCGGCGGGACGCGGGGCTGCTGTGCTGCGCGCTGCCCCGCGCGCCCACTGGTGCCCGGCCCCGCGCCGGCTAGAAAGGAAAGTTGATGCCTCCGGGAAGTCTGAGGAGGTACGGGCGACTTTACATGCTGGGGAGAGGCTGGGGTGGTGGGAGAGGAGAGCGCGCCCGCTGGGACTCCGGCGCGGGAGGCGCGAGGCTCTGAGGAGGCAACTCCCGAGAGAGGGGGCCCCGGCCCGGGACCTGCACGCCCAGCCCCGCGGCTCCGGCCTCACGCGGCCCGGGCTGGAGGGGAGGCGGCTCCGGCAGCCACAGCGGTGACTTGGACATTAATCAAATGCTTTGTATCCATGTGACTCCGACCCTTTACCCTTCGCCAAATCTCAGGAAAAAGGAAACAACCCTGGGGAAGTGTGTTGCGTGCCAGCTAACTAAACACACACACACACACACACACACACACACACACACACACACACACACAC
>NW_027397067.1:19207298-19290359 GCF_003265705.2 Callorhinus ursinus | reverse complement strand
CACACACACACACACACACACACACACACACACACACACACACACACGAGTCAGCACTTGAGATGGAACTAATTGGAGATTCCCAAACCTAGGAGGACGTACTCCAAGACACAGCTCGAGGGTTGCTCCTATGACTCCCGCCTATTGTTTAGCTTTAATGTGTTTTGTACAAATCCTGAAAGCAAAGAAACAAGTCCCCACGGTTACATAACTGGATGGGAACAAAACAACCATGGTATTGACCCTCCCGCCTTTGAAAAGAAACACATTGATTTTTGCTTTTGTTTAGGCACAAAATAGGTTTGCTTTTAAAAGCCCCCAACCGAGAATAATTCACAGGGCAGATACCCTCCTGCCTGCACTTGGGAAGTCAATTAGCATAATAAATGAAGACACTATGGGAAAGTGACAGCCCTGGCCCAAACAATAAACTCCAGATACAATAAGCATCACCATTGCACTGTGCTGTTTTGGAGGGATGCTTTGCATGTCTGTAACTTTTTTTCAATATCAAGGTAGTATGTAAATTCAATCACAGGCAAGAATACTTGTGCCAATTTTGTTTCTAAGAGCTGCTATGATTTAACACAGTGTCACTAAATGAGCAGCTTTGTCTAAAGCTGTTACTGAATGGTTATCAAAAGATATGCAGATACAAATATAGGTATATAGATACAGATATATTCTTAGGATTTGAAAAAAGAGAGAAGCACAGAGCATGTCCTGATTGTAATGTTTATGTTTATTGCCTTTTCTCGCTTGGAAACAGAGCCAGGAGCAAATGAGCACTGAATATTTACATTTCCAAGCAAAATATTCCATATATATTTTTGTCTTGATATTATCCACATTAATTTTTCAATGTCATTTTTTCCTACTTAGAACTTGAAACCGTCCACACTAATGACATATAAATAAACTGAAGAGTGAATGGTTTTGATGAAAGAAAGTAGCATGTTAATTTTTTCCAATAGTTGAAAGCATTAGCAAAACTCTAAAAACTAAAGATGCTTTCCACATTACTTACATTAAAATAATTATCAGAGAAATCTTTTAAGATTTGTGATGAATCACTATGCCCCTCAAAAAGCAATTTTCTTCTTTTTTTAAGGGCACAGCTTTTGAATGTGTGAGGAGCTGATGGACAAGAAATGATTTTCCTTTGTTTTGTGCATGCCTATCTACAGGTAGCTATGAGCAAAGGACAAATAAGTCAATGGCTTCACACCTTCTGGCAGAAGAACAAAGGACAAGGAACATTAAAGAGCAGACCTCACAACCCCTAGTAAACAATAAACAAAAGAAACAAGCGGAAGACAAAGGAAACACACATCCAGCAATGAATGGGAAAATCAAACATGATTGAGCCTTTTCACAATGTACTACAGGCAGCAAGGAATGAATGCATTTCCTCCTCCTTACATCTACACCCTTCTCTAATGTAAAAGGTAAGTAAATAAATCATGCTTTCTATCAGGTGTTCTTGTAGATAAAAAAAAACAACACAAAAATCTCTTACCAATTGCTCCCAGTTTGAGAGCTGTTTATGAAATTATCCTTCTATCAAAAAAAAAAAATTAGTCTATACACAACCCACTAGAGCTTCAGTCTCACCTCTGAGAGCAATATATTGAGCTTGAATCTCCAGTGGGTTTTACCTACCCAACATTTGCCTCCATTCTACAAACATGTATTGAGTACCTCTATGTGTATTGCATGGCCCTAAGGCCTGAGGACCACAGAGACTTGATCTCTAGGCAAATATTTCTGAAGGTATTTCACAGACCATTACACTGAGGTCTTGTTAAACATTTCTGGGCCTCATCCTAAATTTATTGAATGAGAATCTCAGAGAGGCAAGCCCTAAACTCTTTAGACAAGGTTTTCAGATTATTCTTAGGCCCACTAATATTTGAGAGCCACCATTCTAAGAAATTATAATTGAGTGGAAGAGAGTGTCATAAGTAATTCTACTAAAAGGAAACTGCAAGGCATGCTTTGAAAAAAAAAAGGTGCAAGGATGTTAACAGAAAATATTTAAGTGTGCACATTCAGATGTCTCTCAGAAGTGCCCATGTAGAAATTATTATGATAGTAACAGTTTCTGCCCAATCTTGTGTTCCTCAGTGTATTATTCCTCAGCACCATTTGTAATTAATGAACAGCTTCAGAACACCATGTAGTGCCTTCTGCCAGGCACCTATCAGTGTCTTCTGTAACCCTGGCAGGAGTTCTTAATTCCTTATCAAAGACATAAGAGCATAAGAAAACAGGGCCAGAGTATCTGGAAACCTTCACTTTGATGGTACATAAGGTCTTTCATAAACTCTCAATGTGTTGTATCTTTCCCCACTTCCTCTATTGAAACTTTAAGTTCTGTCTGCCAGGAAAAGGAAAGCAACAACAAAAATGATGGACAGGATCCAGTTTTTTCCTGAAATACTAATGAGTTTGAAGCATCCAATAAAAAAGAGATGGGAGAAAAGAAGATAGTGAGAAAAGGCTGAGTAGTAAACTAGCTCAGCCATTAAATTTATTTCATATGCATGAACTTGGTGTGGTTAGAATCATTATTATACAGTTCAAAGAGCCAAAGTACAGTGCACAGTAGGTTTTCTTTGGTCAGGCTTAGAGAAGAACAACTCCCGGACAAAAGAACCCAAAGTAGTCTCTTTACAAAAAGAGAGCTCCCAGCTTGTATTTCTGACAGAGATCAGTTTAGCTTCCCTGCCATTCCCATACTAGTGTCTGCCCAGGTAAAGTAATAAATTTGATGTGGAAATCATTAAAAGACAGTAACACTAGGGGAAAAAAAAGAAAGATCACTTCATTGCATGGCCATCTTGTTAAACAGAGAATTCTAAGAGTCAGACTTTTTTATTTTCAAGTAAAATGGATTCTGGCATATTTCCTTTACTACTCTGGCCTATGATAGATGATTCTAGACTATACTAGTATAAAAATATAGATACATTGGATCTATATAAAGTACAATTAAGAATCTTACACAAGAAATAATTCTAAAAATACTCATTACATTAGTTCTATTTTAGTTATAACAAGCATGGGCTGTACTAGAGTATGTAATTATTTGTATCATACCAACTTGAGGATTTTAGAATGGGTATTACCTAAAAGGACAAAATATAGTTTCATAGCCATATTTTAATTTTAGATACAGTATTCATGACACAGCAAACTAAATAAATGTTTGAATAGGATTACTTTAGGAAGACTCTAAAGTTCTTAAAAATGTGGTCCTTTCCACACTAGCTTGATCAACCCCAAATCATCCTCATGGCCATAATCTAACATGTAATGGATAATCACTTTCCTCATTATGGAAATTTAACCTACAACCATGCCTGTAAAATAACAGCCAGTTTTTGTCTATGATTAGTCTCAGAAGAATATCATCCTTGCATTGTACCATCTCCCTGCTTAGCCTTTCCTTCCTTTAAAAATCCTCTCCAACCTCACATAACTCAAGCTACACCTTATTTCTCTCCTCCCCATAAAAACTTCTACCTGGTTGTCTTGTCTCCTCTACTGTGTCCTCCAAGGTTATCATTCTAATATATATAAATGTACGTGTGATATGCAATATATATAACAATATTTGATTATTATCAATATCTATATATATAATTTATAAAAATTCTATATATTTCATGTCATTGCCTGTGTGTCTTATCCTGGCTTCCTCAAAAAGTAGAGAGTGAGACAATAGCTAATGTGAAGATAGTATATATGGTGATGTTATCCTAGGAGTTAGGAGTGAGGGAAGGAAGAGTGAAACAGAGAAAGAGGGAAAACCAATACAAGAATACATAATAGAGTTGACCATTCCAGTGGGAAACTAGATGCTCTGTTCTGCAGGACCTTCTGAGTCGTCTTATGAAATATATCTCAGAGCTATCCTGGGGGAAGAGACAGGGAAGCATTTATTCATTATTTCCTATTCCCACGTGGTCAAGGATTGCTCCATAAGGCATTCATAGGACCCTGTACTTGCATGTTGCTTCGAGGTGTTCACAGATAAGATTGGAGTCAGGAAGCAAGAAGGGTGAGACACGCGTAGATTGTTCCTGTATGAAGTTGGTGAGAACATTTGAGGAACCGCATCCATGGTCATCAAGAATAAGAGAAGAGGTCAAGAGAGTTTTTCCTGGACTACAAGAGGGATTTGATTCTGCTTCAAACCCCTCAGGATAAAGGCAAATGTCATTTATGACCCAGCCTCTCTGGCTTTATTTCATACCACTCCCTCCTTTGCAAATGAACCCCAGCCACGTAGGAGTACTTTCAGATTTCTTACAATGCCAAGCTCCATAGCACAGTCCTTTTTCCTTATCATAGCATCAATTACATTTATTATAATGCCAGATCAATTGTTGGAATTCTTTACTGGACCACAGTATCTTGAAGGAAGAGACCATGTCGCCCACAGCTTCTCCAGAATCTGGCATGCAGTCTTGTTAAATGAATATTTGTTGATTGAATGAATGAATGAATGAATGAATGAATTGCACTGGAACTCTTTAATCCATTCTATCTCTAAACAAAAATAAGTCTTTGTTTAGACTTGGCTTTTTGTTTCTCCTCTAACATTTCTTCATTAGAAGGCAAGATAAATACCCTTTTATTTTCTCAGAGAAAAATGGTGTATATGTAAATAACTGTCACTGTGAATTGTGAGCCTGTTTAGGGGACAAGAAGAAACTACGAATATTATATTTCTTGTATGCTCAAAGAAGTATCATTCATCTCACCTGAAATGTGGCAATCACATAACCAAATCCATACACACTATTCCTAAAACAATCATGGAAAACTGAAAGAAGTACATGATAATAAATTCAGGAAAGAAATCACATTACCAAAGCATGGAAGCAAGTTTAGTGAAAACAGATATATAATGTATTAGGCTGGAGAGTTCCTATAAACCCCCTGATATTCCACCTCCCCAACTCAGATTCTCTTGTTGTTAACATCTTGCATTAGTGTGGTACATTTGTTACAGTTAATCAGCCAATATGTATACATCATTTTTAATAAAAGTCTGTAGTTTACATTAGGACCCACTCCTTGTGTTGCACATTCTATGTGTTTTAAGAAACGTATGACATAGGGGCGCCTGGGTGGCTTAGTTAAGCATCCAACTGTTGATTTCAGCTCAGATCATGATCTCAGGGTCCGGAGATCAAGCCCTGCGTTGGGCTCTTGCTCAGAGGGGAGTCTGCTTCTCTGTCCGTCTCTCTCTCTGCCCCTCCCCCCATGCTCTCTTGCTCTCTCTCTCTCTAAAATAAATAAGTAAATCTTTAAAAAAATACATATGACATATATCGACAATTACAGTATCACAAAATAGTTTCTAAAAGTGCCCAGCGCACTATGTATTTACCCCTTGTTCCCTTCTCCCAACACCCTGGCAATCGCTGATCTTTTTCTGTCTCTGTAGTTTTGTCTTTTACAGAATGACATATAGTTGGAATCATACATTATGCACATTTTCAAACAGGTTTCTTCCACTTAGCAATCTGATTTAAGTTTCCTCCATGTCTTTTCATGGCTTGATAGCACATTTCTTTTTATCACTGAATAAAATTCCATTATCAGGATGTACTAGTTTATCAGCTTACCTGTTGAAGGAAATCTTGAAGGCTTCCAAGTTTTGACAATTAGGAATAAAGCTGCTATAAACATTATTGTGCAGGTTTTCTGTGGACATAAGTGTTCAACTCCTTTGAGTAAATACCAAGGAGTGTGATTGCTGGATCATAAGATGAGAATATATTTCTGCCAAACTGTTCTGAAGAGACTGTATCATTTTTCTTTCCCGTCAGCAGTGAATGAGAATTCCTATTGCTCCACATCCTCATCAGTCTTTGGTGGTATCAGGATTTTGGATTTTGGCCATTCTAATTGGTATGTAGTAGCATCCTATTGTTTTATTTTATAATTCCCTAGTGACATACAAGGCTGAACATCTTTTCATATGCTTACTTGCCATCTGTATATCTCCTCTTTCATAATGTGTCTGTTAAGGTCTTTGGCCCATTTTTTAATTAGGTTGTTTTCTTATTATTGAGCTTTAAGAACTATTTGTATATTTTGTACAATAGTCCTTTACAGATGTATCTTTTGCAAATTTTTTCTCCCAGTCTGTGGCTCGTCTTTTTATTCTTTTGACATTGTCTTTTGGCAGAGAAGAAGGCTTTGATTTTAATGAAGTCCAGCCTATCAAGTTTTTCTTTCATAGGTCACATTTTGGCACTCTATCTAAAAATGTTTGGATTTATCATTGTCAAACCCAAGTCGCCCAGATTTTCTCTTAGGTTGTCTTCTCAGAGGTTTGGTTTTGCATTTTACATTTAGGTCTACGATCCATGAGTTAATATTTGTGAGCAAGGTCTACGTCTATTATTTGTTTTTTGTTTTTTGCATGTGGATGTCCAGTTGTTCCAGCATGATTTGTTGAAAAGATTATCCTTTCTCCATTAAATTGCCTTTGCTCTTTTATCAGTTGATTATACCTATGTGGGTCTTTTTCTGGACTCTCTCTTCTCTTACCTTGATCTATTTGTCATTCTTTCCCCAGTACCACACTGTATTGATTACTCTTGATTTATACTATGTCTTGAAGTTAGTCCTCTGATTTTGTTCTTCTCCTTCAATATCGAATTGGCTATTCTGGGTCTTTTGCCTCTCCATGTGAACTTTAGAATAGTTTTTTCCAATATTCCCAAATTACTTGCTGAGATTTTGATTAGAATTATGTTGAATCTATATATCAAATTAGAAATAACTGACATACTGGGGCACCTGGGTGGCTCAGTCGTTAAGCAGCTGCCTTCGGCTCAGGTCATGATCCCAGGGTCCTGGGATTGAGCCCCACATCAGGCTTCCTGCTCCCCGGGAAGCCTACTTCTCCCTTTCCCACTCCCCCTGCTTGTGTTCCCTCTCTCGCTGTGTCTCTCTCTGTCAAATAAATAAATAAAATCTTAAAAGAAAAAGAAATAACTGACATACTTAAAATATTGAGTGTTTCTACCCATGTACATAGACTATCTCTTCATTTATTTGGATCTTCATTGATTTCTTTCATCAGAGTTTTTAAATATTTCTCATATAGATATTACATATACTTTGTTAGAGTTATACCTAAGTATAATTTTTGGTACTAAAAATATGAATGAAGCTGCTATAAACATTAGTGTGCAGGTTTTTGTGTGGACATAAGGTTACCAAGTAAATGGTCTTGTGTTTTTTATTTCAAATGCTAATCGTTCATTGCTAGTATAGAAGAAAGCAATTGACTTTTGATATTAACCTAGTATCCTGCCGGCTTGTTATAAGCATTTATCAGTAACAGGGTTTTTATTATTATTGTTTTGGCTATCTACATAGACAATTATGTCATCTTTCAGCAAAGACAGTTTTATTTCTTCCTTCCTAATCTGTATACTTTTTATTTCCTTTTCTTATTTTATTGCATTAGCTAGGATTTCCAATACAATGTAAAATAGAAGTGGTGAGAGCAGATATCCTTGCCTTATTCTTGATCTTAGTGGGAAAGCATCTAGTTGCTCACCATCAAGTACGATATTAGCTATAGGTTTTCATAGATGTTCTTTATCAAGTTGAGAAAGCATATGCCCATTTTTGATAGTTATTTGAATTTTTATATTGGTAACATCTGTGCAAATAAGTAACACACTTAAATTACTCTTTCCTGTTATAGAAAATTTATGCAATGTCCCTTGACTACCCACTATATTACATGAGGCTATTGACAATTCTGCCTTTCTTTCTCTGACTCACCACCTTCCACCTTCTACCTTTTAAGCAGTATCTTTAGTTTTGTACTGTCAGGGTTGATAATATTTATCTTGTGTTCTGTAACTGCATTTAAGACATCGATGTTTCTTTTTAAGAGTTTAAAATCAATAAACAAGAGTATGTATTATATGACTACTTAAATAATGCTCACTGCCGAAATAAGTAATGTGATAAAATTGTACTTCATTCTCTTTAGGTCCAAATTCATAACCCTCAGGACACTCGGGGACCACTTCTAGGTTAAATGGATTCTGTTTCATAACACACCATCAATGGTTGAAAGACCTACATGACATCTCTGGGTTTCCCTCATATCTGAACCATGACTTCATTACACAGCCTATTAGGTTTTGGTTTTATTTTCCATTTTTTGGTAGAGATTCTAATTTTCTGTGAAAAGAAGAAATATATCCTTTCTTCAGAAAATCACTAACATTCTCCAGCCCCTTAGGTACTATCTGTTGCCTGTTTTGTTTTTATTCTGTTCTTCATTCTCTTTGGAGCCCTCCGATTTCATTCCCCGTCTGGACTGATTGCTTAAGTACCTGATCAAAAACTGTCATCCTGGGATTGTTTTTCCAAGGACTTCAGGTGAATTCCACCATCTCTCCTTTCAGAATCTTTTCTCTTGGTATATTCATTTTCTAGGGCTGCCATAACAGTTTTAATATCTCACAGTTTGGGAACCTGTTAGTGCAAGATCAAGGTGTCAAAAAGGCTGGTTTCTTCTAAGTCTGTGAGGGAGAATCTGGTCATGCCTCTCTTATATTGTTGGGTATCCTCAGATATCCCTTAGCTTATAGATGGTGTTCTCTCTGTGTCTTCACATTGTTTTTCTTCCGTGCATGTCTGTGTTCAAATTTTCCCTTTTTAGAAGACACAGTCATATTGGATTAGGGTCTCTCCTAATGACCTCATCTTAATTTGATCATCTGAAAAAACTTTGTTCCAAAAGAGGTCACATTCATAGGAACTGGGTACTAGAACTACAAAGTCTTTTAGGGGCACACAATTCAACTGACAACAATTGATATCGACACTCATTTTGCTGGATTATATCTCAGATGACTTCCTTTAGAAGAGTGCATGAGATGTAAATTATCTGAGTCCTGGAAGGCCTAAAATGTAATTATTTTGCCATGATGCATTATTGATAATTTGACCGTATAATAATGCTTCAGAATTATTGCCCATTAGAATTGTGAATACTCATTTTTCTCTTACCAGTTGTGTTGGTAATTAGAAGTCCAGTGCTACTTTGACTCTCTTGTCTTTTTGTAGATGACCTGTTTTATCTATATGAAAGTTTTTAGGAATTCTCTTTCTTTTGTGTTCTGACAGAAAGATTTCAGGCATATGTTTGCATGTGGATCTCTTAATTTGCTAGGAACTTGATAGACTCAAACAGAAGAATAGTATCTTCTGACCTCTGGGAAACTTTTTTTTATATATATTTTTTTTAATTTCTTTCTCTTTGTGGGGCATCTGGGTGGCTCAGTTGGTTAAGTGTCTGACTCTTAATCTCAACTCAGGTCTTGGTCTCAGGGTTGTCAGTTCAAGCCCCCTATTGGGCTCCATACTAGGCATGGAAAAAGTTTAAATTAAAATTTAAATTAGAATTTCTTTCCCTTTGTTATTGTGTGCCCATTTTTCTGGAAATCCTGTTAGTTGAGTTGGATCTCTTAGAATTATACTCTGTATATCTTATCTATTTCAAGTGTTCAATCTCCTTGTTTTGTTGTTGTTGCCTCTATCTTGTTCAATCTCTTTGTTGGTTTTTTTTTTCTTTATGTTGTGAGAGACCTACTCACATTATATTCTAAACCTTCTTTAAATTTTTCATTTGGCTTATGATTATATATGTAATAAGTGTTCCAATTTGTTCCTTGACTCTTCCTTTCTTGTACCATTCTGTTCTTGCACTCTGGGGGTACTACCTTCTCAAATCTTTCTCTGAAGTTTCTTTGTTTCTTCTAGAGACAATTTTTCAGTTGTCTTTTTTTCTATCTTTTTTTTTTGTCTTGTCTTCCTTTTATCCTATCCTTTTGTTGATGTTGTCCTGATGTTGATAGTATATTCATTCCAGTTGAGAAAAGGGAATGGGATTGTTTCTCTCTGTAGCAGGGATGTGTTTCCTCTATTTATGTGGGTTTGTTTTCCTACTTGGTCTCTCTCATTAATAGACCTTTACTGGGACCTTTACGTAGGTGTCCAGGACTTGTCTAAATGAAATGAATTCTTTAATAGGTACAGGCAGGTAACAGGTCTCTAGCTGTGGAGGTTCCAGCTACCGAAATGGGAGAACTTTACTGTGGGGTGCTAGCACCAAAAGTTCTAGTTCTGCCTATACAGACACTTACATGTTATTAGAGAAGAATCCATAGGTATTTTTACTCTGAGATTGATGCTTGATTTTTACACTAAGCATCAGAAAACACAGAGAAGGGAAGCAAAGAAATGAGCATGTCAGCAAGAAAGCATTAAGCTGCTGTGCAAATAGCCGTCTCAGATAAGCCACTCTTTTCACTCTTGTTGCGGTTTCACCCTCCAACTTTCCTCTAGGTCAAGCCTTCTCCTGTTATTCTGCTCTACACCTGCCTCACTCTCTTTTCCTTGTTGAAAAGCTTCCATCCTCTTTTTATCTTTCAGAAATGTGTTGAAATCTCTCTCCCGCTCATGTTTCTATTTCATTCTCTTTGTGGCAATGGGTGTTTTCTTTTACTCTTATCTAATGATGGTGGGGGGGGGGGTTGAAGAGATTAAGGAAAAACACATATCCTCAGCCCATTATCTTGTACCATCTGTAGATAGAAATTTCAAATTCTATATAACACTGCTGCCAGTGGAACATTTAAATAAAAAGGTCTGTGTTATCAAAAAGAAAGAACTAGTGGTGTCTTCATATCTTGATTAATGACATGTGCACATACACTTAAATAAGTGTACACACACGGAGGTGTGGTAGAACAAATAGCCAGTTCTACGGGGAAAGTTATGAAAACTGGAATACACTAGATGGAGGAATCTACAAAATTTTTAAAGAAAATACTAGATAGTAGGTTATACAACATGTGATACTTTTACGGCATAACTGACCTCACTCAACCATTGTGGGTAGATAATGCCCCTTATGAATTATGACCCCCTATGTCCACATCATTTAGTAATTTCACAATTCTGTTGCTCCCATTAAGGGATAGTCTTTTTTTTTCCACTACCTTAAATCTTAGCTGACCTTGTGAATTGCCTTTTCCAAAAGAATGTGATAGAAGTGATGATATACAAGTTCTAGTGATTAAGCCTTAGAAGAACTTGTAACTTCCACTCTTGCCCTCTTGAAAACCTGAGACTATCATCTAGACAAATGCCCAGAGTAGCCTACTATGAGATTGGAATCCACGTGGTATAGAGCCAAAGCACCTTAACCAACAGTTATCATCAGCTGTCAGACATGAGAGTGATACCATCTGGGACTCTGGTTCCAAGTGAGCTGTCATAGGACTGCAACCATATGAATGAGCTCAGGCAAGACCAGAAGAAATATGTGGTCTACTCACAAAATTAAGAAAAATAATAAATATTGATGTTTTAAGACACTAAGTTTTGGAATGTTTTTTTCTTGAACAATGGATTTCTGAAACAACATCTAACAGAAGTTCTGACCTTTGTTTCTAATTGAACATTTTTTTAGGGGTGGGAGAGGGACAGAGAGAGAGGGAGAGAAAGAATCTTAAGCAGGCTCCACACCCAGCATGACATGGGGCTCTGTCTCACAACCCTGAGATCATGATCTGAGCCACAATCAAGAGTTCGATGTTTCACCAACTGAGCCACCAAGGCGCCCCTCTAATTGGGCCATTTTAATGGTACAAATTCATTCCTTCAACAATCACTGTGACTAAAGGAATTCTGTACTGATTGGCTTAGGTCTGAATTTTAGCTTTTCCTTGAACTAGTTGTTGTAGCAAGAAGTTGTCACGAATGGCTTAAGTCTTATCCCTAACACTGAGGGTGAGTTAAATCTCATGCAAGCCCGTGGAGAAGTGAAGGGAATGATGCTACAGAGGTAATTACAGTGTCTATGACAGGTGGGAGGAGGGTAGCAACTGACCATGGAAAGTTTCTGTTCACGACCATTATTCATTGTTGCTTCTCTTGAAGCCAGCATTGTCACTATGGAAATTGCTCCCACCCTTGCCTAACTTGCAACTATTAGAATCAGAATCGCCACCTTTGAGTCTGCATAATAGCTGCTGCCATTACTTCAAGCCATTGCTGCCAACATTAGGGAACTACTCCACAGCTTGAGTGATCATGGCTTTCAGCGTGAGTTGCAGCTATTTCCAGAGTGCTGGAGTGCTTTCCAGCCTAAACTGAACTGAGAACCGTGTATAGAGAGGGTCTAACCAAAACAGTAAAGTTGGAAAGACGGAAGACATGAGGCAGAAATAAAGGACAAAATGGGGAACAGGAGGAGAATATCCGGCCCCACCTTGGTTTCAAAAGTACAGAATTCATAGATTGTCTGGAAAAGGCTGTATATCCTTACCATTAGAAGCACAGAAGCTTTGGGGGAGGCAAGAACAGCTTTGACTGCAAAATCCTCTATAAAAGAGAGCGAAGTCAGTGTCCAGTGGAGGAGGCCGAATTTTAGGAAGTACTCTGAGTTCCAGGACTCTCACCGCAGCTGCCACCCAGAATGATCTTGCCTTGGAAGTCACACATCTGGATCTCTCAGGAGTGGCTCTTTGCCTCCAGGATCTCATGCATACATTCCCTCAACAGTTGCCAGAGAGGATTTTCTCACTTTAACAACTGCGAAGCCCTAGGAGGCTCTGTGTATTCCAACTTCCCAAGTCCACAGCTGCAGCCCAGCTCAGGTTGACATGTGTAGTCTCCGGGATGTGGGGGAGTAGAAAAGAAAAAGATGGAAGAGAATGCTATCCCTAAACAACTGAAAAATATGCATGTCCCAGGCAGATTTCTCTCAGCTCTTACACTCTGTCCTCGCACATTTGTATGCATTTGAGTCATATTTTATTTTTTAAAATATGGTGCCAACTTAATGGATTCTACTTGATATTCTTTTCTTTTCTAGCGTTTGCATCCATATTCATAAAAGCAATGGATGAGCAGTTTTTCTTTTTTGTGCTCTCCTCAACAAGTTTTATTATTAAAGTTAACCTGAATTCTTAACATAAATGAGAATTCATCTAGAAAAATCTGTGGTCTGGAATAGTTTAAATAACATTGAAATTGTCTGTTTGTAAAGGTGAGCTGGAAGTCAGTTATATGACCACCCATCCAATCCCATCTAATCCAGTCCCTATTTAAATAGTAGTGATTAACCTAACTTGCAACATGTATTTATATTTTCTTGTGAAAAAATTCGATAGTTTATATTTTGCTCAATAATCTTTATTTCTTCCTAGCTTTTCATTTTGTTACCATATAATTGAATTCAATAATGCTGTATTTTAATTTCTTCCATATCAGTGTTATGTCACCTTTCTTATTTCTAATATTTTATATATTTACTTTGTGACCTTTTCTTCTTAACCAGGTTTGTGAGGAGGTTTTCTGTTTTACTGGTCTGTAAACGCATCTAGCTTTTGGAATTTCTAGTCTTTATACATTTTTCCTTTTTAATTACTTTTACCTCTTTATAAATTTTATTTTCTTATTTTCGTCACATTTCTCTTGCTGCTGTTTTTCTCATTTCCTAAGATAATTACTAAGATCCTATACAATTAATAATTTTTCTTTAATGGTGAAGCTATTTAAGGCTATACATCTTCCTAATGCACAGTTCTTGTACATCTCAATAATTTTAACTCTCTTCTTTACACTGCTTCCTTAACAGTTTGTAATTTCTATTTTGATTTCTTTTTTTGATCCAAGTTATTTAAGAGTATGTCTTTTAATTTTCAAGTCACCAGTTTGGGTCATATATTTTATATTCACTTCTAACTCTTAAAAAATTATAGTTAGTGATCTCTGCTTTTAAAAAATACATTCAGTATTTATCTGTGGCAAACTGTATGATGACTTTTTATAAAAGTCATGCCCTGATCATGTGGGGAAAAAAAGTTTATTCTCAATATAAAGAGTGTAACATTATATATACATAAAATTAAGATTTTGCTGGATTATTTAATTACATTATATCTTTAATTTTTGCTTTCTCATTTTATCAGATTCTGGAAGAGCTATATTAAAATTCCCACTATAATTATATTTTTATGTTCTTGCACCTTTTTGCACTATTCAGTAATTTTTATTATTGGCTTTAAGAGCAATTCTTGAAATCAACATATTTCTAGATTTGTTTTTTAATCCAATCTAACAGTATCTGACCTTTAATAACAGAGTTTAGTTAATTCACAGTATATCAAAATTATCAGGTAGCATTTATTTTAGGAATGGAAGGGAATTCAACATCGAAATATCCCAATTAACATAATTCCCTAATTAACATAGTAAAGAAAAAATGTTTCGTCATTTCAATACGTTCTGAAATGGCACTTGATAAAAGGCAGCCAACAATTTTAATAAAAACTCTAGGAAGGCATTGAAATAAATGGCTTAAATATGATAAAGGCTGTATACTCCAAAGCAGCAACAAATATTATTTCAAATGGTGAAATGTTAAAGCAATTTTTATTAAAATCAAGAACGAGAAAGAAATGCTCTCTCCTATCATAATTAAACATTAAGTCTACAGTTCTAGGGAATATAGTAATGTTAGGTAAAAAAAATATTGGTAAATACTGAAAGAAGAGATTATCTTTTTGCTGTATGATTTATGCTATAATTAACAAGAAGATTTGATTCCTTTTTAAAAGATAAACCTGCAATAATTAGTAGCTTTATTCTGTACTGGGAATAATGAGCAATAAACAGAAACATGAAATATGTTCCATTTATAATACGGTTAAAAACCATAAGATTTATTTCTAACAATAAGGATAAAGTTCCAGTTAGTTGAATATAATTATAAGTTATTTGAGGTCACATAACAAGGTCTAAAAAGGGAAAGTCTATATCATTAAAAAATATCTGGGAGCAGTGAGAAAACATATGACAAGTAGGGGAGAGATTTGCCTTGCAAACATTACAACTTAACATAAAGCCACCATAATCAAAAGAATGTGATATTAGCACATGAATAGGCAACTCTAACAGAGAATGGTCAATAGATACATTATAATATATGTAGAAATTCAATATCTAACAAAGGCAGTATTCAAATGTAATAGGGATGTTAACTAACTGGAATTTATTTTTATTTTTTTAAGAGATTATTTATTTATTTATTTATTTGAGAAAGAGAGACAGAAATAGTGACAGAGAGCATGAGTGGGGAGGAGAGGGAGGAACAGGCTCCCCACTGAGCAGGGAGCCTGAGGTGGTGCTATGGGTCTCGCTATCAGGACCCTGGGATCATGGCCTGAGCCGAAGGCAGACGCTTAACAGACAGCCAGCCAGACACCCCAAACTAACTGGGATTTAAATAAAAACTTGAGAATTTTTTTAAAAACTGTAATAGGAAAATGAGGGTCTGTTTCTGGCCACTATGGAATAATAAGGACTGGATTTAACCTCTCATCTTAAATAACTAGAGAAGCAGACCTGATATGTGAAACAACAGTTTTCAGACAGTGGACTTCAGGAAGCTCAGAGGAGTGATTCCTGAGAAAGGGGAAACAAGAAAGATGAGACTAAATGAGTGACCTAGCTCACTGCATGGAGAGTATTTTCAGGGTGAAGGCTAGGAGGAGGAACTCAAACAGCTCGGCAACCTCACGGATTAAGGAGACAGAATTTAGGAAGCGTCGGCAGCTATCATTCTCAGAGTGGAGTGTCAGGGAGGAGAAAAATGCAAGAGGGCCCCTCTCTAGTCTTTGGTTGAGAACTGACTATAGGTTAGTGTGAGAAAACTACCAGAGGCTGGGTAAAGACCACCAGAAAGGATTTGGGGGAGCAATCCTCGGATCTCAGACGGGAGTGATTCATGTTCCCACAAACCATAGTGGAAATATCTAATAAATGAGCCTTCAGGTCAAGTCCAAAGACTGGTATTGCTTGGTAGTAGGCCAGTTATCCCTAGGTGAAGATTGTTCTGAACCCAAATAATTTAACTTTGTTCAGGACAAAGTCCAAAAATATTTAAAGGCATTCAAAAGTATTCAGCCTTAACCAATGTAAAATTCATGATGTCTAGCATCAATAAAAAGGGTAACTGGTACAGAAAAAAGCAGAAAAAAATGACCCATAATCAGGGGAAGACTCAATCACTATCAACAGACCCAGAAATAAGACACTAGAATTAATAGACAAGTATGTTAAAACACCTGTTATAAATAAATTCAAGAAGCTAGAGGAAAGTGTGAGGATGAAGAAAGAAAGGAAAGATATCAGAAAGAACCAGATCACATCCATAGAGACGAAAGATACAATATCTGAAATGAAAAAATACACTGGATAGAATTAAAAGCAGATTAGACACTGCTGAAGGAAATACTAGTGAACTTGGAGACATAGCAGTAGAAAGTATACAAAATTAAACCCAAAGAGAAACTGAACTGTGCGAACAATGAACAGAACAGAACAATGAATGGAAATTGAACAGAAAGTGAACAGTGAGCTGTGGGGAAAAAACAAATTTCTTTCCCACAGTTCTGGAGGCTGGAAGTCCAAAATCAGGACCCACTTCCAGGTCACAGGCCGTCCTCTGACAGTGTCTTCACATGGCAAAGGAGCAACAGATCCCTCTAAGGTCCCTTTTATGGAGGCACTAATCCCATTCATGAATGTCCCATCCTCATGACCTAATTAGCTCCAAAGGTGCCACCCAATAATACCATCATATTGGGGGCTTAGATTTCAACATCTGAATCAAACATTCAGCCCATAATAGTATCTTTGTCTCTTGTATGTATTTTCATATAAATTTTATACCTTTTTTAGAAGTTTTAGTATGTTCCTAAGTGTAAAATTTAATAGTGTGTCTGTAATTTTCAGAACCAACATCTCATAGTATGACTCATAAAAAGATCTGTAGGATTTACTGAGCAGAATGTTGAATATAGTGATTATGTTGACTTCACCAAAAACTTGTATTTTATAGGAACATTAAGCAGCAAGCAGGTTGCTAAGGAAATTCTGAAAGAGGGAATCTGAGCTAGATGTGGGCTTCTTCCGAGCATCTCTCAAAAAATAAGTGAAAACAAAGAAATATAGATCATCCAAAGGTGCAGATTGTGTTTCACACCTCCCTGTATTCACCTTTTACTTCCACACTAAAAACAGAGAGAGAAGGATAAGAAAACTGAAACATTAGACAAGAAGGAAAGTTGGAAAAGAAACTTCCTCTTGATTCCTTGACATAAACATTTTCGTCCATCATTTCTAACGAAAATTTTGAATTACTGTTTGAAGTCAAAATTACAGCAGCTTCTTAAGTACCTCTTATTTTATTTTATGATTTTTATTGGAGTATGGTTGACATACAATGTTATTTTAGTTTCACGTGTACAACATAGTGATTTGACAATTCTATACCCATACCATAAGTGTAGTTACCATCTATCATCATACAAAGTTATTACAATATTATTGGCTATAATCCCTATTCTGTACTTTTCATCCCTGTGACTTATTTATTTTATAACTGGAAGTTTTTACCTCTTAATCCCTTTCACCTATTTCCCCTCTTCCCCCTACCCCCCTCCATTCTGGCAACCACCATTTTGTTCTCTGTATTTCTAAGTATGCTTTTATTTTGTTTGTTCATTTGTTTTGCTTTTTAGATTGAATATATAAGTGAAACCATATGGTATTTCTCTTTCTCTGACTTGTTTCACTTAGCGTAATACACTCTAGGTCCATCCATGTTGTTGTGAATGGCAAGAACTCATTCTTTTTTAATGGCTGAGCAATATTTCATATTATATATATATAATATCTTAATATTATAATCTTATATATATATTATATATATATACATCTCACATCTTCTTTATCCATTCATCTATTGGTGGACACAGGTTGCTTCCATGCCTTGGTGATTGTAAATAATGCTGCAATAAACACAGGGGTTCATATATCTTTTGAAATTAGTGTTTTTGTTTTCTTTGGGTAAATATCAGCAGCAGAATTACTGGATTGTATGATATTTCTATTTTTAATTTTTTGAGGAACCTCCATACTGTTTTCTATAGGGGCTGCACCACCAATTTACATTCTCACCAAGAGTACACAAGCGTTCCTTATTATCCACATCCTTACCAATACTTGTTATTTCTTGTCTTTTTGATACTGGCCCATTCTGGTTGGTGTGAGGTGATATCTCATTGTGGTTTTGAGTTTCAGTTTTCTGATGAATGATGCTGACCATCTTTTCACGTGTCTACTGGCCATTTGTATTTCTTCTTTGAAAATGTCTATTCAGATCCTCTGCCCATTTTTTGGTCTGTTTATTTTTTGGTATTGTGTTTATAAGTGTTTATATATATTTTAATTAATTTAATTAATTCCTTATCAGATATGTTATTTGCAAATATCTTCTCTCATTCAGTAAGTTGCCTTTTCATTTTGTTGATGGTTTGCTTTGTTGGGCAAAAGCTATTTTTTTTAGTCCCAACAGTTCATTTTTCTTTTGTTTCCCTTGCCTGAGGAGACAAATCCAGAAAAATATTGCTAAGGCTGATGTCCAAGAGAGTACTGCCTGTATTTCCTTTTAGGAGTTTTATGGTTTCATGTCTCACATTTACGTCTATAATCTATTTTGAGTTTATTTTTGTGTATGGTAGTCCAGGTTCATTCTTTTGCATGTGGTTGTCCAGTTTTCCAAGCACCATTTATTTGAAGAGATTGTCTTTTCCTCATTGTGTATTCTTGCCTCTTTTGTTGTAGATTAATTGACCATATAAGCTCGGGCTTATTTCTACTCTTATTTTAAATTTTCTGAGAAGTAGAATCAGAAGCCATTCAGGTAAATAGATAAAGATATTATGTTTTCTGTACTAAAATCAAAACTTCTGAGACAAATAAAGACACACTAATAGAGTATTTTAAATCTGAAAAATCTAGATGGTTTGGACTCTGAATCAGTTATAAACAAAAGTGGCCACCCTACACTTAAGATCTGTTGAGAATCTGAAAATTCTATGGTATTTCAAAGGGTTTGATTTTTATTAAGAGTGATCAGCAAACTTGGGAAGTCCATTAAATCTATCTTATGATTTTCCTAATTGTTAAGAGCAATAAAGGTGTCTTGATATTCATGATGAACCCTTTTCAACCACACCTGAGTTTATATTAATGAGGTGACTTTTGAAAGCTCCTGAGGATAGGAACTTGTTGCCAGGGGAACCAACTATGTGATTGGAGGGTTAGAACTTTCAGTCCCACCCCCCTAACATCCCTCGGAGGGGAGAGTGGCTGGAAGTTGAATCTCTTGCCAAGGGCCAATGATTTAATCAAGCATGCCTATATAATGAAACCTCCATAAAAACCCAAAGGGTGGGGTTCAGAGAGCTTCTGGGTTGGTGAACACTTGGAAGTGCTGGGAAAGCGGCATGCTTGGTGAGGGCATGGAATTTGTGCCCCTTCTCTGTACCTTGCCCTGTGCATTTCTTCCATCTGGCTGTTCTGAGTTATATCCTTTTATAATAAACTGATAATATAGTCAGTAAAAATTTCTCTGAGTTCTATGAGCTGCTCTAGCAAAGTAATGAAACCTAAGCAAGGGGACCTTGGAACCTCCAATTTATCATAGGTCAGAAGCACAGGTGATAACCTAGACTTGTGATTGGCATTGAGGTGGGGGTTGGGGGAGTCTTGTAAGACTGAGCCCTTAACCTGTGGATCTGACACTGTCTTCAGGTAGATAGTGTCAAAATTGAGTTGAATTGTAGGAAGGACATTCAGCTGGTGTCCCAGAATTACTTGGTGGTGTGGGAAAAGACGTACACTGGAATTGATGTCAAAATCATAGCCCTTGTGTCCTCAACCATAAATCTTAAGATCAAAATTTGCCCTATTTATAAGTAAAATGTTCTTATAGTGCTTTAAATTCAAACTGCCTTAACTGTTGCCACAGGAAAGATGCTTACTTAGTAATGTTGACCTTAATCCCTAATCTTTATGAATAGAGAAAAGTATTTTTCACTTTATATTTCTTCTCTAGAATTCAAAATAATCTGCTAAAAAAGCACTATTTTTGTTATGATTGACATGGTCTTTAAAAATTTGGAAGCTTTGGAGGATATATCTGATAACTTCTTTTGAGATGTCTGAGAAATAGCTAATACTTAGTAAAAGCTTTCCTTTTTTAAGAAAAAATTTAGGGAAAATGTAGTCAAATTAGATGCCCTGGAAAATTTGCCCTTGATTTTTGATCAGAAATTTCCAGTATACCAGTTTTCATGGGAGCTATTGCTCATGTTGTGTGAAAAAAAGGTTTTTTAAATGCTCATTTTAAAAGGAATACTATTTTTATTAGACTCTAAGAAAACTTTTGGATGGATGAATGTGGGATTTTAAAAATGTACTTGTTTTTAACCAAAAACGATGTCTTATGAAACTGCTCTAGGCCTTTTTCTGGGTTTCTCACTAATGCAGAGATGAAAGCATATTTGGGAAGTTCAAACAATTCTTATTTTTCAAAAATTGACTAGCTTGGCACACAAGCCTCCTAGTTAAAAAAAATAATAATGTTCTTGACACTAAAATTTGTCATTTTATTTATACCTCTTACCTTCTTTCTATATTAGCTTTATTGTAACTATAATCTCTGTCATGCTATAACCAGCCCCACCTTACCCCACACATTCTTTTCCCCACCCCCATTCTTTGTGACTTTCAGTTGACTTTTCCTCAGTTTTGTGAAATGTGCAGTGAAGTTCCAGCTTCTAAGTGGGTCCCCAAACTTTTCACTCCCTATTCAATTTATCCTCTATAAGCTTTCCTTTACACAAATGTCAGGCTGCTGCTAGGGTCTTCTGAAGAGACCTCACCTGACTTGCATTACCTGGCATAGTCTTCCTTGCCTTACATTTCCTCTATGATGAGAAAATATTATTGGCTAGCCATAGGTTTTAACTTAATATGCATTTGTGGAGAAGATAAAAGTAGATAACAGTAGGTCTTCTCAAGTCAAAATCAAATTTATTAATGGCAATACTGACACCACCAAAGACAAAAACTGGACAAAACAAGCAACCTAGAAATCAAATTTGCACCCGAATTTTTAAAGACACTGGGGCAAAGATATATTAATATACATACATACAGATATATTAATTATTAATATATTTACAAATATGGTGGATATTTCATTCAGACTAGGTTGATGATATTAACACATCCATTTGCAATTAATGATTCTGTTTTAAGTAAAGGAACTGTAAAATATTTATTTCACTTCAGAAATACAGTTAATTCAGGAGAGTGTGGTTTCCTAGTGAATGTCATCTCATTTGGACTTCAGTAGTCCTGTGTGTGTGTGTGTGTGTGTGTGTGTGTGTGTGTGTGTGTTACTATGACTAAGACATAAAATATGTTTCTGATTATGATATATATACTACTTGGGAAGGTGAATACAAGCAAATAATCTTATCTTCTAATTGGGAGAAATAATGAAATATTTATGGCAATATGTGTTTTTGACATAAATTGAACACTGTAATTCTCCTACCTTAAACAAATGACAAGCCTTTCATTTCCCTTGTGTCAGCTTTTGCATGATCAAATCTCTACATTAAGACAAGTCTAGTCTAGTCAAACTTCAAGCAAATGGCATTAGTTAGGAATGTTGGATCAGAAGTAAAATTGCTTTTCCTCCAGATTGATAAATTTATACCCAGAATTAACATTAGTGGGAATTCTTACACTTTTCAAGTGGAAAATAGCCCCCTGCAGAAATGGCAGGAATGTAAACCCAGAAGATCTCAGCCATAACCACTTTATATTGTTTTCTCCAATTAAAGGCTAAAATTACATCTGCAAAATAATGGGTTTGGGGAATAAAAACATTTATATAGAATAGCTAAAGGCAAGTAGCCTAATTTTCATTGTAATGTAGTAAATAAGACTAAGAATAAAATTGTAGCTTTATGAATACATGCAATGTAAGGAAAGTAAGTGTATTAACATTAAAATATCATTTCATGGAAATGAGCTTCCTGAACTAGTAAGTGTGCTGTTCAAAGGAAAATATTTCAAAGGCATATTTTTCTACATGATTAAGATTCTTTACAATTAAAACCCTCTCTCTTAAAATATTCTTCAACTTCAAAGGCATTGCCAGTCAGGAAATCCCCCTGGATTCCTTGGTGACACTTCTCATTTTTTTTTCAGTAATAGGAAATTATGATACTGAAATACAACAGAGCCCACACATCTGTTTGCCACTTTTGCTGTAGGTACTCAATTGATGCAAGATGTGTCTGTTGAAGTTTGGGGGAGGAGGCACAAAGCAAAGGAATGCTACCAGCAAACAGAAGCACCAGTTCCAGAGACAAAATCATAAGAGAAAGGAAGAAAAATAAAATAGCCAGTTTGTATTCACTTTAAAGTTTATGTGTATATATGAGTGTGTCTGTGTATGTGTGTATTTTGTCTGAGGACAAAGGTCCTCAGTAATTATTGGTTGACTGATCAATTTTTGTTTTGCAGAATAGGAATCCCTCTTGAGAAACAGTATTCAAATAGTCACTTCTAATTCAAAAGGTAGTTTTCCTATTAATGTTATCAGGATCAAAATATTCAACCTATTTACTTAATTTGTCAATATGTCTGCAGATATAAATTAAATGTATGTATTGAGAAAAGCATAACATTCTTTCAGTGATGCCTTCATCATCAAACATTCAAAATAGTTTCATAGCTTCAATGTATTGGATTCATCCTCTGTTCCAGACACTGTGGCAAATACTTCATGGGATTCTAGAAACAACCCTATACAGTAGCTATTAATACTCCATTTTATTTATTTTATTATTTATTATAGAGATAGAGAAAGCAAGTGGGAAGAGGAACAGAGGGAGAGAGTCAAGCAGACATATGCTGAACGTGGAGCCAGACTTGGGGCTCAATCTCACAACCCTGAGATCATGACCTGAGCTGAAATCCAGAGTTGATCACTTAACCAACTGACCCACCTAGGTGCCCCAATACTCCATCTTGTAGATTAAAACATTAAGGTTGTGCCCAAGTTCTCAGAGTGAATTGGTAGCAAATCTGGGTTTTACTCCAGTGTGTCTAACCTGGAAGTATATTTATTTGTTCATCTATGCAAGGAGTTTTCAAAGGGTGCTCCTCTGACCAAAGACAATAGCATTATCCAGAAACTTGTGAGAAACGCAAATTTCCAGGCCCCATCCAGGGTCTACTGATTCAGATATGAAGGTTGGGCTCAGTGATCTGTTTTTTTTAACAAACCCCCCTGGTACTTCTGATGCCTGTTCAAACTTGAGAATCACTGCTTTATTCAATGCTAACTTTTAGTATATACTATCATGTTATGATTGATATAATATGACAAAGATTCTTTGCTTGACTAAACTTTAGTCAGGCTCCTGAAACTTCTCCTAGGTTCATCTGTGCACTTCCCTGTAAAATCCAGTTTTAGCAAGAACCCTGCCAAATAGTTTAACCAACACTCTCTATCCTTGATATCTCATCATCTTCAATATAGGATCAGGTTCTTCATCTTTCTCCATCCTTCAGATGATGTTTGATCACTCTGGCCTGTCTTCAACAAGAATCCTCTTAGGTTAATTTACCCAAAACCCCCCTTACTTCTGGTGTTTCCTCTTAGTAATTTTCCATCCACTGACCCAAACCCTGCTCTTTGGCTATAAATTCTTATTTGCCCATGCTGTATTTGGAGTTGAGCTTCATCTCTCTCCCACACTGTGCAATCCCACTATAATGGTCCCTACACTTATCACAATGGTCCTGAATAAAGTCTGCCTCACCATCTTTAACAAGTCTCATTAAATATTTTTTCATTAACAAATATACACAGATGTATTGAGCATGACTTAAACTCTCTATCTGGAAGTTGTACAGTTAAGTCATAGTTTACATAATATCACAAATATCCTTTTAAATGGCAGTAAAATAATTTTAAGAGTATCAAATCTATAACTGATTTTAGTGATTTTATTAGTATTTTAAAAAGTGAAGATATTGTGGCACCTGGGTGGCACAATTGGTTTGGGAGTCCAACTCTTGGTTTTGGCCCAGGTCATGATTGCAGGGTCCTGGGATTGAGCCCCACATCAGACTCTGCACTCAGTGTGGGGTCTGTTTGAGATTTCCTTTCTCTCTCCCTCTGCCCCTCCTGCTCACGTTGACTCTCTCTCTCTAAAATAAATAAATAAATCTTTTTTAAAAAAGTGAAGAGATTGACTCTGTATGTATTTGTCAAAATTGAATTGCAATATCCAGGGTCTTTCTTCTTTAATATAAGATTAAAAAGTAAGTTAAAAGATAATGTTAATAAAGAATAATTCTGAAATTGAACTTATATTTGCTGGCCATTGTTAATCAATTTGACTCCTGATTGATACATTTATTATTATTAACATATAGATATCAGCTTATGTGTAGAAGGTTAAGTTTCTATAGATTGATTATAATCAGCCATAGCTACTATGTGTAGCCAGTCATTCTACAGTTTTTAGATATATTCATCTAATTTTGAAATAGATTATTTTTATATATTACACACAAAAATACCTATCTCCAGACTGATAAAGAATGAACAATGTACAACTACCATGAAAAAAATAAATTTTTTTCATGTACAATTTTAAAAAATCATGGAAATCATATAGACCAATACCAGCAATTTATAAATAGGAAAAACTAATTCCAATGAGTTAACATGAACTTTGTCCAATAGCATAACCTTTACCTTGCATGCAGTAGATGCTTGTAGCTAATCTCCAAAGGTGTCCTCCAAGCTATTTCTTCTCTCCCTATATGCACAGGACACCTTTTATATCGAGTGGAGCTTATTTCCTCTCCCTTTGTTTGAGGAAGACTTTATTTTTCTTTCACTTTTAAAGGTTGCTTTCACTGGATATAGAATTTTCTTTCAGCACTTGAAAGATGTCCCTCCACTGTCATCTTTCTTACATTGTTTCTGACAAAAAGTCTGTTAAATCTTATTACTGTTCCTCTGTAAGTAAGTATTCATTGATTGAGCTTACAATTTTCTTTTTTTTTTTTTTTTTCAGTTTTTAGCAGTTTGAATAGGATGTGTACCTAGGTTTGTTTTTTGGTTTTTGCTTTTTTTAAATGTATTTTTCTTGGTGTTCTTTGAGGTTCTGAGATCTGTGGTTTGATGTCTGACACTAATTTTGAAAGTATTCCAGTCATTACTTCTTCAAATATTTCTTTTGTCCCATTCTCTCTTCCTTTTCCTTCTGGGATTCCAGTTATGCATGTGTTATACCATTTGATATTATCCCACAAGCTATTGGGTAATCTTTGATTTTTCACTGTTTTTCCTCTTTGTTTTTCAACTTGAGTAAATTCTATTGACCTATCTTCCAGTTCACTGATTCTTTTCTAGGCTATGTCAAGGCCACCAATGAAGTCAAAAACACTGTATCAAAGTCACTTTTTGTCTCTGTTACTGTGTTTTTTACCTTGGCATTTCCATCTGATTCTATCTTATAGTTTTCCACTCTGCTATAATTGTCTGTCTTATCTTGCATATTTCTTTTCTATTAGAGCCTTTAACAAATTAATCACAATTACTCTAATTTCTCTGTCTGATAGTTATAATATCTTTGGCATATCTGAGTCTGGTTCTGAGAACTGCTGTATCTTCTCAGACTTTGTTTTCTTTGCCCTTTTGCATACCTCATAACTTTTATTGTTGGAATCTGGCCATGTTGTACAAAATACTAGATAATGAAGTAAATTTTTTTAAGTTTAGTGATAAGCCTGCCACTTTTTTCTGTAAGGCTTATAGACTGGAATTTTATGTTAATCTGGGTAGAGGTTGGCAGGGTTTGAAGTTTGTTGTTGCTATGATTACCCTCAGTGCACTAAGGTTTCAAATTCTTCTAATGATATCTTATGTTTATGGTATGGGTTAATTTGCTGGTGGTTTTCCTCAACACCTGTTACATAGTTGACCCCAGGTCTTCCCTTTATACTGGTTTCCCACTGTACAGTCCACTGTTATTTGTATTCAACAATTGTTAATATGGTGGTGGGGAGAAGGGCTTGTTTTCTGATGTTCTGAATAAGCCTCAGTCTTAGGCAGGCACTTGGGAGTATACTATTTACAAATGTGCCTGTATCTTCTTCACATGTAAAGTTGGACTTAGCACATATTCCTTCCCTCCACCAGGGGTAAATGTTTTTTTTTCTTGTTTCCCTCTGCCAGCTACAGTGGGCTCCCCCCAGTACCCTCAAGCTACAGTTTTTGTTGCCCTCTCCCTGATGGATTAAGACTTTTGTTCCATAAGGGAGATAAGGGAGATAAATCTGGACAAAGCTGTGGCTGTGTCTGCTGCTCTCTGCCCAAACCAGCACCTTGGGGAAGTTTTCTGAGGATTATCTTTGGTCTTCCCTGTGAACACCTAGAAGAATTTTTGGAGGGAAAACCTGCGAGAGACCACCCCCCCCCCCGCCATGTCTGTAGCCTCCAGGGGCTTCATATTCTTCTTTAAGCTCATACTTAGTCTTTGGCAATTCATTAAAAGTTGCTAGCTGAATATTCAGACCAGCTTATATGGTGTTTGGTGGTGTCTGTCCAAGGTAAGCGAATGCTCAAGTTTTATTTCTCCCTGCACATGCCTATCTCTCTCCAGATTTTAAGTAGTTTTTGTCCAGTGACCTTAGTTCTTGGAAGGGCTCACAAATGTCATTAGTATATAGTTTGTCCTTCTTTTGTCTTATTGTAGAGGTAGGAGAGATGTTTTATCAGTTCTCTAATCTGAGCTGAAACACTCATTTCCCTCCTTTAAAAATCCTTTGAGAATGGCCTTATCTTGTGGTTGGCATTGACCAATAGAACACAGTGGAAGTGACATCCTTGGGCTTTGAGATCAGACTTACAGAAGAGTGACAGCTTCCACTAACTGCCTCTTACAATCATGAGCCACTATATAAGAAATCTAGCCAACCCCACTGGAGAGAAAGGCCACATGTAGGAGCACCAAGGTGCCCAACACATGAGTGAAGAAGCCATCTTGGGTGATCCAACCCCTGCAATCTCATGTGTGAGACTCCAAGCAAGACCAGCAAAATAACTGCCTAGCTGAGCCTTAGCCAACACACATAGTCATGCAAAATAATGAGATTGTTATTCTGAGCTACTGTTCTTTTGAAGTGTTGTTATTTAACAATAGATAATAAAGCAGTACTCAGTAAATATTTGTAGTATAAATAAACGAAAATGTTAGACATATTACCTCAACCATAAGCCTCTAAATACCGCATCTTCCCCCATCTAAGAGCGTTTGGTAGCCAGAGGACTATTCAGAGAAAAAAAAATCAGCCCAGAGAAAAAGGGGATCAAAAGTCAATCTAGAGGGGTGCCTGGGTGGCTCAGTCATTAAGCACCTGCCTTCGGCTCAGGTCATGATCCCAGGGTCCTGGGATCGAGATCCTCATCGGGCTCCCTGCTCGGCGGGAAGCCTGCTTCTCCCTCTCCCACTCCCCCTGCTTGTGTTCCCTCTCTCACTGTCTCTCTTTCTGTCAAATAAATAAATAAAATCTTTAAAAAAAAAAGAGTCAATCTAGAGATGAGAGAATCAATGTATTGTCTTGACCAAAGCATGCATTCAACAAAATATAGTCAACATTAAGATCAAAAACACTGAGAGCCATTCTATTTGAATTTAAGAATCTTTCAAACCCAATTTTTATAGATCATATTAAGATATTAATATTCTAAGGAAATTACCCCCAAAATATGTATAATATCTAAAACATTTCCACACTTATTCCAATTGTGAACTTGCCTGATTTACTTTTAAAAATATTTGTTTAGGGATGCCTGGGTGGCTCAGTCAGTTAAGCATCTGCCTCAGCTCAGGTCATGATCCTAGGGTCCTGGAATCAAGTCCTGCATCGGGCTCCTTACTTGGTGGGGGAGCCTGCTTCTCACTCTGCCTCCTACTCCCTCTGCTTGTACTCTCTCTCTCTCTCTGACAAATAAATAAATAAAATCTTTAAAAAATATATTTATTTAAAGTTTTAACCACTCTGAAGAGTCAGAAAATGACTAAAAATTATCAAAACAGACAATTTTACCAACTTAGACAATAAATTATACCACATACAGTCAGTGCTGTTTTCTAACCATAGCCTCTCTTAGAACTTAATTAAAGTTTAACAAAGAAGGACTAATGAGATGAATGAGTCAAAGGCTGGTCGGCACAAAACAAAAATAAATTCCAGGAACTTAGATAAATAGGGCAAGTTCACAATTGGGATAAATTTAGAAACTTCTCTGCAGTATAATATTAGTTCCCTTATCAAGGTTCCCTTGAAACAATTACTCTTATAAATCTTCTACTCCTGATGATAAGAGGAAAATTATAACCATAATACTATTAATTTTAAAAGATGATGCTCCTGTCTGCCCCAGGCCTATGTAGCTGAAAATTAATAAAGTGTGCCTTCCAACAAAGACTGATTTCTGGGGCTACAATTGAAGGAACTATATACACACTTTATGGCACATGGAATAAAAAATTTTTACACTCTCAATTTAACTTCCACAATTTAATCTTTCACTTCCTAGGTTGCCTAGCTTAATTCAGCCTGGCTGATTAGTGCAAGTATTACAACCATCAAGGCTGGAGAGCAGCAATAGTACTTTACTTTAAGCAGGTAAAAGTACCATGAAACTAATGGCTCTTTTTTGAGCCATAGTTAAAACAATGGTCAAAGCAGTAACAGCAAGTGAACAGAGGCAGCTGTGAGAATTTGTGCTTGGAATTTCCTGTGGAAGTTGTAGATTTTTCCCCCTTTTTCTCTTTTCTGATGGTAATCAATGAATAAGACTTTGTTTATGTGCTGTAATACTTCCTGCACAGGTGTAGCTTGGAAATTTAGGGAGGAACTTAAAAGAATATGAATTTACAATTTGTTTTATTATTGCAGATGGTTGTGTTGTTACTGAGGTTTTAAATTCTTTCTCAAAGAGAACAATGTAAATGTAAATTGTATCATAGGAGTCACTTTTGAGCTAGAGTGATTTTTTAAAAAAGAAAAATAACATATAATGTTTATTACTATCTGTAAAACATTGTATAGTCTAGCTATTCTAATTCTTAGATACTTCCACTAAAAAATGATATTGCTCCCATTTAAAAATATGAACATTGAGGCTCAGAAATAAGGAATCTACTTAATTTTCTAAAACAAAATTGATAGCCAAATTATATGAAAGCAGTGCTCATAGCATGATGTTTTATTTCAGAATACTCTGTGATGTTAATTAGGCTTACATCATTAATTAATAAACTAATTCATAAAATAAATATCTACTGTATTCCTACTATATGCCAGAGCTTTGCAAACCTCTGAGGAGGCAGAGAATTAGCAAAACTTAGTCTTTTCCTTTGAGAGCTTATGCCGTAAGATCTCTGATGCTTTGTCCCAATGAATTATCTGTCCTCAGTGAAACTATCAACATTCATTTATTCATTCATTCAATAAGAATATATTGAGAACCTATTCTGGACCAGGTCCTATTTTCAATACTTTATAAGTAGTGAATAAAGGGGGAAAAAAAAAAAACCCTGCTCTCTCTAACTCACAACGTAGTGGAGGAAGCAATTAACAAGATAAATTATAAAAATGTATAGAACACTACTTAATAATAATAACTAAGGAGAAATACATAAATGATGGAATCGGGCAGGAATGGGAGGGTTGCAATAACAGAAAGGGTAGCCAGAGAAGTCCACAGTGAGAGGGTGATAATATCAGTAAAACCCTTAAGAAAGCGAGAGGAGAAAGAAGGAAGATAGATAGGTATCTGGGCAAAGAGCCTTCTAAGCAAAGGTGGAGTGTCAAGGCCCTGAGGCAGGAGAATCTGGGAAGGCTGATGTGACTGAAGCTAGTGGTTGGGGAGAAGGGCAGATTCGATGAGGTCCCAGGGAAGAGAGGGCCAGTTGTGCAGGGTTATGTCGACTAGAGTGAGGATTTGCATGGGATGAGATGCTGTTGGGTGGTTTTGAGTAGTGGGATGGCATGCTCTGGACTTCAGTTTTACAGGTAACTCAACTGCATACACTTGTGTCTTGGAGCCCAGCAACAGAGGAATATGTTCCTTTTCACTTAAAACACAACCGGGGTGCCTGGGTGGCTCAGTCATTAAGCGTCTGCCTTCGGCTCAGGTCGTGATCCCAGACTCCTGGGATTGAGCCCCGTGTCAGGCTCCCTGCTCCGCGGGAGGCCTGCTTCTCCCTCTCCTGCTCCCCCTGCTTGTGTTCCCTCTCTCGCTGTGTCTCTCTCTGTCAAATAGATAAATAAAATCTTAAAAAAAAAAAAAAACGCAACCAATGCAGCTTCATATGTAGACCCTCAAGAGTGGTTTAGATTTGGCACAGCTGAGGCTGCCTGAAGAAAGGATAAATTAACTTCTCTTGAATAAAGTATTTCCTGTATTATTTTCAGTGTACCCATAGCGAATGAGAGGCTCTGAGCCAAGGGATACAACACCAAGCACCATTTTTAGCAACTGCTTTAGGGGGTGTGTGTAGAGCCATGGAACTGTTTTTAAAATTTTGTGAAAATGCATCCTTTTCAGCACTTCTCCCACCACCCCGAGGCAATCTATTTTTAAATAGTAAATCACCCAAAAAAGTAATAACCATGGGATATTTTTCCCATGAGAATTGGTCAGCCTGAAAATGGTTGATATTCTCACCCAAGGGCACTTTGTGTATGTGGAGAGCCTCAAAACTGTGGTTCCTATTAGACCTCAGAATCCAGGTTTGACCGATGATAGCAATTTTGGTTTAAGTGGCTTTCCTAAAGTTACACATGTAATTGCTGACAGGGGTGGAAGCATACCTGCTTAATAATGTGTCTCGTGAAGGTCTCATCTTCACCATGCTAGGTGTAATCCTGTGTACTTTAGGTTCACTAACCATGAATGAAATTGTGCTGTAATTCTGTGATATAGGCATAGTGTTCTCAGTTTGTGGGTGTACAAAGTGGGACTCACAGAGACTGAATAACTGTCTAGAACAGAAGATGGTAGCTCTAGGACTGCCTGACCACCTTTTTTAACTAGGCAGTTCTCCTCTTTAGAAAAGTATCGAGGATCCTTAGAGATCATGATGTCTCACACTCTCATTTTAGGTATGAAAGACAGTGGTTCAATTTCATGATCCTGAGGTTTAGTCATCTAGTCTTTGGTACTTGATGCATCTCAATAAAACTTAGGGCCCCGGGGCGCCTGGGTGGCTCAGTCATTAAGCATCTGCCTTCAGCTCAGGTCATGATCCCAGGGTCCTGGGATCAAGCCCTGCATCGGGCTCCCTGCTCGGCGGGAAGCCTGCTTCTCCCTCTCCCACTCCCCCTGCTTGTGTTCCTGCTCTCGCTGTGAAATAAATAAATAAAATCTTAAAAAAAAAAAAAAAAAAAACCTTAGGGGCTCCTGGGTGGCTCAGTCAGTTAAGCCTCTGCCTTCAGCTCAGGTCATGATCTCAGGGTCCTGGGATCAAGTCCCAGTTCTCCCTCTGACCCACCCTCCCCTCTCTCGTGTTCTCTCTCTCTCTTAAGTAAATAAAATCTAAAAACAAAAGCAAAAACTTTAGAAACAATCCATTCTTGAAGATGAATAGCTAGTCATCTGACCCATACAGCAAAGTCTATATTTCCAATTAGAAATAGCCAGGGCACATGTCTTTTCAGGAAGTATTTCAATAAGTTGTCTTTATCTTACACCATATGAACTTCAAAAGTAGCTTATAAATGTTAGCAAGGAGACAATACTTTTCAGAAAGAAGAGGGTAAAACCGTAAAACCTTTTAATCCTTTTAAAATGCCCATGTTCTTGTAAGTTTTTTCTCTCATACATTGAAAACTGTATTCCAGGGAACTGAAACTGGATCACATTTCAATATTCAGTTCTTATTTCCTTCAAGATGGAAGTGAAGTTATTAGTGATATTTGATAGTATTGGCATTACCAGCAATTCCATATTTGAAATACTTTTTAGATTATCTTCACTAACCATTTCTGGAGTTTCAGAAGCTATTCCATAAGATGGGAGCCTGACTCAACTAATCCACTGATTTTATTAAGCATGAACCTGGAAATTATTAAGATATACCTTAGAGATATCTCTGTTTACTCTTTTACTTACCCATGGGAGTGCTAGTTGAGATAGAACTTCTTTGGTGGCATTCAGTGATTTTAGGGAATTCACTAGCTTTTGATTATCTGTCAGCATTTTTTCTGGAATAAATGCTATTACTTATATGAGAAGACTACAGGCTTGGAATAGGAAAGCATACTTTCAAAATCCAGATAAATAAATAAGTCCAGTCTCCCAAGAAAATTCCAGAAGACTTTATATACTGTTAATCAGCACACATTAACATGTATGAACAAAAATGAATAAGGAAGGCTCATTCAAAATTAGTCCAGGTACAGACATCTTCCTGGCTATACACCCATCCTCCTCCTGACAATAATTAGTGATTCTAAGCATTTACTGGTATGCCATTTCAGGTAATGCTTTGAAATAAAATTCCATGTACAGACAATATTGCTTTGGTATTGATGAAAGAAAAGGAGAACATACCAAAAAAAGTGACCTGTACAACTGAAGATCTTTTTTAATCTTAAAATCAAGCTAAGAAGACATATACATTACATTTCATATATACGTATGAAATGATATCAGTCATTTTAAATGACAATTAGAAGCTGATGTAAAGCAAACAGCTTTAACATATCCATCCAGTAAGCATTTGTTTCATACTTAGGGATCTATTTTGCTTCTGGCATTATGGTCACCTGAGAAAAAAGAAATTTCATGAACCATCAGCTTACTGCCCTACTCCTGTAGTAATTATAATCTTGAGGGGAGGAGGGAGCATGATGGCAAAATATCAGGCTATTAGCTGGCAAGGACTAGCGTAAAGCTAGCACAGAGTTTGCATGGGGACACAAAGAAGGGATGTGGGACCTAGTATGGGAATATACAGAGCACTTGGATGAGGTTTTGTCTTGTACTGAAGGACAAATAGGAGAATGAATGATGATGGGGTAGAGCACTGGGAACTGAGTTTGGGGGTTGGGAGGCAGATAATTAATTCTGGAAAGGAGAAAGAGAAATCATGCTTTAGAATTCCATGTGTTTGGGATGACAGCAGAGGTTCTCAAACTTGAGCCTGCTTCAGAAGCCCCTAGCGGGCTCGTTAAAACACAGATCATTGGGCTCCATCTCAGTGTTTCTGATTCTGTAGATGTGGGGTGGAAACCTGAGGAATCTGCAAATCTGACAAGTTCCCAGGTAGTGCTGATGCTGCTGGCCAGAGCATCCCACTCTAAAATACCTTGACTAGAACATAGCGTGTATGGTGAGTCAAGGCATGAGCTGTGACTGGAGCCATAAATTGGGCTTCTTTCCTTTCCCAAAGGAGCTGAGGGGAAAGAGCTATCACTGAAGACTCTAAGGCAGAGGATGATAGGTTGAAATTTGGGTTTTAAGAAAGTTTATTCTGGATTCATTGAAAATGATGGAGAGGGCGCCTGGGTGGCTCAGTTGGTTAAGCGACTGCCTTCGGCTCAGGTCATGATCCTGGAGTCCCGGGATCGAGTCCCGCATCGGGCTCCCTGCTCAACAGGGAGTCTGCTTCTCCCTCTGACCCTCCCCCCTCTCATGTTCTCTCTCTCTCTCATTCTCTCTCTCAAATAAATAAATAAAATCTTTAAAAAAATAAATAAATAAATAAATAAAAAGAAAATGATGGAGAACTGCAAGACTGGAAGATTAATTTTGGCCTTCACAGTAATTCAGGGGCAAGATGTGTGTCATTGCAGGAACACAGAGAATTTCCTATTTGAAATTTGAGGGAAACCAGAATCAAAGCAATGTGCAAAGCTGGGTCCGGGAGGCCAGAGAGATGACGCTTAATGCATCACCAAACTAAGGTTCCAAGAATGTAAGAATCACAGACACAAGCCAGGACAGAGGAGACAAAGGTCCTGGCTATGACCTGAACAGGCTCTTTTTATTCCTCCTCAGAAGAGTCAGCCATGTTCAGAATACCAAGGATGAGGGGAGTAAGAGCTGGGGAGGTGTTGTCTTTAAGGAAATCAGTATTATTAGGGCATTTTGATATTCCGTCAATTACTGATTTATATGGTAGGCTTCTTTGAGTTTCAAATAAACTGTAAAACCACCCCAGATTAACCAACGAAGCTGAAGCACCAGCAAGATAACAAGGTGACTACAGTAATATTTTATTTATACTCACTAGTATCCATGAGGATACAGGTTTGATCAAAACTATAGTTTCCAAATTCTGTCATAGACAAGCACAAGAACTATTTGTGTCACATCTAACTATAATTGGAGCATTTAATCATAAATTGGGCAAAGTGAGGTCTTAAGCTGACAGGATATAGTTATTAAGAATGTCAAGGAACTGCTGCTCTCATTAATCATACTAAAATAATTTGAACCTCTAAAAAATGAAACAATGGCCAAAGGTACTTTCCATTTAAAGAATTACTGTTATCTAGAGGAAAAATGCCTTGTTGCTCTGTATTGATTTCCAAAAAAGGACAATTACAGTTTATACAAAAATAATCTCAGGAGTCTACAACAGATGCGGGAAAACACGCGCGCTCACACACACATGCTAAAGGAGTTTGTTGCAGATGTGTATTTTTTCTTAATGAAGAGTGTGTTAAGCATCCCACTAAAGAAATTAAATTCTTAATTTAATACATCTTTCCATCACTTACTTACTGTGATATGTTTACTAAGTAAGTTGCACAAAGATATAACTTGCAAATATTTGGAAGTTATAGATGAATGGGGTTTAAAACACAATTTAAATCCACCTAAATATTTAAGGCTGGAGAAGTTTTAGGAGAGGTAGAAAGAAAATATCCATTTTCCAAAAGGAAAAAGACAGTTGGCAAATTGGGACAAGAGCAATGTGAATTGTCGTTAATGCTAATGAGAACTGCATTCTCATCAAGATAAAAATACAAACTCCATCAAATGCTATAAGCTAAGCTATTCAAACACATTGATCATAGTGAGAAACAAAGCAATTTTGAAAGCTCTCAAAAATGATGATACCAACATTCCTCAAATAAGAGACATTCCAAAAAGTAGAAAATCTCCATTTTCCTTTTTTTCTCCCTTTTATGTTTGCTTTCCTTGCCCCCTGGCGCACAGTTGCAAACAAAGGCTGCTAAGGAGTCTTTTTACACCAACAGTGAGCAGGCCCTGATGTTGGTACACCTCTGGTCATTGCACTACCAGGTCCAATCACTGAAGCTTCTTAAAATCAAAGCCATGTTCTCTTGCTGAGCTTCAAGATGAAATTCTATATCAAATTTGTGAACAAAGGGGAGCAATGTGCAAATTAAACACATTTTTCAGGATTTCACTTCCCTTTGAGGGCTGGAAAAATTCCCAATTCTAGAAACCTGTCACTAATCGTGTGAAGACTGATTCAGTAGATTTGGGCTGGGTTGGGGGCAAAGAAATTATTTCTTCGCAACAAATTCTTAGAATCATAAATTTGGAAGAGACCATAAAGATGTCCAAAGGTCCAAGTGGCTTACTTAACTTTTCCAGGACTTTGTCAAAACACAAGCTTAGAAGTTACCTTGTGCCCATTCTCTCACGCCAATATGGAATCTCATGAATTCTTTTGATATTCAGGTTTGCTCTAAGAAGTAAACAAGTATTTCTGTCCCAAGGTAATCTACACTAAAACAGTGAATATTCACAACCTGACTACAGTGTTTCATAAGGTGGAAAGTCCTATCACCATTTTCCAAGTGTAGGGAAAAACATGTGCTTCAGTAGAAAACTATGCACTGTTTAAGGCTTCAGAGCACAGCCTTCAGGGTTAACTGACTGATTCCATAGGCGCTCTTTGGCCTTCGTTGTCTTTAGACTATTTTACAACTCTAAATTATAGAACACTGATAGCAGTGCAGTGAGTAATGCTTGTCTATAGATACAGGAAGAAATTCTGTCCAGTGGAGGGAAGCCCCACCCCCACACCGCACTCCCAGAAAAGAGAGGAGGAGGAGAGGGGAGGAAGGCTGTGTTGCATCCATTTGCACATTTATTCAGTATTTCTGATCTCTAAATGTCTCTGCTTTTTGATGCTTGAACTAGTTGTAACATCTTTTTTTTCCTCAATTAATGAGAAAATCTTTGACATATGTTCATTTTATATTTGTATGAAAAGCATGATTTCACCTTTAAAAAAATTATTCTCTAACCCACACTATGATTTTTAAATAATTCCAGATTACAGAAACTGAATCAAATCCTTTTTTCTACTCATGTTATTTTCTTCAGTCTGCAATAGTAGTTAAAAATAGTGTAGTTAATTAACTGTCTAATTGGTCAAAAAGTTTTTAATTTCAGTTATGTTCTCATAGTTTCTATGTACTGAACAAAAAGTTTAAAGCTCCACTAAGGAGTTAGTGAGAAATTAAAGTCTGAGTGTGTGTGTGTGCGTGTGCGTGCACGTGCACACACGTGCTGGGGGTAAAAAATAAGAAATTGATTATACACCAGGTATTAAAAACACTAACACAGGGACATAGGAGTAGGATGTGAAATTGGCATACTGCGATGATCCAAATTCTAAAACCCTCCATCCGAGGTATCAGAAATGCAGTTAGATTGAAACACTCATCACACGAGACATAAAACTCTCTTGGTTATCTTAAAAGAAGTTATTTCCAACTCTAATAAAAATAACTTAACACTCTGTGTCCAGCTTTCCTTCAGTTTGTATTGCAAATAGGCTTAATATTTAATTTTTTACTTAAAACTTTTACTTTAATTAAATAATATGTAATTATTTACTATCATAAATAAAAGAACAAAGGAAGTACTAGGTTTCTGCCACACTTTATGTTATCTCTAGGTGGACTCGTTTGACAATCATGAAAAATTTATTATTTGTAACACATCATGCTGAATATTATTAGAGTTTATCTAAGATTTACTTCAGTCTGCGGAGGTCTAGGTCTGTCAGTACACTGTAAGGTAATGAGAGACACTGATTTCACCACCTGGCTCTGGCACTAACCTAAGAGGAGAAGGATGAAGAAAGTACCTAGCAATTCCCACACTCTACCTCCTCATGCAAAATAGAGATAAGTCCCGTCAAGCAAGTGGTTATTTTAAAGAATAAAACTACATAATATATGTACAAAGAGTCACAAAATCTTGTCCATATTTTAATTATTATTATATCTAACTGGAAATATGTCCATTTCAGAATCACATCAATATCTAGGAAGCTTTTGATCCTGACTGGGGACTTATTATTATTACTACCAGATATTACGTCATTTCATTTAATGATCACAATAACCCTATGACATATGCATAATTAAAACCAATTTATCCAAAACAGAAATCATCAGGACCAAACGGTTTCACTAGTGGATTATACTAAACAGTTAAGAAAGAAATTATTCCAATTCTGTACAACCTCTTTCAGAAGATAGAAGCAGAGGGAACGCTTCCTGACTTATTCTATGAAGCCAGCCTCCTACTGTAATAACAAAATCTTGTTACAATATAATACAAGAAAACTACAGCTCTAATATCTCTCATGAGCATAAATGCAAATCCCTAAAAAAAATTAGCAAATCAAATCTAAAAAAGTGTAAAAACAGTTATACACCATGACAAAGTGGGATTTATCCCAGATATGCAAGGCTGGTTGAGCATTTGAAAATCAATTAATGCAATCCATCACATCCATGAACTAAATAAGAAAAATCACACGATCATATCAATAGATGCAAAAAAAAAAAGGCATTTGACAAAGTCCAGTACCCATTCATGATTTAAAAAAAAAAATTTAAAAAACCTCTCAGTAAATTAGGAATAGAGAGGAACTTTCTCAACTTGATAAAGACTATCTACAAAAAACCTATACTAACATTATACTTAATGGTGAGAAATTAGGTATCCCGTTAAGATCAGCTATGAAGCAAGGATGTCCCTTCTTAGCACTCCTTTTCAACATCATACTGGAAATCCTTGCTAATATAATAAGGCAGGAAAAGGAAATAAAACTTACATGCATTGAGAAGGAAGGCATAAAACTGTTGTTGTTCACAAATGACATGATTGTCTATGTTGAAAATCCAAAAGAATTGAAAGTTTCCTGGAACTAATAAGCAATTAAAGCAATGTTATAGGATACCAGGTTAATATACAAAGGTCAGTTGAATTCCTATATACCAAAAATGAACAAGTAAAATTTGAAATTAAAAACATAACACCATTTTTATTGGCACTCAAGAAAATGAAATACTTCAGTATAAATCTAACAAAATATGTACAATGTCTATATGAGGCAAATGACAAAACTCTGATTGAAAAAAAGAAAAGCTAAATAAAATGCAGAGATATTCCATGTTCATGAATGGGAACACTCAACATTGTCAAAATGCTTGTTCTGCCCAACTTGATCTACAGATTCAATGCAATCTCATTCAGAATCCCAGCAAGTTATTTTATGGACATCAACAAACTGATTCTAAAGTTTACATGGAGAGGCAAAAGATCCAGAATAGCCAACACAAATATTAAAGGAAATAAAAACTGATGCTACCCAACTTCAGTAGTTACTCTAAAGCTACAGTAATCAAGACAATGTGGTATTAGTGAAGCAATAGGCAAATAGATCACTGGAAGGGAATAAAGAGCCCAGAAATACACCAACATAAAGTCAGCTGGTCTTTGACAAAGGAGCAAAGGCAATACAATGGAGAAGTTTTCTTCAATAAAGGAACAACTGAACATCCACATGCAAAGAAATTTACCTAGACACAAACCTTTATACCCTTCACAAAAATTATCTCAAAATGGATCATAGACCTAAATGTAAAATGCAAAACTACAAAGTTTCTAAAAGACAACATAGGAGAAAATCTAGATGGCTTTAGTGCCTTTTTAGATAACAGCACCAAAGATATGATCCATAAGAGAAATAATTGATAGCTGGAGTTCATCAAAATCCAAAGCTTCTGCTCTGTGAAAGACAATTTCAAGAGAATTAGAAGACAGTTACATACTACAAGGAAATTTTTGCCAAAGACACATGTGATAGAGGATTGTTATATAAAGTAGGCAAAGAACCCTTAAAACTCAACAGTAAAAGAACAAACTACCTAATTAAAAAATGGGCCAAGAAGAAGATAGCAGGAGGGGAAGAATGAAGGGGAGTAAGTCGGAGGGGGAGACGAACCATGAGAGACGATGGACTCTGAAAAACAAACTGAGGGTTCTAGAGGGGAGGGGGGTGGGGGGGGATGGGTTAGCCTGGTGATGGGTATTAAAGAGGGCATGTTCTGCGTGGAGCACTGAGTGTTATGCACAAACAATGAATCATGGAACGCTACATCAAAAACTAATGATGTAATGTATGGTGATTAACATAACAATAAAAAAATAAAAATAAATGGGCCAAAGACCTTAAAAGACACTTCACCAAAGCTGAAATACAGATGGCAAGTAAGTATATGAAAAGATGCTCCACATCATATGTCATCAGGGAAATGCAAATTAAAACAACAATAAGATATCACTCTATACCCATTAAAATGGCCAAAATCCAGAACATTGACAACCCAAAAGGCTGAAGGTGTGGTGCAACAGGAGCTCTCATGCATTGTTGGGAGTGCAGAATGGCACAGCCACTTTGGAAGACAGTTTGGCAGCATCTCACAGCACTAAACATATTCTTACCGTATGATCCAGTAATCACACTCCTCGGTATTTATCCAAAGGAATTGAAAACACACACACAAATGTGCAATGGCTGATTATAGCAGCTTTGTTTATAATTGGCAAAACTGGGAAGCAACCCAGATGTCCTTCAGTAGGTGAATGGATAAATAAATAGTGATATATCTGTGGAATATTAACAGTGGAATATTATTCAGCACTAAAAAGAAATAGTTATCAAGCCATGAAAAAACATGGAGGAAATTTAAATGCATATTACTAAGTGAAAGAAGCCAACCTGAAAAGGCTTCATACATACTGTTTGATTTCAACTACATGACATTCTAGAAAAGGCAAAACAACAGAGATAATAAAAAGATCAATGATTGTCAGGGGTAGAAGGGGAAGAGAGAGAGGGGACGAATAGGCAGAGCACAAAGGATTTTTAGGGCAGTGAAAATACTCTGTATGATATTATAATGATGGATATACATCATTATATTTTTGATCAATCCCATAGGATGTATAACACCAAGAAGGAATCTTAAAGTAAACTATGGGCTTTTTAGGATGTGTCAATGTAGGTCCATCCTTGGTAAAATGTACCATGCTGATGAATGGTGTTAATAATGGGGGACACTAGGCCTGTGTAGGGGGAGGAGGTTTATGGGAAATCTCCATACCTTCCCTTGTTCTGTTGTAAACCTAAAACTGTTCTGAAAAAATGAAATTTTAAACTAATTTATAGGTGATAAAGGAGAATCAGGAAAGTTAAATTATCTCTTAGTAACTATTACAGGTAATGAGTTGCTGAGTCAGCATTTGAACCTAGGTTGGCCTAGTGTCAAAGCACATAACTTTCTGCTATTCTACATAATTGCTCATTATAATGAGAGATTTTAAACTGGTTAATTGAAGAAGTCAATATTCCTTGGAGAAATCTCCCATCAAGGATCAAATGAGATATATAGTTAGCATGTCATAAAACTAGGACTTTCAGCCTGATTGATTCAGCAGCAAATATTTCCCATAGAGAAGGACTCTTTCACTGTGCTGGCATTTCTCAGTACTCAAATACACAGGATTCTAAACAAAGTTCCTAGTTAGGTAAAGTTTTCTGAAGTAATTGAAGTAACCATGCTGCCTAGTCCATTCAACTACAAAATATTACATTGCACTAAAAAGTTTTAAGGCATTTTCTACTGTAAATAGTAGAAATTTTAAATAGTTTTTAAATAGTTCTTCCAACAGAGAGCTAATCTTGATTAAGTTATGTCTGAAAAAAGTAAGATGATTATCAAGTATCCTGGTCATAAAAATAAGTCATATTATCAAAAGCCTAGAAATGTGTGCTCTCCTTGGGAGGAAATAAGCAATGATCCAATGTAAGAAATAGCTTTTTGAAGCTAAAATAAGAACTTTAAAAACAAAGATCCTTTGAGTGCTATCACACTGAAACCTGAGGAAGGACAAAGTTATGGATCTATCAAATTTCCCCAAAGAGCTCATGCTCTGTCAAAGAAGTCCTCATTTTGATTATTTGTCCATGTAGGGATTGCAAAATGTCAGCTGCTACACGTACTCATTTCTGTGAATGTTTCCCCGACTTGAGAGAGAAAGGCTCTCCAGAAATAGGAATCACCAGAATCTTCCTTATATTCACTGGCATCTAAATTAATCTTTTGAGAAAAGATGGGGAGTAAAACCTCTGCAAATATATGAGTGCATGAGGAAGAGTGTAGGATTAGGAGAGGAAGAAGTTGGACCAAGCCCTGAGTAGCTGCCACAAATAGTTTAAATCCAAAAAGTAGAAGAAAGATCCAGAAAAGGAGCCTGAGAAGCAATGGCCAGAGAAAGAAGTATAACATCAGAGGAGTGGGTGGTGATGAGAGCCACAGGTGTCATGTTTTACAGAAGGAAACATGGTGAAACTGTGTCGAATAAGGAGAAAAGCCAGGTGGAATGAAAGCAGCAGACTTTGCATTTATCTTAAGAGAAAATGTCTCTGGTGATATTTGAGAGAGTCATTTTGGTTGGAATCATGGGGATGGAAGACAGATGAGAGTGTGGAGGGACAAAGGGGATGTGATAAAGCAGAGGCAGTGAGCACAGAGAAAGTTTTTGGTAAGTTTGGCTGTAAAAAGGAGGAAAACACTGCTAACATGGTTGTGGGAATGGAGGACAGGGTTGAAATGTTTTGTAAGATGGGGCAGATTAGGGCCTATTTAAGTGCTGATGGGATAGGTCAAAAGCAAAAATGTAGGAGGAGGAAATAACCAGTAGGGTAAATTTTTTTTAGAAAGTGAGAGAGGATGGAACATCAGGCACACCTAGAGACGCTGGCCCTCGAGGAAAAGAACGCCCCTGGGAACAAGGAGAAGAGAATGAGTGAAGAGGCTGGTAATTCTAATGGTCACGTACGGAAATGAGGGTATTTCTTCTGGTGGCTTCAAATTTTTTTAAGGAAAACAGAGAGTAAGGGTATTGTTGACAGTGCAAGAACTAGAGAAGTAGCGGTGTTCTTTTCTCTGGGTCCTTCCTCATTCATTACCCCAGCGATGTGCAGATTCTGATAATTAACTATGCTATTTAACAACATAACCTGGTGATGGCCTAGTGGGATTGTTGTGTCCTGTTTTGCAAATGAACTAAGCCTTGAAATAGGAGGTTAGAAACTATGCTTGACATCGTTCATTCTGCTCTAGGAATAGATTCATTGTGTTTAACTTTTAAGAAGGCAGGCGGGGATCTTCCAGACAAATGGTGGGTTAGTCAGAAGAGAAGATGTCTGTTATCACAGGCATTTTCTGGTAAGTGCACTAAGTATTGACTTGTTAAAAGAACGTGCCCTGATATTGGAGATAAAGAAAAGTAAAACGATACCTTCTGATAGTTTTAAAAATCAGCTAGTTGTAACAGATGAGTTTCATTATGGAGACCGCACTAATCAGAAGCACAGGGAAGCGATGTTAACTATGGAAAATCTTTGAACTAACACAGAGGAGCCTTCTAAGTTAATCTGTGAGGGTCAGCAAAAAAGAAAATTAGTCTGGTTAGAAAAATGACAGTAAAGAACAAATAGGAAAAGGAAATGGAAGGTCCGTTAAGCAATACTTTCGCCTCTGTGTTATGAGGGCGAGATGGCAAGAGGCAAAACTTCTAGCTTTGAAGAAGAGAAACTGGGTAATGGACAGGTAAGAGGAAGAGTCTATCTATCCATCTATGCAGAGAGGGGAAAAGGGCGGACAGAGGAAAAAATCTGGCACATATGTGCAACATAGTCACAGGGTTTTTAAAGTAATACTAAGCATCACAAAATAAGGGAAACAATGAACAACAGTGCATAATGAAATAAGATTTTTCAAAAACCTTATTTAATAAGAAACTGGCCTCCTTTTTGAAGCATGGGAAACTCACAAAAAAACATACCATTCATTAAATGTAATTAACTTCACACAGCGTTTTCTTAAAGTAACTAAATGAAAACTGAGCTGTGGCTTGCACTGGATATGCTTTAGGTCAAAATAATATGAGAAGAAATCAGCCATTAAAGAAAAGAAAGTCGCACTTAAGACTTTGTCATGTTGGTGAGGCATCACGAGGAATATAATCTACATATCAGCTGGAGTCTTCTACTCTTGAGATCCGAACAGGTCTAGGCTTGAACTCCCCTTTTGCACAGTGAGGAAATCCAAAGTCTTCCCATTCTTGGAGGTCAGATCTGTTTCTGAAACTGCTGCTGCTATTTGACGTCAGGTTGACTGAGGCATAAAAGTCATCTCTATCCTCAAGCCAATTTGCCCATCCATTTGTGAGTGTGGTACGCTTTTAGGCTTGGTATGGCATGGGCAAGCGGAGAAGTGTCTTTAGCTGTGGAAATGCAGATAGTTTATGTTGAGTCCTCAATATATGTCTTCATAGAAAATCCTTCAGCCACCTGAATTTTTTCACTGGCTGTTTGACTTCCTATTCTCCAGCACGTATCACAATTTCCTCTTTCTACTCTCCTCTCTTCCCTCCCTTCTTTGCTTCCCTTTCTTCCCCACCTCTCCCTCTCAGAAACAAAAGAAATTCCTCTATAATTCTCACAAGAGCAATTTAACCAGGCTCTTTTGTGGCTTTCATTTTGCTGAACACCACACCCCACAGGGCCCCACCTTCTACCCAGTGGCTAATCAAGTCATTTCCTCAAAGGTATTTTCCTCCCCCAAAAGGCATTCGGGTGCCAATTGTTAAGAAAATAAATCCAATACCTAAATTACACTAGGACTTCAAAAGAGTGCCTTTGTCACAAAGGGAAACAACCAATTGCTTGAAAAGCACATGCCATATAACATGTAATATTCAATGTAACCTGTAATTATGGAGCCTGAAGTCAGTTGTGGAATAGGTAGTCCCCATGAGGGAATTTTTCTACCTCAGGAAATTCTCGGTGGATTTGGGGATCACGTACAAGAAAGCTTTCAAAAATAAGACTTGAAAGAGGATTGTATTTCCTGGTGGGGATAACTTCCACTGGGTAGCCGGAGCATACACTTTTATCAGTATAGAGTCCTGTTGGCCTCTACTAGAGCTACAGGAACAAACAGCAACTGGCCAAGGCCCCCGCACCAGGGGCTAAATCAGGACCAGGCTGATTGCCCATCCTACTGCTGGTCATGAGTTCTTCTGCCTTTTAATCCTGCTTTCCTCAGGTTTCACAGCAATCAAGACTCCTGATGCATTTCACATCCTTTCTTTCCTTACTACACAGCCTCAGTGAAGGTATTTCCCTTGTCATCTGGAAATGCCCTCAACTTTCCCCTATATTGGATGTGCTTTTCCTTAAATCCTGAGGCTTCCCAAAGCTGCTCAGAATTCCTATGAATGACATTCAGAATCTAGCTTTTGTATATGACCTGATTTTTTTTTCTTTCTAGAATTTTTAAGATTTTTTTTGTCCTTATTTGCCTTTCTTTATTTGTATGGCTGGACAATCAATGGGTCTTTTTTCTTTTTCTTTTTCTTTTTCTTTTTCTTTTCCTTTTTTTAGAGGGAAAGAGTGAGTGGGAGGAGGGCCAGAGGGACAGGAAGAGAGAGAATCTCAAGCAGACTCCAAGGCCAGTGCAGAGCCTGATGTGGAGCTCAGTCTCACAACCCTAACTCTGAGATTGTGACCTGAGCCGAAATCAAGAGTCAGATGCTTAACTGACTGAGCCATCCAGGCACCCACAATGGGTCATTTTAATCTGGAAATCTGTATCCCTCAGTTCTAGAAATTTTTTTGGTTTAAGGCATTTTCATACTTTCCTCTATATTTTCTTTCTGGAACTCTTATCATTCAGATATTGGACCTCCTACACAGATCCTTTAAATTTGTTTTAACTTTCTACTATTCTCCATTTTTTTTAATCCATTTTCAGAAAGATTTTCCTGACTTAACCTTTCACCCCTCCTATTGATTCTTTTAGTTCTCATATATTTACAATGTCCAAAAGCCCATTCTTAGGCTTGGTAATTCACTTTTTATAACATTCTGGTTTTGTTTTGTGGATGCAGTATCTCTTGCACCTCTGTGAAGATCCTATTAAAATATTTTTTGAAGTTTCTTGATCTTCCTTGTATTTTCTATTTTTTTATTTTTTTAAAAAAGATTTTATTTATTTCTTTAACAGAGAGAGAAAGAGAGAGCACAAGCAGGGTGAGCAGCAGAGAGAGAAACAGGCACCCTGCTGAGCAGGGAGTCCATTTCGGGTCTAGATCCCAGGACCCTGGGATCATGACCTGAGCCAAAGGCCGACGCTTAACTGGCTGAGCCACCCAGATACCCCTGCATTTTCTAATTTTTTTTTAATTGTTTGTTTGTTTGCCCTTTTTTTTTCTGTATTTCATGTTCAGAGCTCTATTTGCATGAGCAGAATTTGTCAGTGGTGGATATCACTTAACAGTAAGCTGGCTTTTTCATCGAAGGGCACACAAATATCAGTATCTCTGTGGGTTTTTTTTAAAACCGCAGGCATATTTTCCCTGAAGGTGATTCTCTATTCTCCCACCTGGTGTGTATAAGTGAAGCTGGGAGAATTTCCATACTGTTTCGGGAAATATTCAACCTTCCTAGAGAGGGAAGTTTCATCTGTGGTATGAGGACAGGCTAAAGTGGAGGAGAATATGTGAAAAGCTGTTTCATAAACAAATTGTCAACTGATCTTTCAAAGGTCCCTAATACTTCAAGTTCCCAAGTTCTTTCAGGGTTCTGAGACATGAATCATCTTGTTCTTTGTCTGCTTGCCCCTCATGCTACTACCTTCACTTTACCTTTTTCTAGAATGCTAAGTCAATTACCATGGTCCATCCATTTCTCATCTTTCAAAAGCTTGTTGAAATCTCATCATTTAGTTTGTGTGGTCTTCTTGGTTAATCACTTTTTAGAAAAAACTTCTTTTGCTATCTTTTCAATGGTGTTATAAAAGGGACAGAAGTAACTACTTGTGTCCAATATACCTCATTAACTAGAAATACAATTTTCTCTTCAGTCCTTATAATCTGACTTCATTTTATCATTCCAGGGAAATTACTTCCATAAAGGTCACAACCAACTATACTATATTATATACATTGGGGATTGCTTTGACCTCATACTCCTTGATATTTTGGCATTTAATACAACTGGCCACTCCTTGAAATTCTCCTTTTAGGGGTTGAATGATACCACATTCTCCTGGTTTTTCTCTTACTTCCTCATCTGGTCCTCAGTCTTCCTTATTTGCTCTTCCTCTTTTGCCGTCACCTTTAAATGTTCAAGTACAAGTCACCAGATATGTAGTCAACAAGTTAGAGACCCAGAAGAGTCTATGGTACAATCCCAGTGTAAGTCCGGTAGAGCTGGTGGTGTAAGTTCTAGTTTGAAAGATGGCAGTCTTGAGACACAATGAAAGTTGATGTTTCAGTTTGAGTGTGAAGGCTGTAAAAGACTGATATTCCAGCTCAACTAAGTCAGGCAGGAGGGATTTCCTCTTACTCATGGGACAGTCAGCCTTTTTATTCTATTTGGGCCTTCAACTAATTGGGTAAGGCCCACCCACATTAGGAAGAGCAATCTGTTTTACTCAGTCTACCTAATCAAATGTTAATCTCATCCAAAAACACCCTCACAAAGTCAGAATAGTCTTTGATCAGATATCTGAGCATCTCATTGCTTAGTCAAATTGACATATAAAATTAACCATCACTCAGGGCACTGGGTGGCTCAGTCGTTAAGCGTCTGCCTTTGGCTCAGTTCATGGGATCAAGCCCCTCATTGGGCTCCCTGATCCTCGAGAAGCCTGATTCTCCCTCTCCCACTCCCCCTGCTTGTGTTCTCTCTCTTTGTCAAAAAATAAATAAAAAATCTTTAAAAGAAAGTAACCATCACAGCTGGTTAATCAAAAAATTTCAGTCATATTAGACAATCATAAAAGAGACACATATTGAACTGGAACTTATAATTTAACAGCAAACCTATAAATACATATTTACTTACCTTCCTTTTGTAGTAGACCCAAAGCTTTTTTTTTTTTTTAGTATGAATCTGGTGATTACAGTTCCAGATGGTCTTTTTCACAAAACTATACTCATAATTCATCTACATTTCCTAGTGTTTCAAGTGAGAAAAAGATCTTAAATCTAAAAGCAAAATTTTTCTAGACCTTTAAAGTTTTTTTCCCAATTCTTTATAATTATTTGATTTGATCTTATTTTAAAAAGCAATTTGCTTTCTGAAGTATTTAATTTAGTTTTCACAGCAGCAACATTTTTCTTTTACAACCTGCCATCTTGAGTAATATGTAGTTGTCAAGTTGTATAACATGTAGTTGTTATAGTATTACAGTGACAAGGTTTCAGATCAAACATGATTGAGTCTAGGGAAGCATACAACTCAGCTGGTGGGAGCACTGGTACGAGGACAGAACGGGGAGTAGTGTGGCAGTGCTGAGGGTCAGTTTGCTGTGGGAATCAGCCAGTATGATTCACAGGGAGACAATAGAGAGTCCATTAATCCTGAAGTCAGCTCAGTGGAAGCCTACTTAGTGAGTTTCTCCCCATATCATCAGGCTAAAAAGACATTAAACATTAACATCTGTTTGCATCAGATTCATTTGGGAGTTCCCAAAGGACACAGGTCACCATAAAAAATAAACAAGAGGAAGAGAATCTATTTCCAGAATTTTCTAGAAACTTTCTTGATTCCTTTGGTTTATTCATCAGTTCCTATTTTCATGATTGCATTCAAATATATAATTTAAAATATTAATTCTCAGGGCGCCTGGGTGGCTCAGTCATTAAGCATCTGCCTTTGGCTCAGCTCATGATCCCAGGGTCCTGGGATCGAGTCCTGCATCGGGCTCCCCGCTCCGCGGGAAGCCTACTTCTCCTCTCCCACTCCCCCTGCTTGTGTTCCTTCTCTCGCTGTGTCTCTCTCTGTTAAATAAATAAATAAAATCTTTAAAAAATAAATAAAATGTTAATTCTCACTCAAGTCTCTCTGAGATATACCCTTTGGTATCTCAAGAGTAAAATCATATGCTGTTTTATTGGAATGTCCACTTTTATTGTAACAACCATTTTTTGTAGAACAAGTAAAATTCTGCTTTATTTTCATTTAGATGATAAAATAATCTGTGCTGCACAGTGAGGACAATTCAGAAATCAGTACTTCGATGCATAATACCATGAAAAGGCAAGTCCCTTTTTTACTTTTATGTAATGATAAAACACAGTTTAACATTTTCATACGACAAGTTGATATATAAAGAAATGCTACTACTTTTGCTAATTACCTTGATATATTTGTAAATCTAAGTGATAAAAGTCTTAAAAAGTTAAGCTTTGGAAGATGATTAAAAAAAAGACTAATTTTTAGTAATTTTTTTTTCTGAATACCTGAAAAGTTAATGCTCTGTTATACTAAGCCATCAGGGACTGTGTTAAACACTCTAGTGACCAAGTAGTAACATTTGTGCTAAGTAATTTGTCATATTTTCTTTTAATATTATAGCCTATTAGAGACAAAAATGTGTGCTATTTATGAGAGGGCTCCAGGGTCAGAATGCCTTAGTTTCAATCTCAGCTCCATCTCTTCCTATGTTGTTGAACTTGGGTGATTAATTAAGTCTCTAAGTGTTAGTGTTGCCAAATGCTGGATCCTCAAAAATACCACCAAAATAACCTGTTGAAAAGGTAAATCTGAGTTTATTGCTTACCTCAGTAAGGGAGAATACTGCTTTGACCATGAATTAGTAGCATCTTGGAGGGAAGAGAGCAAAGTTGTGATACGAAGTTTGGGGATTTGGTTTAAGGCAAGTCTTTCAAGGCAAGGGATGGCTCTTAATTAGGACTGGATAAAGATCATGGCAGAATACTTTAGGATTGGTGGGTACAGCAAAATGAGGGCTTTGAGGTGAGGGTATGAAAGAATCACAGAAAGCAAAGAATTGTTTGATGCTATCTATTGAAAAGCCAAACAGTCTTATGTTCATTAAAAATGAATTTTTTCAGGAAGTTCCTGAAAGGGACGCTGAAGTTATTTTTAACTTTTATCTCTCTGGACAAAAATTTCCTGCAATAGTTAAGACATTGTGATAAAGACAGTGGCAGAGTAAAATCATGATAATGTAAACAGTCAAGTATGTTTGTGAGGTGGGGCGAGAAGATGGTTTTGATTCTTAGTTTCTCATTTGCAAAATGGGAATAATAATAGTAAATTTATGGATGATTGGCTAAGTAAGTACTAACAAACCTTCTAGAAGGAAACTGTATGAAGTGGAAGGAGCAAGGGCTCAGAGTCAGTCAAATCTAGATTTACATCTAAGTTACAACTCTGTGGTAAGTATGATTCTGTTTTGTGATCTTTAGAATGATACCTCTAACAGTGGCATTGTGGGAATTAAATTAAATAATGAATGAGAGTCCCAAACATTGAATATGCAAGTTGACTCAATGAAAAGCAGCAGAAGTGACTTAAATTTTCAAGTGCCGAATGGAGGAATACCTCACATGCAACCTCAGGTTTCAGCCATACCTTCTCCAGGCAAATTCTGTTTCCCTGCAGTACCATCTCCTTTGGCTTTCCAGCAACCAGTAAAGGCATTTAACAACCATGGCTCTAGTTCTCCTGGTACCAAAGAAACAATACAGCTCATACAAGCCACCTCCCCACCCGGGCCTCCCATGGTTCAGAGCACACAGTCCCAGCAAATCCTCCCAACAATATCAATAGCCCTACTTCAACCAGATCTGCAGGAACAACCACAGTCAGAAGTGGCTTGCGGAGACCCACTTCCCCTTCTGCTGGGGGTATACCAGTACCTCACAGCAAACCTGCACAGTCTATTCACAGATCCTTGCCAGTTCCTAAAACCTGTGGTTGCCTGAAAGAGGACAGTTGGAAGGATTACTGTTATCAACCAACAGAGGCAAGAATGCAGAGGTCCACAGCTGCATGGATACCCTCTCACTAAACTAAAAGACAACTCTTATCTGCAGACTGTTCAGATAAGACTTGGAATTTATAAAATCCCAGCCCTCTCTGTCTTAAGTAGCACAAACTGACAGAGATGATCAAGAAGCAGGTTGTTGTTGTTGTTGTTTTAATTTTCGTGGTTTTTTTAAAAGGTTTTTTTTTTTAGATTTTATTTATTTATTTGTCAGAGAGAGAGAGAGAGAGCACAAGCAGGGGGAGCAGCAGGCAGAGGGAGAAGCAGTTTCCCCTCTGAGCAAGGAGCCTGATGCGGAACTCGATTCCAGGACCCTGGGATCATGACCTGAGCTGAAAGCAGATGCTTAACAGACTGAGCCACGCAGGCGTCCCAAGAAGCAGTTTTAAATGACATTTGACCTCAGATGTTTTTGGTCACCATACAGTCACTGTCCACAGAATCACTTTTAGTTTTGTTTAATAGAAACTAAGCTAATTTTTAAATATTTGACAGAGGCCAATATCTGGACAAAAACTAATGGAAGGCAAAGAGAAATGTTCATTTATAAATAAGAGAATACCTTTGTGCACAAGCAAATGGTGACTTCAAGTAATCCAAACTTCACATTCAACCTAATTTGCTGTATAAATAGTATCAATAAATATTTGTGTTAATGAGAAAAAAACAATGTATGAGAAAATAATGCATGCAAGATATATGTTTCAGGCAGGAAACCATTCAAATGGGGGAAATCAAAGAGGGTTTGATGTAGGGATTGATTGTCAAGGATAAGGAACCAACAGAGGATGTTGAGGAGACAGCAGGAAGTCCTGAATGGTAAGAGCTGTAACCCTGGGAGAGAAGCCACCTGACGAGAGCTGAGGCCATCTGTAAAGAAATGCAGATGCTGCCAAACCAGGCAGGGAGCAGCAGGAATAAATACCCTGACCTCTTCCTCCTCTCACTCTCCAGTCTCCTGCATTGCATTTGTCAAACCCAACCAAAAGCAAGAGGGCCGATGAGCCTGGATAATGCAGTCCTTCCAGGTCAGCTTCTTGGGGCATAGAGCAGGATGGGGAAGAGTAAAGACTCTGTCACAAGTGGCACACACACAGAATAGCTAGCATCAGCAGGGACCTTACAAAGTCTGAGTTCCTCTGCTGTGACCCATTTAGGAATGATGATACTGTTGAAATAGAGGTATATGTCACTATAGTACTACTGTACATGTCTATTTTGCAGGAAACAAATTTAAGCACTAACCATGTATAATCCTTGGTTAATGTAAGGATGTTTACTGAATGGGCCTGCTCACTCTATAATGGGACCAATACTGTATCTGCTTGTCTGCAAATCAGGATGTTAAGAGTATACAGTGTCCATTCAGATCAGAAATACAATGTCCATTCAGCTTAAGAACCTCCCCTTAATAAAACCTTTAGGGTTTTTTTTTTTTTTAACTTGGGACAAAAAAGAATGGGTTGAACACAAATGAACTCACATTATGGAATAAACATACCAAAATATGCAAGTCATGTATGAGTGGGTCTGATGGCACTGATGCTAAATACCAAAGCATCATCAGAGGGCATGTGGAAGAGCCTGGTCAGAAGCCTCTAGAATGCCTTTCAGGAACTTCTTTTTGTCCTGATTCAGTGTTATTCTCAATCTCACTTAATTAGAATCTTGACCCGGTTCATATGGGGTGACCGTTTACTTGTACCAATGCTAATGGTTGATTGCAGACCCCACTCAGACACACATAGTTCATTAGCCTTACTTCTCTTTTTTTTTCCTTAAGATTTTATTTATTTGAGAGAGAGAGCATAAGAGCGAGAAAGCACAAGCAGGGGGGGAGCAGCGGAGGGAGAGGGAGAAGCAGACTTCCCAGTGAGCAGGGAGTCTGACATAGGGCTTGATCCCAGGACCCTCAGATCATGACCTGAGCCAAAGGCAGCCGCTTAACTCACTGAGCCACCCAGGCGCCCCTAGCCTTACTTCTCTTACCATCTTAACTCCTTTTGAATATTCTTGCATGTCCACAAATATTCTCTGAAAATGCTTGTTTCTGCTGAATGGGAAGGTATGAGACTACACTTTACACCCACCATTGCCTCCCAACAAGGATTTTAAGCAAGAAAAAGAATATCTTCTAGAATGAGTCTATTCGCTCAGTATTCAAAGTCACTTCCTTTTGTGGTTGGTTGTTTCCCATTGCAAAAATGTCCACACTGTGGGATCCGAGCTTGACCTACCTTCCTGAATGGGACTTTATCAATCAAATGTTCCTTTGTATCAACTCTTCTGAACTTTGTTATAGTCATATATAAAAAACGTTGAGGGGCACCTGGCTGGCTTAGAATGCAGAGCATGTGACTGTTGATCTCAGGGTCATGAGTTCAAGCCCCATGTTCGGTATGGAGCCTACTTAAAATAAAAATTAAGAAATACATATATATAAAGAAAATGTTGAAAATAGATCATGGAAAGATCTTTAAGGATAGTCACCCCTTTAGGAAAATCATTTATCTATGTCCTGGGCATTTTATATCCCAGTGCTTCTCTGTGATACCATTCCCAACTTACCTTTTAATCAGATAAGTTTTTGAGAAATGACAGTGTATACTTTCCAGGGGAACTTTTTAAAGGAGATAACTGTAGTTTTGGTGTATAAGCTTGGATATGCTTATTTATTTTTAAAAATGTGGTCTTATTTCTTTATAATTTACATGAACTTTTATATTCTGCACATTCTTATGTACAGATCTGTTCATCTTCTCCAAAAACTTGCAAGTTCCTTCAAGGTTGGAGCTATAACTTTTTCATCTCTTTTATTCTATCAGTGTATTCCTTTGCTTAATGACTTTACTTCATTTGTGAAATGCTGCCACCAAGTGAAGAGGCATTAAATGAAAAAAGAACTCCATTAAATTTTCCTTTTTTAATTTTCAAAGAATAAAGTTTTATTTTTATTTTTTTAAGGTTTTATTTATTTATTTGTAAGACAGAGGGCACAAGCAGGGGGAAGTGGCAGGCGGAGGGAGAAGCAACCTCCCTGCTTAGCAAGGAGTCCGATGTGGGACTCCGCTCGATCCCAGGACCCTGGGATCATGACCTAAGCTGAAAGCAGATACTTAACTGACGGAGCCACCCAGGTGCCCCCAAAGAATGAAGTTTTAATACCTCATATACTTAATAACTTTTTAATGCATAAATAAGTGTGATTTATTATTATTATTATTTAAGATTTATGTATTTATTTAAGATTTATGTATTTATTTTAGGGGGGAGGGGCAGAGGAGAGAATCCTCAAGCAGACTTCCCATTGAGCACGGAGCTACATGTGGCTTGATCCCATGACCCATGAGATCATGACCTTAGCTGAAACCAAGATTTGGACACTTAACTGACTGAGCCACCCAGGCACCCCAGGAGTGATTTATTATTAACACAACCTTTACCAGTAAATAAGGAAGTGCTGTAAAAATAATTGAAACTATTGACTCATGACATTTTTAAATTTTCTGTTTATTCATTTATTTATTTTAAAACCCCACAGCATCCCTAGGGCCAGTTTTATTAGCCCTCTTTATGATGAAGAAAGGAAGGCTCAGAGAAGTGAAGCAACTTGACCATTCAATAAAAGTCCATTAAATTTAACAAGGAAATTTATGATGCTTTTATCAATACCAAAGGCAAGATACCCAAACAATCTTCTTAGAAAAATATATGAATTGAATGATGAAAATAATTTCTTGTAATTAATGAATAGTTTAAAGTAAATACAGTTTATACTTAAAATGTAATAAAAGACTATAGTGGATGGTAGGTTATACAGGAGGGGGTGTAGGAAACATATTCTTTGGAAGGTTTGTTCTTTCTTCATCATTCTCTTTGCCAATTTTTCAACCATTCTTAGGTGCATTGTTGTCTAGCACTCAAATCTACACTCAAAGTTGTAGCACAGAAACATACCTTTAGGGCGAAATAAAGACTAAATAACCATGAGAATACTCCAGAACACTTCAGAATAGCCCATGTGAATAATTAGCTGAAGATGCTGCATTTTCATCTCTTTCGCTTGTCCTGTGTACACAGAGGAAAACATTTTGGGTGCATCTTTCACAGTGTGCAATTTAAATTTGTTCCACATGCTGTACTCTGTCTAAAAACTTGTTTTGAATGAATTGGTAAGCATGTCTTTGCCTGAAATCATAATGTTGAAATACCACTTCTTATAGCATGTTTATTCAGTGTGCTTTATGGTGAAAATCTTGCTATTCTGGGCAGGGGGAAAAGGTCATTGTCTGAAAAGTAGTATAACTTTTCAAGATATATTATGTCTAAAAGTCACTAACTAGGGGTGCCTGGGTAGCTCAGGGGGTTAAGCATCTGACTCTTGATCTCAGCTTGGGTCTTGATCTCAGGATTGTGAGTTTGGGCCCTGTATTGGGCTCCATGCTCGAAGTGGAGCCTACTTAAAAAAAAAGTCACTAAGCACAGGTAAGTGGAGATATAGGTACATGGTAGCATCAATGAATGGATGAGTCAATGAGAAAACACTATTCCCATAACAGCCTTATTAGAAGATCATGTAAATGGGGCACCTGGGTGGCTCAGTCGTTAAGTGTCTGCCTTCAGCTCAGGTCCTGATCCCAGGATTCTGGGATCGAGCCCTGCATCGGGCTCCCTGCTCAGCGGGAAGCCTGCTTCTCCCTCTCCCACTGCCCCCTGCTTGTGTTCCCTCTCTCACTGTCTCTCTCTCTCTGTGAAATAAATAAATAAAATCTCTAAAACAAAACAAAACAAAAAACCAGAAGATCATGTAAAGCAATGGTAAAATTGGTCAGTTTCTTCTGATGGAAAAGTTGTTTTGATTGCAACAGTTAAAATGTCTTCTGAAATGTTACTACAGAGGCTATGTATCCCCAGGTATCTGAGGTGTTTTTCACTTCTTAGGATATGGTGGGGCCCTCATTCTGGTTTTCAACAATTTTGCAGCAGAAACTAGAGCAACATGAACACAAATTCATATACATTTTGGAGGGTGAGAAGGCTCCTGAACCTGCGGGGTAACACGGTGAAGAACTGGTCTTGAAAAGCAAAAGATCCAGGTAATTTAGCACTACAACACCCTGGCCCCTTGAAAGTGCATGAGAAAGACACCAGTATCCTCACTCCCACTTATTTTATGTATTTCTTCCAAGAATCCCCATTTTTTGTACTCATCTTTCTTTCTTTTTTTTTTTTTTTTAAAGTTTTATTTATTTATTTTGAGAGAGTGAGAAAGTACATGAGAGCGGGGAGGGTTAGAGGAAGAAGCAGACTCCCTCGCCGAGCAGGGAGCCCGATGCGGGACTCGATCCCGGGACTCCAGGATCACGACCTGAGCCGAAGGCAGTTGCTTAACCAACTGAGCCACCCAGGCGCCCAGTACTCATCTTTCTTTATCCATCCTTTGTTTATGCTCACCATAGCTGTTTTCTTTCTAAGACTAATCAAAGTCACTGTGCTCTGAATTTATCCTCACCCAATTTCTGACATAATAAATACTTTATCCTTAAGTTACTTAAATATCCTTTATGTTTAACATATACCTTCCCCTCCCTCTCTTTCCCTCATGTCCTTATCATGTCCCCTTCAAAGTCTATAACAGGATCACAAACTTGAGAGAAAATCTGGGATTGTCATGTGCCTATATTTGTTTCTGTGTGCATATTTTTATCTCTAGTATACCACTTTATATTATGAAGCTTTTATGTGATTATATAGATGAGCTTACAAATAATTTTTTACTTCCAGCAAAAATTTTATTGCAAATCCCAAATCAGGGTGTGTTGGCATTAAGAAGCACAATTCTGGAAATTTTTTTAATATGTTGGTCAGTTGCCATGTAAAAGGATAAAAAGTTAGTTATTGGGTATTTACTATTTCTTTTCACTTCTGTCATCTTCCTTATCCTCCAAAAAGGTTAAGATTACAAAACAAATTAGAATGGAAATAAATTCAAGGATTTAAGATTCCCCTGAAGAAAGGTGTTATACAGTTATGAAGTTTTAGTCCTAATCCAAGTGGTCATCCAAGCAGAAATAAAGTAATTATTTAAAAGTATTAATAGATCCTATTACTAACTTCATACAGGAAAAAAAAAGAAAGAAAAGTTGACTAAACACTTGCCTTTGTGAGAGCTATTATGCTTTTTTTATTATTATGTTACGTTAATCACCATACATTACAGCATTAGTTTTTGATGTAGTGTTCCATGATTCATTGTTTGCGTATAACACCCAGTGCTCCATGCAGTACGTGCCCTCTTTAATACCCATCACCAGGCTAACCCATCCCCCCACCCCCCTCCCCTCTAGAACCCTCAGTTTGTTTCTCAGAGTCCATAGTCTCTCATGGTTCGCCTCCCCCTCCAATTCTCCCCCTTCATTCTTCCAGAGCTATTGTTTTGTTGATACTGACAGACTATAAGATTTAGTAACTAAGAAAAGCATATATAAAAATTTTTAAGTAAATTTTTAAAATTCCTATAGAAAAACTCACATAAAGTTAATGGAAAACTCCACCAACCCAAATATCCTCTGATGTGGGTTGTCTTAATCAGCTGTCAATGATAACAAGGCTTAGGTGAACCTTCTGTACCTCTTTCAGAGAATTCTCTCTAGGAACAGGAAACCTACTGAACAAAGGGTGAAATACTTATTTCTTCTCATGGTTCTTATGAAACATTGCTGTTTATTTTTTCAAAGATTTTTTTAAATTTATTTATTTGACAGAGAGAGATAGCGAGAGAAGGAACACAAGCAGGGGGAGTGGGAGAGGGAGAAGCAGGCTTCCCGCGGAGCAGGGAGCCCGATGCAGGGCTCAATCCCAGGACCCTGGGATCATGACCAGAGCCGAAGGCAGGCACTTACCAACTGAGCCACCCAGGCACCCTGAAACATTGCTGTTTCTACTCTAAATTATCTTCCTGGGAATAAATATCAATTTCCATTAGCCTTAAGCTAATGTTTAAACTCATCTTCCAAATTTGGCTTGTCTATGTGGTATTGGGGAATGAGGCCATGTATTTATTTATTTATTGCCATTTTAATCATTTTTAAGTGTATGATTTAAGAGTGTTAGTTACATTCACAATATTATGCAACTTTCGCCACCATCTATTTCCAAAACCTTTTCATCACCCCAATAAAGATTACATAATCAGGTAATAATTCCCCATCCTCATGTCCTCCTGGCTCCTGGTAAACTCTAGCCCACTTTCTGTATATGAATTTGCTTATTCTAGATATTTCATGTTAAGTGGAGTCATGCAATATTTGTCCTTTTGCATCTGCTTTATGTCACTAAGCATAATACTTTTAAGGTTCATCCATGCTGTAACGTGTATCAGAACTTCATTCCTTTTTATGGCTTAATAATATTTCATCATATGTATGTACTGTAGTTCATTTATCCATTCATCTGTTGAAAGACACTTGGGTAGTTCCCACCTCTCAGTTATTATTAATAATGTTCCAACGAACATTGACATACAGGTGTCTGTTTGAGCCCCTGTTTTCGATGATGTGAGGTATATACATAGGAGTGTAACCCTGGGTCTTATGATAATTCTATGTCTAGCTTTTTGAGGAACTGTCAAACTCTTTTTCACAGAAACTGCACCATTTACATTCTCACCAGCAATGGATGAGGGTTTCAATTTCCCCAACACTTGTTATTTTTCCATTTTCTTGAAGTTATAGTAGTATATCTTAGTAGGTGTGATGTGGTATCTCATTATGGTTTTGATTTGCATTTCCGTAATGATTAGTGATGTTGAGTATCTATTCATGTGTTTATTGCCCATTTATAAATAGTCTTTGGAGAAATGTCTATTCAAGTCTTTGCCCATTTTTTTAATTTGTTCTTTGTCTTTTTCTTGAGTTTTGAGAGTTCTTTATATATTCTAGATATTAAACACTTACCAGATAAATGATTTATAAATGTTTTCTCCCATTCTGTAGGTTATTTTTTCACTTTTTTTGATAATGTCTTCTCATGCACAAATTTTTTAATTTCAATGAAGTCCAATTTATCTATTTTTTTTTCTCTTACTGTTCTCTTACTGCTTTTGGTGTCAGATCTAAGAATCCATTGCCAAAATTTAAGGTCATGAAGATTTACCACTGTGTTTTCTTCTAAGACTTTTATGGTTTTAGCCCTTATATTTATATTGTTGAATTAATTTTTGCATTTGGTGTGAGTTACCTGTTTATTTTTGAAGATTATATTTTGACATAGGCAAGGTGACACGTGGATTATTATAGGGACTCCCCAAAGACACACAAAGTCATCTGTTCAGTGAGCTACCAATTATTGCTCTAAATTGGGAAGAGCAATAAAGAGAGGAAAGTTAGCAATAATTCTGGCGATTTAGTGCAGATGACTAGATTCAGATGTAAAAGAAAAAAAAAATGGAAGTTTCAGTTAGGTAAAGCTTACATTCCTGTCATCTACAACACACCATTTCCCCGTACTTGATAAAATGCTTCTAGCTCAACAGAGGAAAGAAATTAAAGAGGAGATTTTTAGATCAGGGAGTGTCTCAGAAAAAGGAAATCTATGCTTAACTGCAGGCTAATTCCTAGCAAGAGAGAGAGAGAATTCTATATTTTGGGGATCTGAAATCAAAGGGATGAATATTATGCTTCCTACCTCACTACTCATGGTGTCTACAAAACCCATGGAAAGTTTCATGCATGCTTATGTTGAAAAATAGTAGAAAATTTGGCTATATAAGGTACCGTATGTACAGACTTATGGGCCAGAGAGGAACTTCAGAAATATTTGCTGGGTCTCCCTTCCACAGGGCCTGGGTTACTGCTGAACTTCTTACATGAAACATTGCAAATCACTAAAAATATAGTTTCTATTACAATGAAAGAATTTAAAATCAAGCTCAAGACATATTCAATTATGTCTAATAAAATTTTACACATTCAACAGAGAGCTATCACATTTTGTAGGAATAGAGAAGACACAGGTGAAGTTTCCATTCACCCTCCTTCACCTCATGGCTGGAAGTTTCTTCCCAAATTTCACCATTCCCTAATTAGGAGGATTAGCCCAATTTGAATTATTCTACAGCAGCCAGCGAGCAAATACAGTTGGATGCATTCACAGGGGGTTATATCATGATATTTTTAAAAAACACCAATATTTTCATATGATGTTTTACAAAGCTATAAAACAAAATGGTCATTTGAGATACTGTTGTATGCAAATAAATTCTCTAATCTTCTGTATCTCCTGTGCAATTTGACACACAGATGCAGGCAAGAGGGAAAAGACTGGAGAGTAACAACAATTTGGCAATAGTTAGAAGCTTTCTCCCCACATCACAGCTTTATAGATATCCAGATGAAAGGATGGGACCTGATCTCTGCTCTGACTTCAAAGGGGTCCAGATATTAAATCTCTAACAGTCTCAGGCCTTTAGCAGAAGGCTCATGAAAACAGGAGAAACTCATGTGAATCCCAGGGAAAGAAAAGGTGATTTTCTCCACAGAAACACAAATCATTCTGATGGTTCCTAACAAGTCCAGTATGAAGGGCAATATGTTGAGATAATGTAGAAAATGCTGCACCATTTTTTTAGAAAAAAAGATGTATTTATTTATTTGAGAGAGAGAGAGGGAGAGTAGGGGGAGGGGGAGAGGAAGAAAGAATCCTGAGGCAGAAACCCTGCTGAGGCTGACACGGGGCTTGATCCCATGACCCCGAGATCATGACCTGAGCTGAAATCAAGAGTTAGCCACTTAAATGAGTCACCCAGGTGTCTCAGAAATGCTGCAACATATTGAGGTGGAGAATAGAATATGGAGTTGAGCATTCCCTTTGGAAGAAATTTGAGGGAAAAGTCAGAGGTGAAATCAGTCCTGCTCGTAGAAAGTAGTTATAATTTCAAATTCAAAGATTCAGTTGACTGGTCTTAAATCATTATTGTTTGTCTTTTTAAAAAGTATTGGTACAGAACATTATATAACTTTATAATTAGCACTATTTTTCAGCAGTCAAGAGACAGGCAAAAAAGGTAAAAACAGTCCCCACTGGTAGGCTCTAACTTGCAAAACTCCCAAGCACTTCCCTATTAAATAGCCATAACTGAGAAGGTAGTTGCACTCAGTTCTGTAAGTGTACAGAGTGTATACTGGGAGCTGGGCACTGATCTGTCTCTTTGAAAGGAGAGGGACCCACATATTCATAAAATGCAACCCACCCATAAGAAACTTCCCACAAGGCTGCTGGACATCCTGAACCAAAATCACCCATCAGAACAGTCACACACATCCCAGGAATGGACCTGCTATAGTATTCCTGCCACACTCAGTGACCAAGAGCAACACCTAAGAAGCATGAGCTTTGTGCAAACATGGTAATGGATTTCAAAGCAAGGTTTCTGGGGCTTTAGGTCAGTGCTGTTTCCTGCCATGGGAGATATGAGACACGAATTTTCATGGTGGTCACATAAATGAGTCTGCTCTCTTGGGAACACCTTCCAAGACATAGAATCAGTATAGCACATTTATTGGTACATCATTTAGCATTACAAGTATATCTGTTTAAATGAGAAGGAAATAGAGAAATGAGTGCTTTCCTACCTCAAAAAGATAAAGGAACTTATTACTCAGAGAATCTTTGCACCTACTGGGCTCCTTTGAGAGCTGTTTGATGATTTTTAGTTCAAAGAAAGCAGTCACTTCCTCCTCAGTAAATGGTAAAGAGGGAGACAAAGATTTGCTATTGTACTAATATAGAGAAGTAGCAGCTCCATTCCTTCTTTTTTTGTTGTTTTTTCCTGAAGTGAGATTTTCTTCTTCATGGCAAATGACTGCTCTGCTGAAGCTGTTTGTCACCAGGGTGGGGACAGAAGGGTGGAGTAACCATGTCTGTGATATTCTCAGCATCTTTCCATTACAGTCTAGTTCTTCACATCTGTTTCCTACAGAAAAATCTTTCCACAACATGGTATCATCTACTTCATGAGTTAGGATGAGGAAGGAGTAAGCAAGGAGTGGCATCCTCTTATGGCATTACAAGTTGCCACAATGATATCCTTGTTGTCTTGATATCAAAATCCCACCCCCTCATGGTATAAGTTGATATCATCATGGCCACTGAACACTTCCTGAATGTTTATTTTAAGTTTACAAAAGGCAGTACAAAGAGGACTCAGACTCTTGATCTCAAGGGGCTTACTGTTTGGGGGCAAAAGCACATATATAAAAATCCAGTTGGTATAGACTGTTGGAGCTGGTTTTGATTTTATTCCACTTATAAGCTGCAAAGTTAGCCTATAACAATTTCCTGGGTGCTTAGCAGAAGACACAAGCTCTTGGGTCAGAAACAAAGGACTTTATTATTCACACCACAGCAAACATCAGTGGAGCTTGGGGAGTCCATTGCTTTTCTAGCAAGAAGCAAGCTAATATGCTCTATGCCCAAATATTACCTCATCTCACACGTTACCAGCTGCATAAACAAACATCAGAAATGGCCTGGGTAACAGGGCCTTGTAATCTTGTCTCACCCAGCAAGACATATAGGAACTCAAGAAGCTCAAATAAGACTATCTTTCAACAGAAGTCAAATGATCAATATAGGTGATAGCACACTGAAGTTTGGAGATCAGAAGTAACACAACACACATGACCTAAGGTGGGGAATTGATACTGACATGGGCTCTAAAAATAAAAGGAAAAAAAATGATTGCTGGCTATAGTAACATACTTATTTCCAGCTTAACTCTATAGGCAGCAGTGGGTTGCTTACAAGGAAAAACAAAGCAGGAAGAGGAGGAGGTTAGAGAAATGGGTCTTCGGGAGTTTTAATACTTAATAACAATGACAAGATTGGGTTAACTACATTGAGACATACAATGTAAAACTATCAATCTGAACAATTGTCCTCAGTGATTTGAAGGAAGGGATGCAGGAATCTGATTATAATCAAGTCAGTTGAAGTGTTATCTCCATCCAGACATTTCTACATATTTACTATTAAATAGCTATCCTAAGCAACAATAGGGGAAAAATTGCCAGTGTTTTAAGTTTCAGTTAGTTGCATAGCAGTTGATGGGAGTATGGGGATTTAAAACCCTTTACGCTCCCATCAGATAAAAATCTGTGACATGTAAGTCATTATTATTCATCAGCATGAGGCCAAGTAAATTAATGGCAGGCCAATTCCTGCTCCACACCCATGTCTGCTTGGACCAGTTCCCTCAGTGAGTTCCAGAGCCACACAAGAGGTTGTAGCCAATAGTGACCTTTTGTACCAGAAGCTCAACTGATTCTAGCAGGAAATGGGGTTTCCTCCACTTGGTTCCAGAGGACACTGTACATGACCTTGAAGTATTTTGTGATCCTGTTGTGAGGCCAACAGCAATGAAGCAGCAAATTTTCCAGAACAAATGTAGCTGACATCAGGCAGACACAAGCCTGACAGTTAGGAAGCAGACCAGGACTCCTTGCTTTGGAGAGATGGAGCCCTGATTACAGCCACTGACTCTCTAAATTGCATCAATTTATGGAAAACAGTACATTAAAAGGTAGAAATCATTGGCTAGCACTAAAACACTGTTTAATGTGGAAAAGTGGCCCAAATAAACACTTGAAAATCAATGCTTTTTTTCCAAAAGTACTGTTGACCAACTTTCTTGTTCATAGCATATATGCTGAGTCTTTGATTATGAAAAAAGTTCTCCTTTCTTTGTCTCTGTCTCTATCTTTGTGTGTGTGCATGTGTGTGCTTGTGCATGTGCGTGTGTGTGTGTGTGTTTGCCTCTCTCAGGAATTCCAGAATCCATTTGCACATTTTATATGAAAATCTCATTTTAGGAGAAAAAATAAGTTTTCATCTACATAGGAAGAACTGAACTTTGAGAAATCTCTGTGTCACTTAATTTGAGGAGCTCTTGCTTATTCCCTAAAATTGCCTCTTCTCTCTTCATATTTTTCTCTAATTATCCATTTCCTAGTTTATAGCTTGCCCTAGCCTAAACACCCAAACAACTCTTTCTTCCATGATTTGCATGTATATATTTTTAAAGATTGTATTTATTTATTTGACAGAGAGAGAGGGGGAGAGAGCACAATCAAGGGGAGCAGGAGGCAGAGGGAGAGGGAGAAGCAGGCTCCCCACTTGAGCAGAGAGCCTGATGTGGGGCTTGATCCCAAGACCCTGGGATCATGACCTGAGGCCGAAGGCAGAGGCTCAACTGATTGGGTCACCCAGGCACCCTGATTTTCATGTGTATTTAACAAAGTATTGTGACCACCTCTGCCATATTTGCATTTTAAGAGAGAGGAAATTTGTATTTTAAAAAAGAAACTGGTCTATTACTAACAGTGGACTTTTAAGGGATATCATTTAGCAGGAGAACAAATCTCCAACTTCTAAACCTACAAAGCATTTAACAAAACATCTAATCTGCTTCTGCATATGTCTCCTTCTGGTTCACTTCACCAAACAGAGGATTTCTATGCCCAAACTCAGACTGCATTATTGACTTTAGTCCTATTTATGGACAATGCTAAATATCCACTGCAATACTTTCCAGTTCTAGCAGTCAACCAGATGTTTTATCTGATACGAAGGATCCAGATACTATTTGAGAACACATAGATGTTTAATTGAGTTTTTCATTTGTCATCTGGCAATTTTTCATTTGGCACTAAACACACACAGTCTTTAGAAATCACAGAAGGAAATCATTCTCTAGGCATTTCATGTAACCTTCCTTACAATGATGTCTTCTGTTCTAAAAGAAAGTTTCACTGTCCACTGAAAGTGGCAGCATCATGGAAATCTGTCATAATAGAAAACTTGGATATTTAGGAGACTCTCTGATCTTTGGGCAAGCCAGTACTTGCCTTTAGAATAGGCTAGCTGTGGTAACCCCGAATGCTCCAAACCTCAGTGGCTTAAACAATAGAGGTTTATCTTTCATTTATGTTAACATGTCCAACATGGGCCTGGGGTGGTGTTAGGTGGGGGCAGTGGGAGGGATGAAGGGTCTTACTCAGGGAGCTGACTTAAAGGAGTCTTATGTCAGCATGTATTTCTACATTTGCCTCATAAGGAAGAGTGGAGCTGGTGGGTCTCTTACTGGCATTTTGTAAAATCTGAATCAGAAAGGATCCTCAGCATTGGCCAGAACTAGTGCCAGGGACACACCTAACTATAAGCAGTCAAGAAATAACAGTCCCCTGAGTGTGCTTCAGAAGGAGAATGGAACCAGAACATTGGTAGTATCTGTCATATCCATTCAAGTTTCAACAGAAAAATTCACCAAAACTGAATTTCCTTGAGGCTGGATTTCTTCCCAAGGTAAAATCTAACATTCTTTGGTTTTCTCAGACAAAATTCCAGGTAATAATTTATTAATTCATTACTACACAGATAAGACCACTGAAAGCATGTTTTATTTACAATTTCATTTTTTTTAATTTTCCTGAATATTGATTTTGTATCCTGAAACTTTATTAAATTTGTTCATTAGTTCTTTTTATTTATTTAAGTATTTTTATATAAATTTTGTTAGTTAACATGCAGGGCAATATTGGTTTCTGGAGTAGAATTCAGTGATTCATCACTCATATAGAATACCCAGTGCTCATCACAGCAAGTGTCCTCTTTAATACCCATCACCCATTTATCCCATCTCCCACCCACTTCCCACCATCAACCATCAGTTTGTTTTCTGTCATTTGGAGTCACTTATGGCTTGTTTCCCTCTCTCCATTTTTTCTATTCCCTCTTCCCATATGTTCATGTTTTCTTTCTTAAATTCCACATATGTGTGAGATCATATGGTATTTGTCTTTCTCTGACTGACGTATTTCACTTAGCATTATATACTCTAGCTCCAACCACATTGCTGCAAATGACAAAATTTCATTCTTTTTGATGGCAAGTAATATTCCATTGTATATATATGTCACATCTTCTTTATCCACTTATCAGTTGATGGACATTTGGGCTCTCTCCATGGCTTGGCTATTGTTGATAATGCTACTATAAACATTGGGGTGCATGTACCCCTTTGAATCTGTATTTACAATTTTAACATTTATTCTCTCAGGGACCTTCACCTTGCTCCCTACTCCATCAAAACCAAAAAGAAGCAACCAAAAGAGAAGAACACATGTTAAAACTTTAATTCCTCATTTAAGCATACAAAGGCTCTAAATGTAAATTCAAACTAGAAAAACAAATCTACTTGCCTCCTGGCAAAAACATTACTCTTTAATGAGAACATGCTCTATGCTTCAAACTCTCATCACCAGGGATAATAACTGTTCAGCGTGGCATATAATCAACTTTCCTATGCATAGGGAAGCATGCATTTGTTTTTATAAAATAGGGATTATATCCTATACTTTCATATCCCATTTTTTTTTATTTTTTAAAGATTTTATTTATTTGAGAGGGTGAGAGAGAGAGCAAGAGCACAAGAGCAGGGGAGAGGGAAGCAGACTTCCTCATGAGCAGAGAGCCTGATGCAGGACTCGATCCCAGGACCCTGGGATCATGACCTGAGCTGAAGGCAGACGCTTAACCGACTGAGCCACCCAGGCACCCACTATGTCCCGTTTTTAAATATCCAGTGAATTGTAATCATTTTACATTATTTGAAACAATTTCAGTGGCTTCATAGTTCAGATCAAAAGAACATAATTTATTTCAGCATTTAGGTTCTCATTTAGGTTGGGCATTAGTTTGGGCATTTAGGTCGCTTGTCACGTAAATTTATATTTATTTATGTTCTCATTTGATGAATGTTTCTTTGCCTCCCCAGATTGTGATGTCTTGTGTTTGTTTTTGGTCACCATCATATTCTCATTTGTAGCAGTACCTGAAATGTAAGTAGGTAGGCTCTCTCATCTGTCAAATGAATAAGTGAACCTGTTCTTCAGTTCTTGGCTCAAATCAGCCTCATCCACAATATATTTCTCATCCTCACCTCAGCCGGACATGGATTTTCCCTTTTCTAAAAATTCCGTGTAGTTCTTTTTTTATAAGTTTCTTTTAGGAAAAAATACTATTCATTGAGCCAGGCACTCTGCTAGACATATTTGAGAGGAAAGTCCATGTCAAAAGGGTTCCTCCTTGGTCTAGAGGACATGTGAAAAGATAACATACTACAACATTTTCAATCAAGGACCCTTCTAGGACTGTTCAGTGACTTCACCAAGCAGTCCTACTCTTGAAAAAACTCAAAAGCCCCACACTAAATGAGATCTCTGTGCCCTACACCTGGGAACTGTCCGAGAGGACAGAAGCCTAGAGCACACCAAAGCTCAGGGGATCTACTGTAGTGGCTGAACCCTGGGCAGGCAATGTAAGCCAGCAGCTCAGGAGTGGGTGCACTCAGGTGACATCTAAACTACTCTGATTATCAAAGTGAGCCTTAGTGGAAACTTTGTGACATCTGCAAAGGGTGGGGGGAATGCAAATGAGAAAGCCCTGAATGATGTCCTTAGCCTATTCTTTAGAAAAGGAAGAGAAAGTAGTATTCTGAGTCTCTCTTGTTAACATATTGTACTTATCCTTAGAAGTACATGCCCCAAATAAAAACATTATTGCTGTCCCCTCAAATTACACGCCAGAAATACATGTGTGAATTACCGCACTCTTAAGTGCAGTCTTTATTTTCTTCCCCTTTAAGTAACACTTATAAAACTAATGAATGTCCCAGATCTTTCACATCATATTTGAGAGACACAAAAACTGCATTGCTTCAACACTGAGGTACTTGAAAATAATGCAAGATATTTCTTTACACCATAAATGCTGAGTAGCTCTGTTTTTTGTGTCTTAATGCACATGTCTAAGCAACTGAGGAAGTATCTAATTAATCTTTACTAACAATTCCAGGAAAATGTTACTTTACTTCTCAAGGATAACTCAATATATATGAGGGATTTTAGGGGACAAGGGAGGAAAGGATGGTAGCTGAAGGTTTCAACATTCATCCAGATCTCATTTTTGAGACAATGCAACTTTCAAAAGTTAAGCCTTTATCTGATAGATTTCTATATGGATGAAAAATGATGCTAAGTGTATAAGCCAGACATAGCTGACACTTACCACAATGGCCATGAAGTAGACATAACATGCTTAATATAAAATTTTGTTCTCTATACATTTTCCTGTGTGAATGTTCTCACTCTATCACTGCTGCACTGTCCTAACCTCATCGCCTACAAGGCACAGAGGCCATGGTCAATCATGAGAGAAAGGCAAACACAAGAACTACTCCCCTCAACATATCCCACTTGCCTCCATCTCTGCCTACCATTTCCTCCTCTTATATATTAATCCTCCCCATCCTTATAGATGCACTATAAAGGCTACCTCTACAAACAGTGGAAGAACACAAGCTGAATGCACTATCTTACGTGATCTGTAAAGACCTTTTTAAAGATAGGATTTTACAAGTCTAAGCATAATAAAAAATATGAATAGCCTATTGAAATTAACACTTGGGAGATACCTACTGACATTAGGAGACTAAATGGGGCAATCATTTTATGCAGGTGCCAGTCCAAACTCCCTCCTCCCCCAGGATATATTAAGTGCTCCTCCTGCACACTTATCTCCACCCCTTCAGCAAATAAATGCAAATAGATACTTCTTTATTACTTGCTTGGTGCTAGGTACTTGAAGGTAACTCAACAAATACTTGGGAATAAATCTCCAACTAATAAATTTGCTCCTCAAAGGCAAGTAGTATTTTACTCATATTTCTTGTTCTAGTGCCATGCAAGAAGATAGTAGCTACCCAATAAATATATTTGTTTCAAAAATACTTTTTGTGTATATTATATATATATCCAGCTCCTCACATCTGCACAAGAGTCAGAATATTAATTTCCTGGGTAAATTAATTTGTATATTAATAGAAAAGGATTGGGATAGGGAAAGGTGGATCTTCTAGTATAATAAGTGAATTTGAGAATATATAAGAGATGTTCATCCTCATGACATTATTCCATGTTTGCTAATTAGCTCAAAAGAAATTTTGATATGAGGTAGGAGAGGAGCAAGAAAATCATTTTTCTAGCCACTGTCCTCTGCTTTAGATTTGGATTAGGCTTCTGCTAAAGCTGTAATACCAGGAAGGCCAACCTGTGTGCCAAAGGGCCTCTAAAGCTAAGTAGTGTAGGGTTCTATACACTATAAGCATTTCCAGCACTCTGGACAGCTGCATTTTTCTTCCACATTTTCAAAGTAGAATTTGTACTATGTCCAGCTTGTGCAGAGGACAACCTAGGAGACTGCCTGCAAATTAATTCACAAAGAGCACTAAAAAATGCTACTCAAGGCAATTTGATTGTCTCATCTCTCATGTGACTTTGAAGTGCCCATTTGAGAGACACAATTATAATTAACCTTAAAAGAATACTGAAACAGGACCCTAGAGGGCCCCAGATCTGAGTTGAGGGTAACCATATAGCACTGAGGTTGAGAGCACAATCACACAACATAAGCTCAGCCACTCACCAGCTGTGTGATTTTCAATAAGCTACTCAGCTTCACTCAGCATTTACTTCCCAGTCAAAAAATGGTCATTTGTGGCTAAAATTAATTGGAATGGTATAGAAGTCTTTAGGCAATAGTAAATTGTAATTTGTTGATGTTAATACTATTGTTTTAAAACCAGCTAAAGAAAGTGATGGCCTATGTTCTCTAAGATAAATGTAAATGAGAACTAATCAATCAATAATCACCTTCTACAATCCATCACTTAAAAGCAACTCAGAAAATAAGATAGCAAATGCTTCCCTATTAAATACTTTTATTGCATTTATTTCTATAGAACCATCTCCCCTCTCCCATAAACATGGAAGAAAAGGGAAGAGCAGGAGAAGAGGGAAGTACCCTGGGAGAAATAGTCCAGTGTCTAAAGTTTCACCCAGGTGGTGGTAAATGACTGACTTGCAGCTAAGGCTGGCTGGTGTTTTGTCTCCCAAGTGGCTCCTGTCAATTCTTTAAATTTAAGTTGATCAGTTCTTTTGGATACAATGCTTTTGAATGCCATGGGTTGCTGGATACCTTCTCAAAGTTTAGCAGTTCTTTTGGATACAATGCTTTTGAATGCCATGGGTTGCTGGATACCTTCTCAATTTGAGCTCCATAGAGAGAATGCAACAATTTGCACACCTCCATCCTCCACTGCATGTAGCCTATGGAACAGTCAAGGCATACACACAAAGCAACACATACAACTTGCCCAGCTCCCATCCACAGCTGTTTGCTTCCAGCACTTGCTGATCTAAATTTCAAGGGATAGTCTTGGAGCCTGGAGGAGTTCTGATGACTTTTGTTAATGATCTTTGTGGCCACCATTAGCCAGTGAGGATGTGTCCAGCTAACTTCACTTTGGTGAAGGTAATCTTGGCAATGGTGTTGAGGAGCCGGTAGATGCCAAATATGGGTCTTCTCTCAAGCAGAGATTGGCAAGAAGCCCATCAGCATAGTGGACTTACTGTTAGTATTACTAACAATAGTAACAAACTAAATTAAAAATAAAAATTACAAAAAATTAAAAAGTGAAAAAAATAAAAATTAAGGAATAAAGGAAAGAAAAAATGAGAAAAGGTAAAAATAGAGAAAAAGAAAGATAAAAATAAGAAAAAGGAAAAGAATAAAGGAAAAAAGAAAAAAGGATAAAAAGAAAAAATGTAGAAAAAATTATTAAAGATAAAATAAAAAATGAGAAAAAGATAAAAAAGAATAAAGATATAAAAATAAAGATAAATAGAAAAAAGGGGGAAAAGAGGAAAAAATTTAAAAAATGAAAGAAGAAAAGAAAGAAAGAAATGAGGGAAGTGGGTGGGGATGGAGAAAGGTGGAGAAAAAAAGAAAATAGAAAAAGGCTAACTGTGGTCCAAGACTCTCAGGTCACCAAAACCTTCTTTCAGAGCTAGAAGCACCAAAAATCTAGGCCCAGCCAGGGAATCGGGTAGTTGCTTAGAGTTCCAATACAATGTCTTGTTATGAGGTCATAGCAAGAAGACCTATTACAACTGATGATAAATAACAGTGGTTTTCTCACTTTCGGGTTTCAAGAACTTTTTACTCTTCAAAGGGTAGGGAGGTGGGGAGAGGACCCAAAGGGCTTTTTGTTTATGTGGGTTATAGTGATTGGTAGTTACATTATTAGAAATTAAAACTTGTAGGATGATGCTTCTGTGGCCTTTTCATTTCCAGTTTAAAAGTAATTGTTGGTTTTTAAAGAGTTCATAATGTCTACAGTACAAATATTCAATTCCCTTTTCTATAAATTCTCAATGATTGATCTCAAAATGATGCCACAATTTAACTAGGATTACAATACTATAACAAAACATTCTGTTGCATAGACAAAATAAATTATTCATATTTATAAAGCTGAGGGTAAAATAACTTTCATCATATTTTCATTTTTTATTTACAGTTTTATCCAATTCCTTTAGAGTAGATTCTTCCCTTCCAGGAGTCAGAGAATTAACCATGTTCATTCCAGTATCTTCAGCATGAGTCAAGGGAGTAAGTCTTCTATTTTTCTTTCTTTTAGTCAACAATCCATGGTGCTCCATGTCCATATTATTCAGCATATATTAGGAGGGTCCAGGTGCTGGATGCGGTACCAATACCTCAGGGAGGGAACAGAGAAGCTTCTTCATTTATTCCTTCTCTAATATTCTCGTTTATGTAGAAAGGAGTTTCTGGGGCACCTGGGTGGTGCAGTTGATTAAGTGTAAAACCCTTTTTTCGGGCTCAGGTCCTGATCTCAGGGTCGTGAGATTGAACCCTGCATCAGGCTCTGTATTCTTCATGGAGTCTGCTTAAAACTCTCTCTCCCTCTCCCTCTGCCCCTCCTCCCTGCTCTCTCTTTCTCAAATAAGTAAATAAATCTTTAAAAAAAAGTTTCTGAACTATATCATTTTCCTCCTCTCTCAAGAACTTCTCTTAACATTTCTTGCCAGGCAGAACTACTGGCAACAAATTCCCTCAATTTTTGAGAAAATTTTTATTTCTTTTTTACTTTTGAAGGATAATTTTGCTGGAAATAGGCTTCTAGGTTGGTGGGGGGTTTTTTTTGTTTTTTTTTTACGCTTGCTTACATGGTTTCTGAAGAGAAGTCTGATGTAATTCTTATTCTTGTCCCTCTGTATGTAGGCATTCTTCCTCACCCCCAGCTTCTTTCAAGATTTTCTCTTTGTCTTTGATTTTCTGAAGTTTGAATAAAATATGCCTAGATGTAGATTTTTTAGTATTTACCTACTTAGTGTGCTCCAGGCTTCCTGGATCTGTGGGTTGGTGTATGTCATTAATTTTGGAAAATTCTCAACCAATACTTCAAGTATTTTTTCATTCCTTTATTTCTTCTCTTTTTGGTATTCTCATTATACATTTGTTCTACCTTTTTTAATTGTCCCACAATTCATGAATATTCTGTTCTGTTTCTTTCACTATTTTTTCTCTATGCTTTTTATTTTGGGAAATTTCTATTGACATATCTTTGATTCACTGATTCTTTCCTTGGCTATGTCTAGTCCAATGATCAGCCCTTCAAATTTATTCTGCATTTCTGTCACAGTGTTTTTGATTTCCCCATTAAGCCCTTATTCTATTAATTGTAGCTATTTTAAATTCCCAGTTTGATAATTCCAAAATCTCTGCCATATCTGAGTCTGGTTCTGATGGCTCTGTCTCTTTAGGTTGTGTGTTTTTTTGTTTTTTTGTTTTTTATCATGCCTTGTAAATTTTTGTTGAAAACTGGACAAAACGTACTGAGTAAAAGGATCTATTTAACTAGGCCATGAGCAGAAGGTTTTATGTTTATCTGGCTAGGAGTTGAGCTGTGTTTGCTATTTGCTGTAGCTATAAGTGACCAAGGCCAAATTTCATCTGGTGTCACTTTTTTTATCCCAAATGATCTTTGTGTTTTCCTTGAAATTTCTTAAATTAGGACTGAGGATTATAGTTCTTCCCTTTGTAATCTCTTGTGCAGGAGCCTTATTGATGTGGTGGTAAGGAGTGGGGTGACGAGAAGCGTTTTATAGTCTCATGATTAGGTCTCAATATTTTAATGATTCTGTGCCCCCGGGCCTTGACCTTCACAAGCACTTCTCAGTCACTTCCCATCTCTGTTTAGGTGAGACAGAAGGTTAGAGGAAACTGGAATTGAAAAATTCTCTTCCCCCAGTACTGTTAGTTTCTGGTACAATCCACAGTGGTCAGGTTCTGGTGAAATAGTTTCCCTTGAGGACAGGCTTGTGTTAAGAAGAACAAAATGCTCTGGGCATATTTCATAATGGTTACTTCTCCCTTCCCTGAAGGAAGCTCCCTGATCTTCACTCACAGCTCCTGATGGGGCTTGTAGATGTAACTCATGAAAGTGTGGGGCCCCCTAAGCCTGCCTACTCCTAATTTTTAACTCTCCATCTTTGTGCATATTGATCCTCCAAGAATTTGTTGATTATAGTTTAACTTTTCCTACCTTGGTCAACTCCAGCAAATAAGGAGAACACACACATTCTTGTACATGTCTTTTGATGTACATATGCCTGGATTTCCATTACCAAAAAAAGTGGAATAACTGAATACTAGGGTATAATAATTTTCTTTAAATTTTAATTCCAGTGTAGTTTTAATTCCAGTGTTATATTAGTTTTAGGTGTACAATTAGTGATTTGACAATTCCATATATTAGTGCTCATCAAAACAGGTGTACTTTTCATCCCTATCACTTATTTCACCCATCCAAACAGCCAACTACCCTATGGTAACCATCTGTTTGTTCTCTATAGTTAAGAGTCTGTTTTTTGTTTGTTTATTTGTTTGTTTTTAAATATTTTATTTATTTGACAGAGCACAAGCAGGGGGAGCAGCAGCAGAGGCAGAGGCAGAGGGAGAGGGAGAAACAGGCTCCTTGCCAAGCAGAGAGCCCGATGTGAGGACTGATCCCAGGACTCTGGGATCATGACCCAAGCCGAAGGCAGACACTCAACCAAATGAGCCACTCAGGTGCCCAAGAGTCTGTTTTTTGTCTCTTTTTTCCCCCTTTGTTCATTTGTATTGTTTCTTAAATTCCATGAATCAGTGAAATCATATGGTATTTGTCTTTCTCTGACTCATTTATTTTGCTTAGCATTATATGCTCTAGATCCATCCATGTTGTTACAAATGGCAAGATTTCATTCTTTTTTTATCCCTGAATAATATTCAATTGTATGTGTATAGCACATCTTCTTTATTCATTCATCGATCAATGCACATTTCCATAATTTGCTATTGTAAATAATGCTCCAATAAACATAGGGGTGCAGAGATCCTTTCAAATTACGATTTTCATATTCTTTGGATGAGTACCCAGTAGTGGAATTATGGATCATATGGTAGTTCTATTTTTAATTTTTTAAGGAACCTTCATACTGTCTTCCACAGTGGCTACACCAGTTTATATTCCTACCAACTGTAGATGAGGGTACTTTTCTCTCCATATCTTCGTCAACTCTGTTGTTTCTTATTTTTTTGATGTTAGGCATTCTGACAGGTTTGAGGTGATATCATATTGTGATTTTGATTTGCATTTCTCTGATGATAAGTGATGTTGAGCTCTTTTCATATGTCTGTTAGCTGTTTGGATGTCTTCTTTTTTTTTTAATTCAATTTAATTTTATTATGTTATCTTAGTCACCATACAATACATCATTAGTTTTTGATATAGTGTTCCACGATCCATTGCTTGCGTATAAGACCCAGTGCTCCATGCAGTACGTGCCCTCCTTAATACCCATCACCAGGCTAACCCGCCCCCCCACCCCCCTCCCCTCTAAAACCCTCAGTTTGTTTTTCAGAGTGCATAGTCTCTCATGATTCGTCTCCCCCTCCGATTTCCCCCCCTTCATTTTTCCCTTCCTTCTAATGTCCTCCATGCTATTCCTTAGGTTCCACAAATAAGTGAAACTTTGTGATAATTGAATTTCTCTCCCTGACTTATTTCACTTAGCATAATCTTCTCCAGTCCCATCCATGTTGATGCAAAAGTTGGGTGTTCATCCTTTCTGATAGCTGAGTAATATTCCATTGTATATATGGACCATATCTTCTTTATTCATTTATCTGTTAAAGGGCATCTTGGTTCATTCCACAATTTGGATATTACAGATACTGCTGCTATAAATATTGGGGTGCATATGGCCCTTCTTTTCACTACATCTGTGTCTTTGGGGTAAATACCCAGGAGTGCAATTGCTGGGTCATAGGGTAGCTCTATTTTTAAATTTTTGAGGAACCTCCACACTGTTTTCCAAAGTGGCTGTACCAACTTGTATTCCCACCAACAGTGTAAGAGGGTTCCCTTTTCTCCCCAACCTCTCCAACATTTGTTGTTTCTTCCCTTGTCCATTTTTGCCATTCTAACTGGTATAAGGTGGTATCTCAACGTGGTTTTGATTTAAATTTCCCTGATGGCTAATGATGATGAACATTTTTTCATGTATCTGTTAGCTATTTATATATCTTCTTTGGGGAAGTGTCTGTTCGTGTCTTCTGCCCATTTTTTGACTTGATTGTTTGTTTTTTGGGTGTTGATATTGAGAAGTTCTTTATAGATCTTGGAAATCAGCGCCTGGTCTGTAGTGTCATTTGCAAATATCTTCTCCCATTGTGTGGGTTGCCTCTTTGGTTTGTTGACTGTTTCCTTTGCTGTGCAGAAGCTTTTTATCTTGATGAAGTCCCAAAAGTTCATTTTTACTTTTGTTTCACTTGCCATTGGAGATGTACCTTGAAAGAGGTTGCTATCTGGGGCACCTGGGTGGCTCAGTAGTTAAGCGTCTGCCTTCGGCTCAGGTCATGATCCCAGGGTCGTGGGATTGAGCCCCACATCAGCCTCCCTGCTCGGCAGGAAGCCTGCTTCTCCCTCTCCCACTCACTCTGCTTGTGTTCCTGCTCTTGCTATCTCTCTCTCTATCAAATAAATAAATAAAATCTTTAAAAAAAAGAAAGAAAGAAAGAAGTTGCTGTGGCTGACGTCAAAGAGGTTACTGTGGGTGTTCTTCTCTAGGATTTTGATGGATTCCTGTTTCACATGAGGTCTTTCATCCATTTTGAGTTTATCTTTGTGTATGGTGTTAGAGAATGGTCGAGTTCCATTCTTCAATATATAGCTGTCCAATTTTCCCAGCACCATTTACTGAAGAGACTTTTTTCCATTGCATGTTTTTTCCTGCTTTGTTGAAGATTATTTGACCATAGAGTTGAGGGTCCATATCTGAGCTCTCTATTCTGTCCCATTGGTCTATATGTCTGTTTTTGTGCCAGTACCATGCTGCCTTGGTGATCACAGCTTTGTAATATAGCTTGAAATAAGGCAACGTGATGTCCCCAACTTTGCTTTTCTTCTTCAACATTTCCTTGGCTATTCGGGGTCTTTTCTGATTCCATACAAATTTTAGGATTGTTTGTTCCATGTCATTGGAATTTTGATCAGGATGGTGTTGAAGGTAGAGATTGCTCTGGGCAGCATAGACATTTTAACAATGTTTATTCTTTCAATCCTTGAGCATGGAATGTTTTTCCATCTTTTTGTATCTTCTTCAATTTCTTTCATGAGACTTCTGTAGTTCCTGGAGTATAGATCCTTTACCTCTTTGGTTAGGATTATTCAAAGGTATCTTAGGGATTTTGGTGCTATTTTAAATGGAATCAGTTCTCTAATTTCTCTTTCTATAGTTGCATTGTTAGTGTATAAGAAGGCAACTGATTGCTGTGCATTGATTTTGTATCCTGCCACATTACTGAATTGCTGTATGAGTTCTAGTAATTTGGGGATGGAGTCTTTTGGGTTTTCCACATAAAAGATCATGTCATCTGCAAAGAGAGAGAGTTTGACTTCTTTGCCAATTTGAATACGTTTTCTTTCTTTTTGTTGTCTGATTGCTGTTGCTAGGATGTCTAGTACTATGTTGAATGTTAGTGGTGAGAGTGGGCGTCCTTGTCCTGTTCCTGATCTTAAGGGAAAGGCTCTCAGCTTTTGGCCATTGAGGATGATATTCGCTGTGGGTTTTTCATAGATGGATTTTATGAACTTGAGGAATGTTCCCTCTAACCCTATACTCTGAAGAGTTTTAAGCAGGAAAGGATGCTATATTTTGTCAAATGCATTTTCTGCATCAACTGAGAGGACCATATGGTTCTTCTCCCTCCTCTTATTAATGTATTCCGTCACATTGATTGATTTGCGAATGTTGAACCACCCTTGCATCCCAGGGATAAATCCCACTTGGTCGTGGTGGATGATCCTTTTCATGTATTGTTGGATCCTATTAGCTAGGATTTTGTTGAGGATTTTGGAATCCATATTCATCAGGGATATTGGTCTGAAATTCTCCTTTTTGCTGGAGTCTTTGCCTGGTTTGGGATTAAGGTAATGCTGTCCTCGTAGAACGAGTCTGGAATCTTTCCTTCTGTTTCTATTTTTTGAAACAGCTTCAGTAGAATAGGTATTATTTCTTCTTTGAATGTTTGGTAGAATTCTCCAGGGAATCCATCAGGCCCTGGATTCTTGTTTTTTGGAAGGTTTTTGATTACTGCTTCAATCTTGTTACTGGTTATTGGCCTATTCCGGTTGTCAGTTTCTTCCTGTTTCAGGCTTGGCAGTTTATAGGTTTCCAGGAAGGCATCCGTTTCTTCCGTGCTGCTTAATTTATTGACATATAGCTGTTGATAATAATTTTTTTTAAGATTTTATTTATTTATTTATTTATTTGAAAGGGAGAGACACAGCTAGAGAGGCAACACAAGCAGGGGGAGTGGGAGAAAGAGAACCAGGCTTCCCACTGAGCAGGGAGCCCGATGCAGGGCTTGATCCTGGACCCTGGGATCATGACCTGAGCCGAAGGCAGACGCTGAGCCACCCATGTGCCCCGATAATAATTCCTAATAATTGTTTCTATTTCCTTGGTGTTAGTCATGGTCTCTCCCCTTTCATTCATAATTTTATTCATTTGGGTCATTTCTCTTTTCTTTTGGATAAGTCTGGCCAGTGGTTTATCGATCTTATTAATTCTCTCAAAGAACCAGCTTCTAGTCTCATTGATCTGATCTACTGTGTTTCTGGCCTCTAATTCATTGATCTCTGCTCTAATCCTAATTATTTCTCTTCTGATGCATGGATTAGACATCTTTTGTTGCTTTTTCTCTAGTGCTTTAAGGTTAAAGTTAGGTGGTGAATTCGGGATTTTCCTTTCTTTTTTTTTAAGTGAGGCTTGGATGGCTATGTATTTCCCACTTAGGACCACCTTTCCAGTGTCCCATAGGTTTTGGACCAATGTGTTTTTGTTCTCATTGGTTTCTGTGAATTGTTTAAGTTCTTCTTTGATTTCCTGGTTGACCCAAACATTCTTGAGCAGAGTGGTCTTTAGCTTCCAAGTGTTTGAATTTCTTCCAATTTTTTTTCTTGTGATTGAGTTCCAGTTTTAAAGCATTATGGTTTGGGAGGAGGAGCAAGATGGCGGAGGAGTCAGAGATCTAAGTTTCGTTTGGTCGCAGGAATTCAGCTAGATAGGTGTCAGACCATTCTGAATGCCTATGAACTCAACAGGAGATCAAAGAAAAGAATAGCAGCAACTCTCTGAAAGGAAAAGTGGCCACTTTCTGGAAGGTAGGACTTGCGGAAGAAGTGAATCCATGGGAATATATGGGAAGATAGTCCTCTGGGGGGAGGGAGCCTCCGTTAGCCAGCTACTGGCAAGTGATAGAGCAGCGGAGCACAAAATCGGGAACTTGTAGAAGTCTGCTCTGTTGAGGAACGTCACTCTAGTGGCTAATTGGGGGGTGGAACCCTTGCTGGAACAGTGTGGTCTCAGGACCGTCGGGGTTACAGAAAGACTGGGGGTGCCTGAGTGTGGCAGAGCTCCCAGGTATCAGAGCAGGAAGCAGGCTGCAAAGACAGAGCCAAGGAGTGGGCTCAGAGCTCGGAGTTGCCATAAACCATGATCCGTGGCACAGTCGGGCCACTGCTCTTCCAGCAGGGACCCAACAAGCGGCAGGTCTGGGGAGACTCCCCTACCTCCCCTGGGAGGAGTGGCGCGGGAGTGCACCACAAGAATCTGCTGGGTTTGGAGACTCCAAACAAGGTCGTGTGCCAGAGATAGAAACGCTCAGTCACAGGCCAGGTGAGCACAGAGTGTGGCCAGAGATCGGGGAGACAGGAGTGATTGACTGCTTTTCTCTGGGGGCACACTGAGGAGTGGGGCCCCAAGATCTCGGCTCCTCCTGGGCAGAGATTCGGCGGCTGCCATTTTCACTCTCATCCTTCAAAGCTGTACAGAAAGCTTGCAGGGAACAAAAGCTCCGGACAGCAAACCCAAGCAAATTAGCCTGGCCCCAACAAAGGCGGTGCAATTCCGCCTAAGGAAAAGACATTTGAAAACCACTGCAACAGGCACCTCCCCAGAAGATCGGCAAGAACATCCAGCCAAGACCAAGTTTACCGATCAATGAGAACGGCAGAACTCCAGCACTAGGGGAATACAGCACATAGAATTCATGTTTTTTTCCCCCTGATTCTTAAGTCTTTCAAAGTTAATTTTTTTAATTATCATTTTTTTCTTTTTCTATATATTTTTTTGAATTTTTCTTTTACTCTTTCTCAATCAACATCTTATCAATCCCTTTTTTAAAGATCTTTTTTATTTTTCATTTTTAGAGTCATATTCTATCTCTTCATAGTATTTAACCTTATTTTTAGTATATATATATATAAGTTGTTGTCTCTTTAAAATTTTGGAATACAGTTTCTTACAACAGAGCAAAATATACCCTAAATCTCTAGTGTATGGCTTTGTTCTAGTTTCCTGCCTAATCACAATCTCTCCCTTTTTTTTTTAATTTCTCTTCTTTCTTTTTTCAACCAACTTATTATCTTATCAATTCCTTTTATAAAATCTTTTATAATTTTCAGCTTTACAGTCATATTCCATCCCTTCATCATATTTACCCTTATTTTTGTACATATAGAATTTTTCTTTCTTTAAAATTTTGGGAGACAGTTTCTTCTAACACACCAAAATACCCCCAAAATCTAGTGTGCGGCACTGATCTATTCACCAGCCTGATCATATTTGATCATATTCTTTTATTTTTTTTAATCTTCTTCCGTTTCTTTTTCTTCTCTTTTTTCTTTCCCTTTCTTTCTCCTCAGTTTCGGGTCTCTACTGATTTGTTTAGTGTATATTTTTCTGGGGTCGTTGTTACCCTGTTAGCATTTTGTTCTCTCATTCATCTATTCACCTCTGGACAAAATGACAAGATGGAAAAAAATCACCTCAAAAAAAAAAAAAAAAACAAGAGGCAGTACCAACTGCCAAGAACCTAATCAACATGGGCATTAGTAAGATGTTGGAACTAGAGTTCAGAATGACAATTATAAAGATACTAACTAGGCTTGAAAAAAGCATGGAAGATACTAGGGAAATCCTTTCTGGAGAAATAAAAGAACTCAAATCTACCCAAGTCGAAATCAAAAAGAGTATCAATGAGGTGCATTCAAAAATGGAGGCTCTAACTGCCAGGAATTATGAGGCAGAAGAAAGAATTAGTGATATAGAAGACCAAATGATGGAGAATAAAGAAGCTGAGAAAAGAGAGATAAACAACTACTGAATCATGAAGGCAGAATTCGAGAGATAAGTGATACCATAAGATGAAACAATATTAGAATAATTGGGATCCCAGAAGAAGAAGAAAGAAAGAGAGGGGCAGAAGGTATATTGGAGCAAATTATAGCAGAGAACTTCCCTAATTTGGGGAAGAAAACAGGCATCAAATCCAGGAGGCACAGACAACCTGCCTCAAAATCAATAAAAATAGGTCAATACCCCAACATCTAATAGTGAAACTTATGAGTCTCAGAGACAAAGAGAAAATCCTGAAAGCAGCTCAGGAGAGGAGATCTGTAACCTACAATGGTAGAAACATTAGATTGGCAGCAGACCTATCCACAGAGACCTGGCAGGCCAGAAAGGAATGGCAAGATATCTTCAGAGCACTAAACGAGAAAACTATGCAGCCAAGAATACTATATCCAGCTAGGCTCTCACTGAAAATAGAAGGAGAAATAAAAAGCTTCCAGGACAAACAAAAACTAAAGGAATTTGCAAACACGAAACCAGCCCTACAAGAAATAGGGTCCCCTAAGCAAAGAGAGAGCCTACAAGTAACATAGACCAGAAAGGACAGAGACAATATACAGTAACAGTCACCTTACATGCAATACAGTGGAACTAAATTCATATCTTTCAGTAGTTGCCCTGAATGTAAATGGGCTAAATGCCCCAATCAAAAGACACAGACTATCAGATTGGATAAAAAAACAAGACCCGTCAATATACTGTCTGCAAGAGACTCATTTTAGGAGCAAAGACACCTCCAGATTTAAAGTGAGGGGGTGGAAAACCATTTACCATGCTAATAGACATCAAAAGACAGCTGGAGTGGCAATCCTTATATCAGACAAATTAGATTTAAACCAAAAACTGTAATAAGAGATGAGGAGGGACACTATATCCTACTTAAAGGGTCTACCCAACAAGAAGATCTAACAATTGTAAATATCTATACCCCTAACATGGGAGCAGCCAATTATATAAGCCGATTAATAACAAAAGCAAAGAAACACATTGATAACAATACAATAACAGTAGGGTACTTTAACACCCCCCTCACTGAAATGGACAGATCACTTAAGCAGAAGATCAACAAGGAAATAAAGACTTTAAGTGACACACTGACCAAATGGATTTCACAGATATATTCAGAACATTCCATCCCAAAGCAACAGAAAACACATTCTTCTCTAGTGCCCATGGAACATTCTCCAGAATAGATCACATCCTAGGTCAAAAATCAGGTCTCAACTGGTATCAAAAGATTGGGATCATTCCCTGCATATTTTTGGACCACCTTGCTTTGAAATTAGATCTCAATCACAAGAAGAAAGTCGGAAAGTACTCAAAAAACATGGAGGCTAAGAGAATCCTACTAAAGAATGAATGGGTCAACCAGGAAATTAAGGAATTAAAAAAATTCATGGAAACCAATGAAAATGAAAACACAACTGTTCAAAATCTTTGGGATGCAGCAAAGGCAGTCCTAAGAGGAAGGTATGTAGCAATACAAGCCTTTCTCAAGAAACAAAAAAGGTCTCAAATACACAATCTAACTCTACACCTAAAGGAGCTGGAGAAAGAACAGCAAATAAAGCCTAAACCCAGCTGGAGAAGAGAAGTAATAAAGATCAGAGCAGAAATCAATGAAATAGAAACCAAAGGAACAGTAGAACAGATCAATGAAACTAGGAGCTGGTTCTTTGAAAGAATAAATAAGATTGATAAACGCCTAGCCAGACTTCTCAAAAAGAAAAGAGAAAGGACTCAAATAAATAAAATCATGAATGAAAGAGGAGAGATCACAACCAACACTAAAGAAATACAAACAATTATAAGAACATATTATGAGCAACTATGTGCCAGCAAATTAGATAATCTGGAAGAAATGGATGCATTCCTAGAGATGTTTCAACTACCAAAACTGAACCAGGAAGAAATAGAAAACCTGAACCGACCTATAATCACTAAGGAAATTGAAGCAGTCATCAAAAATCTCCCAACAAACAAAAGCCCAGGGCCAGATGGCTTCCCAGGGGAATTCTACCAAACATTTCAAGAAGAATTAATACCTATTCTTCTGAAACTGTTCCAAAAAATAGAAATGCAATGGAAACTTCCAAACTCATTTTATGAGGCCAGCATTACCTTGATCCCAAAATCAGACAAAGACCCCATCAAAAAGGAGAATTGCAGACCAATATCCCTGATGAACATGGATGCAAAAATTCTCACCAAAATACTAGCCAAAAGGATCCAACAGTACATTAAAAGGATTATTCACCACCCCCAAGTGGGATTTATTCCTCGGCTGCAGGATTGGTTCAACATCCACAAATCAATCAGTGTGATATAATACATTAATAAAAGAAAGAACAAAAACCTTATGATCCTCTCAATAGATGCAAAAAAAAAAAGCATTTGACAAAGTACAGCATCCTTTCTTGATTAAAACTCTTCAGAGAATAGGGATAGAGAGTACATACCTAAATATCTTAAAAGTCATCTATGAAAAACCCACAGTGAATATCATTCTCAATGGGGAAAAACTGAGAGCTTTCCATCCAAGGTCAGGAACACGGTAGGGATGTCCACTGTCACCACTGCTATTCAACATAGTACTATACGTCCTAGCCACAATATTCAGACAACAGAAAGAAATGAAAGGCATCCGAATTGGCAAAGAAGAAGTCAAACTCTCACTCTTTGCAGATGATATGATACTTTATGTGGAAAACCTAAAAGACTGCACCCCAAAACTGCTAGAACTCATACAGGAATTCAGTAAAGTGGCAAGATATAAAATCAGTGCACAGAAATCAGTGGCATTCCTATACACCACCAACAAGACAGAAGAAAGAGAAATTAAGGAGTCGATCCCATTTACAATTGCACCCAAAATCATAAGATACCTAGGAATAAATCTAACCAAAGAGGCAAAGAATCTGTACTCAGAAAACTATAAAATATTCATGAAAGAAATTGAGGAAGACACAAAGAAATGGAAAAAGGTTTCATGCTCATGGATTGGAAGAACAAATATTGTGAGGATGTCAATGCTACCTAGAGCAATCTACACTTTTAATGTAGTCCTTATCAAAATACC
>NW_027397067.1:19162392-19202298 GCF_003265705.2 Callorhinus ursinus | reverse complement strand
TCAATCTTTTGGTATCGGTTGAGACCTGATTTGTGACCCAGTATGTGGTCTATTCTGGAGAATGTTCCATGTGCGCTCGGTTAGCACGCATATTCTGTTGTTTTAGGATGGAATGATCTGTATATATCTATGAGGTCCATCTGGTCCAGTATGTCATTCAAAGGTCTTGTTTCTTTGTTGATTTTCTGCTTAGATGATCTGTCTATTCCTGAGAGTGTAGAATTGAGGTCTCCTACAATTATATTATTATCAACATGACTATTTTGGGTAACAGTTGGTTTATGTAGGTGGCTGCTCCCATGTTGGGGGCATAGATATTTACAATTGTTAGATCTTGTTGGATAGACCCTTTAAGAATGATATAGTGTCCTTTTGTGTCTCTAACTACAGTCTTTAGCTTAAAATCTAATTTTCTGATATAAGAATTGCTACTCACGCTTTCTTTTGAGGTCCGTTGGCATGGAAGATCGTTCTCCATCCCTTCACTTTCAGTCTGGATGTATCTTTAGGGTCAGAATGAGTCTCTTGTAGACAGAGTATGGATGGGTGCTGTCTTTTTATCCAATCTGCAACCCTATGTTGTTTCATGGGAGCATTTAGGCCATTCACATTGAGAGTGATTATTGAAAGATATGAATTTATTGTCATCATGTTGCCTGTGAAATCCTTGTTTCTATAGATTGTCTCTGTAAATGTCTGTTGTATATCACTCTTGGGGTCTTTCTCCTTTTATAGAACCCCCTTAATATTTTTTGCAAGGCCAGCTTAGTGGTCACATATTCTTTCAGTTTCTGCCGGTCTTGGAAGCTCTGCATCTCTCCATCCGTTCTAAATGACAGTCTTGCTGTATAAAGTATTCTTGGCTGCATGTTCTTCTCGTTTAGTATCCTGAATATGTCTTGCCGGTGGCTTTTCTGGCTTGCCCGGTCTCTGTGGATAGGTCTGACGTTATACTGATGTTCCTCCCTCTGTACATAAGGAACTTCTTCCCGCTAACCGCCCTTAAGATCGTTTCCTTGGTTCTAAGATTTGCCAGTTTTACTATTACATGCCGGCGCGTTGGCCTGTTTTGTTTGATCTTGGGAGGGGTCCTCTGATGTTTGTTTCATTCACCAGATTAGGGATGTTCTCAGCTACGATTTGCTCAAATATATCTTCTAGTCCTCTCTCTCTCTCCACCCCCTCAGTGTTCCCAATAATTCTGACATTGGAAAATTTCATGGTGTCACTTATTTCTCTGATCCTGTTTTTATGGATTGTGAGTTGTTTCTCCCTGGCCTCCTCTTTTTCCTTCTTTTCTATCAGTTGGTTTTCTAGATCACTAATTCGTTCTTTTGTCTTGCTTACCCTAGCTGTTAGATTATCTAGATTGGATTGGATCTCACTGATAGCATTTTTATTTATTTTTTTAAAGATTTTATTTATTTATTTGAGAGAGAGAATGAGAGATAGAGAGCATGAGAGGGAAGAGGGTCAGAGGGAGAAGCAGACTCCCCGCTGAGCAGGGAGCCCGATGTGGGACTCGATCCCTGGACTTCAGGATCATGACCTGAGTCGAAGGCAGTCACTTAACCAACTGAGCCACCCAGGCACCCACACTGATAGAATTTTTTAAATTCTGCCAGTTCAGCTTTCATTTGTGACATTAGAGACTCTATGTTGCCATTAATCGATTTCTCCATTCTGGCCATTGTCTTCATAACTGCTACCCTGAAGTCCATTTCCGACATCTTGGTTATATCTGTATCCATTTGTAAATCTGCAGCATAAGTCATAATCTCTGAGTCTTTCCTATTTTGGGGGTTCCTCCTTCTAGTCATTCTGTTGAGGGATTGTTGAGGGAATGTACAGAGTCTAAATTATTGACCACAACCCAACAAATGCACCTGTTTTATAGGGACCTTAGGGTTGTCAGCCTCTTGTTCTCCCAGCCTGTCTTCTGGGGAAGGGGCCTGCTGTGCTGTTACTCAGGCAAACGTGCTTGTGTAGAGTTGCCCTGCCCCCTGTGCAGGGGGATGGGATCAGTGGAAGCTGATTTTGGGGGGGCCTTTTGTTCTCTGGCGGCTTTCCCTGGCAACTTTCTGTGTCTCTTCTGAGAGTCAGATTAGAAGAGATCATTTCCAACCCTCTGCCTCAGAGCAGAGAGATTGCAGTCTGTTCTTCAGTGAGCTCTGCATGCCACACTATCTCCATTTCTGTCTGTGCTGCTATAAACTGCAGTATCCTGGGTTGTGCACCCCTCAGAAGGGCTCCAGTCCTCACCTCCAGGTCCGGGCAGGGTGGCATGTCTCTGCCCTTTGTGCTTCTAAAACCACCAGCGGCCCCCAGTTCACATGCGCGGCCCAGCACTTCAGGTTTCAGTCCAGGGGGCTGTCCTAAAGTCCTTTCCCTGCCACTACTGCTCTGCTTGTCTGTGCCCTGTCTGCAGCTTGGGAGGCTATCGCTCACCAGTGGTGCAGGATCCCTACAGCTCCCTCCCCCTTACATTTATCTTCGGATATGTGCCCGTGGAATCACAGCTGCCCGCTTTATACCTCAAAACAACCGCCTGTAATATTCTGTTTGTAGAGATCCAGATATATCTTCTTACATCTCAGGCTGATTTCACGGGTGTTCATAGTGTTCTGGTAGATAATCCAGCTCAATTCAGGGCACCAGTTGGAATAGGGTCCCCTATTCCTCTGCCATCTTTAGCCATCGGTCCATCTGGTTGTCTTCTTTGGAGAAATGTCTGTTCCAGTCTTCTGCCCATCTTAAATTTGATTATTTGGTGTTGAGTTGTATAGTTCTTTGTATATTTTGGATACTAAGCCTTTATCAGCTATGTCAATTTGCCAATATCTTTACCCATTCAGTAGGTGTCTTTTTGTTTTATTGCCTCTTTTACTGTGTAACAGTTTTTTATTTTGATGTAGTCCCAATAGTTTGTTTGTTTTGCTTCCCTTGCCTCAGGAGACATATCTAGAAAAAAAAGTTGTGATGGCCAAGGTCAGAGAAATTATTGCCTGTGCTTTCTTCTAGGATTTTTATGGTTTCAGATCTCACAAATAGATCTTTACTCCACTTTGGGTTTATTTTTGTATATGGTGTAAGAAAGTGGTCCAGTTTCATTCTTTTGCATGTAGCTGTCCAGTTTTCCCAAAACAATTTGTTGAAGAGACTGTCTTTTCCCATTGCATATTGTTGCCTCCTTTGTTATAGATTAATTTACCATGTAATTATGGATTTATTTCTGGGCTTTACATTCTGTTCTATTTATGTGTCTGTTTTTGTGCCAGCACCATACTGTTTTGAGGACTACAGCTTTGTAATATAGCTTGAAACTGGAATTGTGATACCTCCAGCTTTGTTTTATTTTTTTTTTCATGATTGCTCTGGCTGTTTGAGGTCTGTAGGAATTCCAAACAAATGTTAGGATTGTCTGTTCTAGTTCTGTGAAAAATGCTTTTGGTGTTTTGATAGGGATTGCGTTAAATCTGTAGATTGCTTTGGATGGTATGGACATTTTAACAATATTTGTTCTTCCAATCCATGAGCATGGAATGACTGTCCATTTGTTTGTGTTTTCTTCAATTTCTTTCATCAGTGTTTTATAGTTCTTAGGTTACAGGTCTTTGAACTCCTTGGTTAAGTTTATTCCCAGGTATTTTATTATTTTTGGTGTAATTGTAAATAGGATCATTTTCTTAATTTCTCTTTCTTCTGATTCACCACCAGTGTATAAAAATGCAGTGGATTTCTGAATCTTGATTTTGTATCCCACAACCTTACTGAATTCATTTATCAGTTCTAATAGTTTTTTTGTGAAATCTTTAGGATTGTCTATATATAGTATCATGTCCTCTGTAAGTGGTGGAAATTCTGTTTTTTCCTTACCATTTTGGACACCTCTTATTTCTTTTTGTTTTCTGATTGCTGTGGGTAGAACTTCCAATACTATGTTGAATAAAAGTGGTGAGAGTGTACATACTTCTCTTGTTCCTGACCTTAAGGGAAATCTTTCTGCTTTTCACCATTGAGTATGAGGTTAGCTGTGTGTTTTTCATATATGGACTTTTTTGAGGTATGTTCCCTCTAAACCTACAGGGTTTTTATCATGAATGGATGTACTTTTTCAAATGCTTTTTCTGCATCTATTGAATTGATCATATGATTTGTGTCCTTTCTCTTGTTGATGTGATATATCATGTTGTTTGATTTGTAAGTATTGAAATATTTGGTAGAATTCACCTATGAATCCCTCTGGTCCTGAATTTTTGTTTGTTGGGATTTTTTTGGTTACTGGTTCTTTCATTGCTGGAAATTGGTCTGTTCCAATTTTCTATCTCTTCCTGATTGAGTTTTGGGAGGTTGTATGTTTCTAGAAATTTACCAATTTCTTCTAGGTTGTCCAATGTCTAGGCATGTAATTTTTCATAATATTCTCTTGTAATCTTTTTTATTTCTGTGGTGTTTGTTGTTATTTCTTCTCTTTCATTCTGATTTTCTTTATCTGAGTTTTCTCTCTCTCTCATATATCTCTCTGTGTCTCTTGTCTGTCCCTCTCTCTCTCTCTCTCTCTCTCTCTCTTTTTTTTTTTTTTTTTTGATGATTCTGGCTAAATGTTTATCAATTTTGTTGATCTTTTCAAAGAACCAGCTCCTGGTTTTATTGATATGTGCTATTGTTTTTTTCAGTTTCTATTTTGTTTATTTCTGCTCTAATCTTGACAATTTCCTTTTTTCTACTGCTTTTCAGTTTTCTTCTTTTTCTGTATCCTTTAGGTGTAAGATTAGGTTGTTCATTTGAGATTTTTCTTGCTTTTTGAGGTATGCCTGTATTGGTATAAACTTGCCTCTCAGAACAGCTTTTGCTGCATCCTAAAGATTTCGGACCATTGTGTTTTCATTTTCATTTGTCTCCATGTATTTTTTATTTCCTCTTTGATTTCTTGGTTGATTCATTCATTTTTTCATAGCATGTTTTTTAACCTTGATATATTTGTGCTCTTTCCAGATTTTTTTCTTCTGGTTGATTTCCAGTTTCATAGCATTATGGTCAGAAAATATGCATGGTATGACAGATATTTTTGAATTTGTTGTGACTTGTTTTGTGGCCTGATATGTTATCTATTCTGGAGAGTATTCTATGTGCACTTGAAAAGAATGTGTATTCTGCTGTTTTAGCATGGAATGTTCTGAATGTATCTGTTAAATCCATCTAGTCCAATGTGTGATTCAATTCCCTGTTTCCATGTTGATTTTTTGTTTAGATGACCAATGATGTAAGTGGGGTGTTAAACACCTCCACTATAATCGTTTTATTATCGATTAGTACCTTTATGTTTGTTATTAACCATATTATGCATTTGTTTGTTCTTGTGTTGAGTGCATAAATATTTACATTTGCTATATCTTCTTGTTGGATTTTCCTCTTTATTATTATATAGTGTCTTACTTTGTTTCTTATTACCATCTTTGTTTTAAAGTCTATTTTGTTCAATATAAGATTCTCTACCCCACCTTTCTTTTCACATTTATTTGCATGACAAACATTTGTCCATCCCTTACTTTCAATTTGTGTGTATTTTTAGGTCTGAAATGAGTCTCTTGTAGGCAGCATATAGATATTTTTTGCTTTGTTATCCATTCCATCACCCTATGTCCTTTGATAGATGCATTTACTTTATTTACATTCAAAATAATTGTTCATAGGTATATACTTACTGCCCTTTTGTTACTTGTTTTATGGTTGTTTTTATAGCTCTTCTTTGTTCCTTTCTTCCCTTGTTCCCTTCTTTCACAATAACTTGGCTCTCTTCAGTGATTTACTTGGATTACTCTCTCCTTATATTTTTCATATCTATTACTATTTTTTGATTTGTGGTTACCATGAGGTTTGTCTGTAACATTTGCTTATAGCAGTCTACATTAAGTTGATGGTCACTTAAGTTTGAACCCATTCTTGCCTCATCTCCCTGCCACATTTTAGGTATATGATACCATACTTTACATCTTTTTATTTTGTGAGTCTTTGACTGATTTTTACAAATATGCTTACTTTTACTGCTTTTGGGCTTCCTTCTTTTCTTACTTATGATTTGTCCTTTCCACTGGGAGTCATCTTCAACATCTCTTGTAGGGTTGGTTTAGTGTCATGAACGGATTTAGTTTTTGTTTGTCTGGGAATTCTTTATTCCTCCTTCTGTTCTGAATGATAGTTTTGCTGGATACAGTATTTTCAGTTGCAGGACTTTTTTTTTTTTTCCAGCACTTTGACTATATCATGCCACTCATTTCTGACCTGCAAATTTTCTGCTGAAAAATCAGGCTGACACCCTAATGGGTTTTCCTTTGTATAGGAATGTCTTCTTTTCTCTTGCTGCTTTAAAAATTCTCTCTTTACCACTACCTTTTTGCCATTTTAATTACTGTGTGTCTTGGTGTGGATCTCCTTGGGTTGATTTTGTTGGGGGATCTCTGTGCCTTCTCAGGATTTCTATTTCCTTCCCCATATTCAGGAAGTTTACAGCTATTATCTCTTCAAATAAATTTACTGCCCCTTTTTCTCTCTCTTCTCCTTCTGGGATCTCTTTAATGTGAATGTCTTTATGCTTGATGGTGTGACTGGATTCCCTATGTCTATTCTTATTTTGCATAATTTCTTTTTTTTCACCTGCTCAGGTTGCTTATTTGCCATCACTCTGTCCTGATGTCACTAATTCATTCTTCTGTTTCCTCTAGTCTGGTATTTATCCCATCTAGTGTACTTTGAACTCCATTTATTGTGCTCTTCATCTCTGATTGGTTCTTCGTTATGTGTTTGTTGGGGGTCTCACTGATGTCCTCCACTATTTTCTCAAGCCCAGTGAGTATCTTTATGACCATTACTTTAAATTCTCTATCAGGCATACTTATCTCCATTTTACTTAGCTCTCTTGCTGTGATTTTGTCCTGTTCTTTCATATTTTTTGGTCTCCTCATTTTGTCTAACTCTCTGTGTCTGTTTCTATGTAATAGGAAAGTCAGCTAGGCCTCCTTCTCTTGAAAGTAGTGTCCTTATGAAGAAGAGGTCCTTTGGTGCTCTGCAGTGCCCTGTCCTCTGTTCGCCAGAACCTGGCACTTCAGGGGTGTTTCCTATGTCTGTTGCATGTACTCTGATGTTATGGCTGAACCACTTTTTCCTTTAGTCCAGTTGTCTGTAATGGCTCTCTTTGCCTGCTGTGGGTAGGGTTCGGTCCCTGTGGTTTTAGTAGGCTAGTCTGGGACCACCTTGGGCTTGAGTTGAGTCAGTCCAGTTGTTTGTCAGAGATGTAATAGCACCAAACTGCAGGGTGTTTTCCCCTGAGAAGCTTTCATTGGTGGGTGGGGGCTACATTCAGACCAGCTGTTTGCCACCAGCCCACTTCTGGGATGGGCAGTCTTACTGTTGTGTGTAGTTATCTTTCCCTCTCCTTTGCGCAGGACTCACTATGGAGTGGTGCTGGCCCTTGTCAAGGCTGCTTGCACATTGCCAGGTTTGTGGTACTGCTTTTGGTTGGGTTCTGGCCAAGAGCATACTGAAGGTGACGGATCTGCAATGTGCATGGGGGCAGGATGCATGGTGTTTGCAAGGTCCTCACACATGTCTTCTGGGGGGAAGGCATCTCCAGTGCTGGGACAGAGGCAGACCTGGATGGTGTTGGTGGGGCACACTGTTATCAAGTTAGGTAGCAAGGTGGCTGTGTGTTTATGCTCGGGGGACATGGGGACTGTAATGGTGCCTGCCATCTCCTTTGTTCCTGCAGAATTCTGCCAGTGACCTCATCCCTCCAGGACATGCTCTGAGTTGAGTAAACAACTCTCCCACCCATATGCCCCACACATTTTTCAGGTTGCTACATCTGTGTTGTATCTTGTGGCACTATTTGTTGTGCTGTCTGTTGGAGTGTAGGGACTCTTTCCTACGGCCCTCCTAGCTCTCCCAGAGCCAAGCCCAGTGATTTTTTTAAATCCCAAGTTAAAGTCCTACTCACTATAAGTACTCATGAAATTTGGCCCCTCTGGTTTTCATAGCCAAATATTATGGTGATTTATCTCACCCTTGCAAGGCTCCCAAATGTGAGGACCTGTTTCTCTCCCCTCTTCTTACCCATGACATCCCCTCAAGCTGCAGATAATCCCAAGGGACTGTTTAGGAATCATGTCTCTGCCCTTCCTAGGCTCTTCCATGTGGCCTCTCTTCCACATTTAGTTTAGTGGAGTTTGTTCTGCCAGTCTTTGAGTCATTTTCTGGGCTATTTACATTGATGTTAGTGTTATCTAGTATTATCTATGGGTTGAGGAGAGCTTGGGCTCCTCCTATTCTGTCATCTTCCCAGCAATCCCAGGATATGCTAATTTTTAGATCTAGTATATACCACAAAACTCAGTGTGCTTCGTCCTGTAGTAAATGAGTTATTGCTCTGCATCCATGTGAACACTGAGTGTTGTCAGTCTTTTCAATCTTAGCTAGTCTTGGATGTGTGGTGGTACCTCATTGTTATGATTTTCATTTGCTCTGATATATTTATTAATGAAAGTAAACACCATTTAGATACTTTCTTTTGTAACTTACCCATTCAGATCTTCTATTCATTTTTCTCTAAGATTTGACTTTTTCTTATTAAGTTATAGAAGGTTTTTACATATTCTGAATGTGAGTCCTTTGTCAGTTATATGTGTTGCATATATTTATTCCCACGGTTACTTGCCTCTTCACTCTCACCATGGTGTCTTTGATAAACAAATCCTTGATTTGAATATATTCTAGTCTATCAATCTTCTCCTTTATAGCTATTGCTTTTTATAATCTGTTCAAGCAATCATTTCCCAAGCGCCTGGGTGGCTCAGTTGGTTAAGCATCCAACTCTTGATTTCAGCTCAGGTCATGGTCCTGGGGTTGTGAGATCAAGCCCTGCATCGGGCTCTACACTCAGCACTCAGACTCTAAGTCTGCTTGAGGTTCTCTCTCTCCCTCTGCCCCTCCCCATCTCGTGCCTCTTTCTCTCTCTCTCAAAATAAATAAAATCTTTCAAAAAGAAAAGCATCCAGCTCTGGGTCTTGGCTCAGGTCATGATCTCTGGGTCATGGGATCGAGCCCTCTGTGGGCTCCACATGCTCAATAGGGAGTCTGCCTCTCTCCCTCTGCCCCTCCCCTCCTCTCAAATAAGTAAATAAATCTTAAAAAAAAAAGGAAGAAATCATTTCCTACCTCTCCTACCTCAAGGTCATAAAAATAATTTATCTTATTAAAGATTTATTTTTTATCATTCATATTTAAAGCTAATTCTTTCAGGAATTGATTTTTGTAGATGGTATAAGACTGATCTCAAGATTTACTCTTTACATATGGCTGTGCAATTGACCTAGCACCATCACTAATTTTTATCACTAATATTTAGTACTTCCTTTGTCATAAATGGTGTGTCTTCTTATGCTGGGTCTGTTTTTGGACACACCTTTTCTATTGGTTTATTTTCTATTCCTGTTTCACTCTTACTGCCTTCTTATAGCTTTATATAAGTTTTGGTATCTGTATGGTACTTTCTCTTATTTAATTCTTAAGGATGTCATTTTTTGGCCCTTTGCTCCTCATACAAATTTTAGTCAGATTATCAACTTTAAAACCTGCTGGGAGGGCGCCTAGGTGGCTCAGTTGGTTAGGCGACTGCCTTCAGCTCAGGTCATGATCCTGGAGTCCCTGGATCGAGTCCCGTGTCAGGCTCCCTGCTCAGCAGGGAGACTGCTTCTCCCTCTGACCCTCGCCCCTCTCATGCTCTCTCTCTCTATCTCATTCTCTCTCTCAAATAAATAAATAAATAATCTTTTTAAAAAATCCTGCTGGGATTTTGATTTATTTAGCGCTAACTTTTGACTGGATTTTATTAAATTTTCATTATAATTATAGTGTTACATAGATGGTAAGAGTAGGATTGCTAAATATCAGAAAGAGGGGGCAGTATTTTATGTAATATTTTAAATAATAGCATATCCTGCAAGAAGAAAGACCTTTCCGTAAAGTTTATAGCTGGTAATTGCAAAAGATTTGTAAGCATAAGCATCCAATCAAGATTGTGGATCAATCTGGCATCTTATGGGAATCACTAAATCCTGGGAAGGACAGATGGAGCTCTTGATTGTTTGTGCAGAAATAAACTATGGAAAGGTTCTCAAAATTTCCAAGGATCTAATCAGGGAAATCCAAATCAAAACCTCAATGAGATACCACCTCACACCCGTCAGAATGGCTAAAATTAACAAGTCAGGGAACGACAGATGTTGGCGGGGATGTGGAGAAAGGGGAACCCTCCTACACTGTTGGTGGGAATGCAAGCTGGTGCAACCCCTCTGGAAAACAGTATGGAGGTTCCTCAAACAGTTGAAATTAGAGCTACCGTTCGATCCAGCAATTGCACTACTGGGTATTTACCCCAAAGATACAAATGTAGGGACCCGAAGGGGTACGTGTACCCCAATGTTTATAGCAGCAATGTCCACAATAGCCAAACTGTGGAAAGAGCCAAGATGCCCATCGACAGATGAATGGATAAAGAAGATGTGGTATATATACACAATGGAATATTATGCAGCCATCAAAAGGAATGAGATCTTGCCATTTGCAACGACGTGGATGGACCTGGAGGGGGTTATGCTGAGTGAAATAAGTCAATCAGAGAAAGACATGTATCACATGACCTCACTGATATGAGGAATTCTTAATCTCAGGAAACAAACTGAGTGTTACTGGAGTGGTTGGGGGTGGGAGGGATGGGGTGGCTGGGTGATAGACATTGGGGAGGGTATGTGCTACGGTGAGCGCTGTGAATTGTGCAAGACTGTTGAATCACAGATCTGTACTTCTGAAACAAATAACGCAACATATTTTAAGAAAAAAGGAAAAGAAGAAGATAATAGGAGAGGAAGAAAAGGGGAGTATGTCAGAGGGGGAGACGAACCATGAGAGATGATGGACTCTGAAAAACAAACTAAGGGTTCTAGAGGGTAGGGGGGTGGGGGGATGGGTTAGCCTGGTGATGGGTATTGAGGAGGGCACGTTCTGCATGGAGCACTGGGTGTTATGAACAAACAATGAATCATGGAACACTGCATCAAAAACTAATGATGTAATATATGGTGATTAACATAACAATAAAAAAATTAAAAAAAAAATTTCCAAGGATCTATACATATATTCTCAATGAGCCTAGATATCTCAAAAAGGGTTTTAAATGTTTTGTTTAGGTAATAATCTAAAAAAATTGAGATCAGCATATTCTGGATCTTCTAGATGGCCTTTATTTTGATAACCAAGTTGTTTGTTTTCTATGCACAAAATTACAATAAGGAAACCCAGAGAATCATATGTAAATTTCCTGATGTATTCATTTCAAGAGTCACAGAAACCTGTCAGCCTCAACTCGCCTGGTTGACTAGAAATGACTACTGCATGAGGCCTTTAAGTTGTCTGAGGGCTTACTTTTCTGTGTCAATAAGCTATAGAACCATTTATCATATTTTAATAATAACTGATATTATTTTTAAATATGAGGATAGATTATTATAATAAAAGTGAGTGTGACTTTAGGAAAATCTATCCTAGTTTTACAAATTTACTAGTATGACAGATACTTCCATTTAATTTCATAATAATGTATTATCCTGAGACTACATCCAACAACCATTCTACTAAAGCAGGCATAAAGCTGCCCAGACACTTAAGTATTCTTGTGAATCAGTCAGCAGTCAGTATGCAAGATTGAAGTATTTATCAGGCAGTTGAACTTGTGTGGTTCCTAGGTGAATCTAACTGCTGGTTCATTTTCCAGGAGTACGGGGGATCAGAAGCATCCTTCTCCCAGTGAAACTACTCTGTGGCCCAATATCTCAAGGTTCTCTCATTTGCTCTTTGGGATTGCAATATCATCTAAACTGGGAACATTTAGGATGGAAGTGGAGGGCAAGGGTATATCTACTAATTACATAGAGTAATTGTTGGGGGGCCAAACAGGGGGACAGACTTTGGTTGAGGAAGCAGAGTATACAAACTATGTAAGGATACAGAAGGAGAGTTGGGAGATAGCTCAAAGGTGTAAATCTGTGTTCCACTTTAAGTGAAGTGATATTAAATATGAGCACAGTACAAGATTTGACTTTAAGGCTTAGTATTCTTTTTGTTTGGGGAATGATGTGGTCTGCATCTGTTGACCCTGATCTGAGGTTCAAAGCTCTGAGTAACAGTGTCTTCCCCCAGGAATCCAGGCATTTTCAATTCCAGGGGAGGAGTGGTAAATGTGGAGTAATATTAGACTTGTTCTCCAGAAATCTACTGCTTGAGATTCCACTGTTTGCAACATGTCTTTTCTGTTACTGAGAGTAACAGCAGGAAGGAGCACTCCATGCATGAGCCTATACTTTTTGGGTTGCAGGAAACTTCTTTGTGAGCAGTAATGAATCTGCTGGAAATCAGAGCTGGAAGTAGGACAGATTCTTTACCATTGGCCTGGTGCTGAATAACTTCGATGGACGCTGGCTGAGGCAATAATGAGTCTTTACTAATGCAAACTGGTAACTGCTCAGGGCTATCAGATCTGAGGTTTATAATCATACATCACTGAGTTTTTGAAAGCTTAAAATCAAGCCAATAATTAAGATGTTGACTACTAATATTTGTTGAGAGATTTTTGGTTTTGTTTTACTTTCTTTTTAATCAGGGGAATTGATAGTACGGGGAGAAAGAAAAAGAAGAAACCCTAATAAGCATCAAGGTCATTAATTCTTAAAAATATCATATGGCATTATTCTGACCCACAATTTGCTTAAAATTGGAGTCAAATGTCATTTTTAAAGTTCAGATTGCTATTTTGGTTGCTTAAGTCTATTCATTTATACTTTAATTAGAAAACTGTGGTGGAGGACTCTGTATGACTTAGTTTTAAACCCACAGTCCATCATTTGCCCTACTCTTTATTCTAAAAAAAGGGAAAATTGGTCTATTCAATATATACTATTTATGATCCATGAGAGCAGGGACTATGTCTTCCTTATTCACTGCTGGTAACACATAGTTGGTTCTCAGTAAATATCAATTAAATGAATTTCTACCTTCCATATTACTTTGCTTCAAACTTCTAAAACAAAACAATACTAAGAGCTCATAACAGCAGCTATGGTAAGTTTCATACCAGTTTTCCTTGTGGTGTGACATTTATTTTTAGGCACCAACTCATTTATTTAGATTAAAATTAATTAAAAAATGAAATGACAAATGAAAATAATGTGTTGTGGACCCATTTATTCAGTGTTCCAATGATATCAGCCATTCTTAATTTTTTTAAAGACTATTTTTAGAGCAGTTTTAGGTTTAAAGCAAATATGAGAGAAAAGTACAGAGATTTCCCTTATACCCCTTGCCCTCCCACATTATCAACATCCCCCCATGCAGAGTAGTACATTGGTTACAACTGAGGATCCCACAATATTACCATTAAAGTCCACAGTCTACATTAGTGTTCACTCTTGGTGTACATTCTGTGGGTTTGGACAAAAGTATAATGACATGTATTTACCACTGTAGTATCATACAGCATAGGTTCACTGCCCTAAAATCCTCGCGAATCCACCTATTCATCTCCCCCCGCCAACCCCCAGCGACCACTGATCTTTTTTACTGTCTCCATAATTTTGCTTTTTCCAGCATATACTTACAATCATACAGTGTATAGTCTTTTCATATTGGCTTTTTTCACTTAGTAATATACATTTAACTTTCCTCTGTGACTTTTCATAGCCTGATAGCTCATTTCTTTTTAGTGCTGAACAATATTCCACTGTTTGGATGTATCATAGTTTATTTATCCATTCACCCACTGAAGAACATCTTAGTTGCTTCTAAGTTTTGATAATTTTGAATAATGCTGCTATGAACATTTAAGTACAGGGTTTTGTGTAGATGTAAGTTTCCAGATGCTTTGGGTAAATACCAAGTAGTATAATTACTAGATTGCGTGGTAAGAGTATGTTCAGTTTGTAAAAAAAAAAAAAAACACCAATCATTCAAAGTGAATCCACTCTTCTGTATTCCCATTAGAATAAATGAGAATTCCTGTTGCTCCACAGCCTTGCCGGCCTTTGCTATTGTCATTGTTCCAGATTTTGGCCTTTCTAGTAGGTATATAGTGGTATCTTATTGTTGCAAATCACATTTTCTGATGACATATTACATGGAACATTTTTTCATGTGCTTATCAGCCATTTATATCTTTTCTTTGGTGAAGTGTCTGTTAAGGTCATTGATCTATTTTCAATTTTTTTTTTTTTGGTTGTTATCCTGTTGAGTTTTAAGATTTTTTTGAAGAGTTCTTTATATATTTTGGATAATAGGTCTTTATCAGGTATATCTTTTATAAATATTTTCTCTAAATCTATAGCTTCTTTTTTCATTGTCTCAAAAGTTTCTTTCATAGAGCAGAAATTTTAATTTTATTTCATCTTTGATTCCTTTCATCAGAATTTTTTTGTTTCTTGATATATATTTTGTACTTATTAAATATTTATATCTAAGTATTTCATTTTTGAGAGTTATAATGTAAATGATATTGTATTTTCAGTTTCAAATTTCACTTGTTAATTGCTGGTATATAGGAAAGCTATTGACTTATATATGTCAACCTTATATCTTACAACCTTACAATAATCATTTATCAGTTCCAGAATTCTTTTGTGGATTCATTTGGATTTTCTACATAGATAATAATGCCCATAAAGACATATTTATTCATTCCCTCAAATTCTGTATACTTTAAATTTCCTTTTTTTATTATACTGCATTAGCTAATACTTCCAGTACAGTGTTGAAAAGGAGTGGTGAGAGGGACATCCTAGCCTTGTTCCTGATCTTAGTGGGAAAGCTTCTAGTTTCTCATCATTAAGTATAATGTTAGCTGTACAGTGTTGTTTTTTTTTAATAGATCTTCTTTATCAGGTTGAGGAAATTCCCCTCTATTCCTAGTTTACTGGGAGTTTTTATCATGAATGGGTATTGGATTTTGTCAAATGCTTTTTCTGCATCTATTGATATGATTTGATATGATCATGTGATTGTGTTTATTTAGCCTGTTGCTGTGAAGGTATTACATTAATTGATTTTCAGATGGTAAACCAACCTTGGCATACCTGTGATAAATCCCATTTGGTCATGGTTTGGATTTGGTCCAAGATGTGGTCTATATTGATGAATGTTCCATATGAGCTTGAGAAGAATGTCTATCTGCTGTTAGATGAAATAGTCTATAGATGTCCATTCTAGCCACTTGATTAATAGCAATGTTGAGTTCATTTATGTCCTTACTGATTTTCTACCTGCTAGATCTGTCCATTTCTGATAAAGGGGTGCTAAAGTCTCCAGCTATAATAATGTATTCATCTATTTCTCTTAGCACTTCTACCAGTTTTTGCCTCATAAATTTTGATGATCTTTTGTTAAGTTCACACACACAAAGGACTGTTATATTTTCTTGGAGACTGATTTTCCTTGCTTCCAAGTTTGCTCAGTCTAATATTAGTATAGCAATCCTCATTTCCTTCTGATCAATATTACCGTTCTATATGTTTCTCCATTCTCTTACTTTTAATTTATGTATGTTTTTATATTTAAAGTTGTTTGCTTGCAGACTACATATAGTTGGGGTTTTTTTATCCATTCTGACAATCTTTTTATTGTCATATTTAGATGATTGACATTCAAAGTGATTATTGACATAATTGGATTAATATTTACCATGTTACTGTTTTCTATCTGTTGCCCCAATTTCTTCTCCTATATTTGTTTTCCACTCTTTTTCTGTTGTTTTGGTTTTAATTAAGCATTTTTTTTATTCTAACTTACCTCTTTTCTTAACATATTAACTATACTTTCTTTTAATTTTTTTTAGTTGTTGCCATAGAATTTGCAATGTACATTTACAGCCAATCAAAGGCCACTTTCAAATAATACCATACAGCTTCACAGATAGTGTAACTTATAACAACAAAATAATTTGTTCTTTCCATCTTGTGTCTGTTCTTTCATTCACTTTACTTTATATAAGCATACATAAGCATATATTTTATGTTAGATATATAAAAAAGTATATATCATCAAATGCATTGTTGTATTTTGAAAAAACTGTTATTTGGTCATATAATGAGTAGTAAATAAGCCATAGAGATCTAATGCACAATATAATGAATATAGACAACAATATTGTACTCAAATTAAGTAATCTAATAAATATCACTACAATGACAATCATATTACAGTATGTATGTACATCAAAGTAACATGCTGTATACCTTAAATTTACACAATATGTCAAATTTATTTTCCAAATAAGAAAAACAAAAGTTTTTGTTTTATTTTCATTTATTCCTCTCCAATACTCTTCCCTTCTTTATGTAGATCTGAGTTTCTGATATCTATAATTTTCCTTCCTTCTAAAGAATTTATTTTAATGAATGTTTCTTGAAATGTAAGTCTGTGGGCAACTAAGTCCCTCAATTTTCATTGCAAAAGCCTTTATTTTTCACTTATGAAGTATAATTTTACAATGTGCAGAATCCTAAGTTGGTGGTGTTTTCTTTCAACACTTTAAATATTTCACTTCACTCTCTTCTTTTGTGGTTCCTGAAAAGAAGTTGGACATAATTATTTTATCTTTGTCTTCAGTAGGCAAGGTGCTTTTTTCTCTGGTTTCTTTCAGGATTTTACCTTTGACTTTTTTTGTAGTTTGAAAATGATATGCCTAGGTGTAGTGTATGAGGTTTTTTTGTTTGGTTGATTTTGATTTTGGTTTGTATTTATCCTGCATGGTGTTCTCTGAGAGTCATTACTGCTTCAGTTTCATTTCTGTTCCTTTCTCTCTTTCTTCTCCTTTTGGTATTCCCATTGCACATATGTTACACCTTTTATAGTTGTCCCACATTTCTTGGATATTCTGTTCTGTTTTTGCAATCTTTGTTCTCATACAACATGAATGGATCTAAAAAGTATATTCTGTTTCTATTGATACATCCTCAAGCTCCAAGATTTTTTCCATGTCTAGTCTACTAATGAACCCAAATATTCATTCTTCATTTCTGTCAGTGTTATTATCTTTGGCATTGGTTCTTTCTTAGGATTTCCATCTCTCTGCTTACATTGCCTATCTGTTCTTATATGCTGTCTAATTTATCCACTGGAGCCCCTAGCAAATTAACCATAGTTGGTTTTTTTAATTACATTTTTAAAAATTCCAGTATATTTAACATGCAATATTATATTAGTTTCAGGTGTAGAATATAATGATTCAACAATTCTATACATTACTCAGTGCTCATCATGATAACTGTATTCTTAATCCCAGTCACCAGTTCCACCCATCCCCCACCCACCTTCCTTCTGGTAACCATCAGTTTGTTCTATGTTAAGAGTCTGTTTTTTTGGTTTGTCTCTTTTTTCTTTGATCATTTGTTTCGTTTCTTAAATTCTACATACGAGTGAAATCATGTGGTATTTGTCTTTCTCTGACTTATTTCACTTAGCATTATACTTTTTAGATCCATTCATGTTGTTGTAAATGCCAAGATTTCATTCTTTTTTATGGCTGAATATTATTACATTATATATGATGTAATAGTCCATATATATATATATATATATATATATATATATATACCACTTCTTTAGCCATTCATCTATTGATGAATACTTGGGTTGCTTCCATAATTTGGCTATTATAAATAATGCTGCCATAAACATAGGGGTGCATATATCTTAGCAAATTAGTGTTTTCATATTCTTTGAGGAAAATGCCCAGTGGTGGGATTACTGGATCATATGTAATTCTATTTTTAATTTTTTTGAGGAACCTCCATACTGTTTTCCCCAGTGGCTGTACCAGTCTACATTCCCACCAACAGTGCATGAGGGTTCCTTTTTCTCCACATCTTCACCAACACTTATTTCTTTTTTTCTTTTCTTATGTTTTTGATGTTAGCCATTCTGACAGGTGTGAGGTGATATCTCATTGTAGTTTTAATTTACATTTCCCTGATAGTAGGTGATAATTAACATTTTTTCATGTGTCTGTTGGCCTTCTGGATGTCTTCTTTGGAGAAATGCCTGTTCATGTCTTCTGCCCATTTTTAAATTAGATTATTTGGTTTTTGGGTGTTGAGTCTTATAAGTTCTTTATATTTTGGATACTAACACTTTGTCAAATAGGTCATTTGCAAATATCTTCTCCCATTCACTAGGTTGCCTTTTAGTCTTATTGATTGCTTACTTCACTGTGCAGAAGCTTTTTATTTTGATGTAGTCCCAATAGTTTATTTTTGCTTTTGTTTCCCTTTCCCCAGGAGACATATCTAGAAAAAAGTTGCTATGGCCATTGTCAAAGAGGTTACTGCCCATGTTTACTATAGGATTTTTATGGTTTCAAGTCTCATATTTAGGTCTTTAATCCATCTTAAATGTATTTTTGTGTATGGTGTAAGAAAGTGGTCCAGTCTTATTCTTTTGCATATAGCTGTCCAGTTTTCCCAAAATCATTTGTTGAAGAGGCTTTTTCCCATGGCATAGTCTTGCCTCCTTTGTTGAAGATTAGTTGACCATATAATCATGGATTTATTTCGGGTCTTTCTATTCTGTTCCATAGGTCTATTTTTGTGCCAGTACCATACTGTTTTGATGACTACAGCTTTGTAATATAGCTTGAAATCTGGAATCATGATACCTCCAGTTTTGTTTTACTTTTTCATAATTGCTTTGGCTGTTCTGGGTCTGTTGTGGTTCCAAACAAATTTTAGGATTGTTTATTCTAGTTCTGTAAACAAGTTATTGGAGGGGGGCCTGGGTGGCTCAGTTGGTTAAATGTCTGCCTTCAGCTCAGGTCCTGATACCAAGGTTCTGGGTTTGAGCCCTGCATTCGGCTCCCTTCTCAGCAGGGAGTCTGCTTGTCCCTCTACCTTCCCCCACTACTCATGCTCTCTCTCTGTCTCTCTCTCTCAAATAAATAAATAAAATCTTTAAAAAAAATGTTGTTGGCATTTTGACAGGAATTGTATTAAATCTGTAGATTACTTTTGGTAGTATGGACATTTTAACAATATTTGAGTTCTCCCAATCCATGAACATCGAATGATTTTCCCTTTGTGTCTTCAGTTTTTTTCATCAGTGTTTATAGTTTTCAGAGTATAGGTCTTTCACCTCCTTGCTTAAGTTTATTCCTAGATATTTTATTATTTGGGGGACAATTATAAATTGGATTTTTTTCTTAATTTCTCTTTATTCAATTTCATTCAATTTCATTGCTGGTAATCAGTCTGTTCAAATTTTCTACTTCCTTCTACTTCAGTTTCAGGAGATTATATGTTTCCAAGGATTTATCCTTTTCTTTTAGGTTGTCCAATTTATTGGCATATAATTTTTCATAATATTCTCATATAACCCTTTGTGTTTCCATGGCATTGGTTGTTATTTCTCCTTGTTCATTTCAAATTTGTTTATCTCCTGGTTTCATCGATCTGTTCTATTGTTTTTTTGTAGTTTCTATTTTGTTTATTTCTGCTTTAATCTTTAGTATTTCCTTCTTTCTACTGGTTTGGATTTTCCTTGGCCTTTTTCTAGATCCTTTAGGTGTAAGGTGAAGTTGTGTTTTTTAGTTTTTCTTGTTTCTTGAGGAATGCCTGTATTGCTAGAATAGCTTTTGCTACATCCCAAAGAATTGGGATCATTGTGCTTTCATTTTCATTTATCTCCATGTATTTTTTTACTTCTTTTTTTTTAAGATTTTATTTATTTATTTTATAAAGAGAGCAAAACAGCAAGAGAGGGAAGATAAGCAGGGGGAGTGGGAGAGGGAGAAGCAGGCTTCCCACTGAGCAGGGAGCCCAATGCAGGGCTCGATCCCAGGACCCTGGGATCATGACCTGAGCCAAAGTCAGACACTTAACGACTGAGCCACCCAGGCACCCCTTGATTTCCTCTTTGATTTCTTGGTTAACCCATTCATTGTTTAGTAGCATGTTATTAAACCTCCATATATTTGTATTCTTTCCAGATTTTTTCTTGTGCTTGATTTCTAGTTTCATAATGTTGTGGTCAAAAGATGCATGGTATAATTTCAATCTTTTTTAATTTGTTGAGACTTGTTTTGTGGCCTAACATGTCATCTCTTCTAAAGAATATACTATGAGCACCTGAAAAAATGTGTATTCTGCTGTTTTAAGATGGAATGTTTTGAATGTATCTGTTAAATCCTCTAGTCCTATGTGTCATTCAAAGCTACTCTTTCCTTGTTGTTTTTCTGTTTGGATGATCTATCCATTGATGTAAATGGGTGTTAAAGTCCCTTGGTATTGTATTGGTATTGATTACTTCCTTTATGTTTGTTATTAGCTGCTTTGTGTATTTGGGTGCTTCCATGTTGGGTGCATAAATATTTACAATTGTTATAGCTCCTTGTTGGATTGTTCCCTTTATGATTATATAGTGTCCTTCTTTGTCTCTTGCTACAGTCTTTGTTTTAAAGTCTATTTTGCCTGATACAAGTTTTGCTCTCCTGACTTTTATTTCATTTCCATTTGCATGATAAATGCTTTCCTTCTCTTCACTGTCAATCTGCATGTGTTCAGAAATGAGACTCTTGTAGGCAGCATATAGATGGTTTTTGCTTTGTTATCCATGCCATCACCCTATGTCTTTTGATTGGAGCATTTAGTTTATTTATATTCAAAGTAATTATTGATAGGTATGTACTTATTGACATTTTGTTACTTGTTTTATGGTTGTTTGTGTAGTTCTCTGTTCCATTCTTCTCTTGTTCTCTTCTCTCCCAGTTTTCTGGCTTTGTTTAGTGATGTATTTAGATTCCTTTCTCTTTAGTTTTTGCATATCTATTACTAGTTTTTGATTCTTGGTTACCATTAGGCTTATACATAACCTCTCATCCATACAGCAGTCTATATTAAGTTGATGGTCACTTAAGATTGAACCCATTCTTTTTTTTTTAAAGATTTTATTTATTTATTTGACAGAGAGAGACACAGCGAGAAAGGGAACACAAGCTGGGAGTGTGGGAGAGGGAGAAGCAGGCTTCCCACCAAGCAGGGAGCCCAATGCAGGGCTCGATCCCAGGACCCCGGGATCATGACCTGAGTCAAAGGCAGACACTTAACGACTAAGCCACCCAGGTGCCCCAAGATTGAACCCATTCTTTACATCTTTCCCCATTGCCCACATTTTAGGTATATGATGTCATATTTTACATCCTTTTAATTGGTGAATCCCTTCACTGATATTTACAGATTCACTTTATTTTATTGGTTTTTTTGTTTGTTTGTTTTTTGGGTTGTTTGGGGGTTTTTTTGGTTTTTTTGGTTCTTTTTTGCTTCCTACTTTTCTTATTCTTACTTTTGGTCTTTCCTTTCCACTCTGAGTCCCCTTTAACATTTCTCGTAGGGTGGGCTTAGTGGTGATGAATTCTTTAAACTCTTTATCTCTCCTTTTATTCTGAATGATAGCCTTGCTGGATAGAGTATTTTTAGTTGCAGGTTTTTTCCTTTCAGCACTTTGAATATATGAAGCCACTTTATTCTGTCCTACAAAATTTCTACTGAAAAATCAGCTAATAGCCTTATGAGATTTCCTTGTCTATAACTGTTTTCTTTTGATGCTTTAAAAATTCTCTTTATCACTACTTTTTGTCATTTTAATTACTATGTGGCTTGGTGTGGACTTCCTTGGGTTGATTTTGTTAGTGGCCCTCTGTGCCTTCTTGATCTGGATATCTATTTCCTTCCCCATATTCAGGAAGTTTTCAGCTATTATTTCTTTAAATAAATTTTCTGCCCCCTTTTCTCTCTCTTCTCCTTTTGGGACCTCTATAATGATAATGCTATTACACTTGATGGTGTCACTTAGTTCCCTTAGTCTATTTTCATTTATTATAATTCTTTTTTCTCTCTCCTGTGCAGCTTGATTCCTTTCTATTACTCTGTCCTCCAGATCACTGATCCATTCCTCTACTTCCTCTAGTCTACTATTTATTCCTTCTAGCATGTTTTCAATTTCACTTATTGAGATGTTCATCTCTGATTTTTTCTTTTTTATGTGTTCTATCTCTTTTTCGAGGACCTCCTTGAGGTCCTCCATTCTTTTCTCTTTTTATGACCATTACTTTAAATTTTGTATCAGGTGTATTACTAATCTCCACTTTGTTTAGCTCTCTTGCTGTGATTTTGTCATGCTCTTTCATTTGGGACATTTTTTTTTCCTGTCTCCTCATTTTGTCTAACACTCGGTGTCTGTTTCCATGTATTAGGAAAGTCAGCTATATCTCCTCCTCTTGAAAGTAGTGGCCTTATGAAGAAGAGGTCCTATCATGTTCTGTAGTGCCCTGTCCCTTGTTCACCAGAACCTCGCACTTCAGGGTTGTCTCCTATGTGTGTTGTGTGCAACCTTTTGTTGTGACTGAGCCATGTTTGCCTTCAGTCCAGTCATCTGTAATGGTTCTCTTTGCCTGTTGTGTGCAGTGTTTGGTCCCTGTGTTGTTAGTGGGTTAGTGTGGAACCACCTTGAAGTTGAGTTGAGTCAGACCAGGCATTTGCCAGAGAGGCAGTAACACCAAACTGCAGGGAGCCTTGTCTGTGTTTTCCCGAGGAGCTTTCATTGGTGGATGGGGCCTGCAGTCATATCAGATGTCTGCCCCTAACTCACTGCTGGGTCCACAGTGGAACTGATGTGTGTGGTTATCTTCTCCTCTTCCCAGGGTGGGAGTCACTTTGGAGTGGTGCTGGCTCCTCTTAGGCTGCTTGCACACTGCTAGGCTTGTAACAGTGCTTTCAATGGGCTCCGGCCAAGGGTGTATGGGAGGGGGCAGGTTTGTAGAATGCGGGGGCAGGACACATGGTGCCAGCAAGTTTAGAGCTGGTCTGCTGCCGGACAAGACCTGCAGCTGCCTGGGAAAACTCCTGGGGAGTCAGGCTGGGATGAAGGGTACAGTTTCACAGAAGTGTGTGGGACAGGGCACGCTGTTTGCAAGCTAGGTCTAGAGTGTTGGTGCTGTGCTTGTTCTCTCAGGTGTCCTTGTATCTAGGCTGGTGTGCAGAGGAGCAAATTGGTGCCTGCCAGCTGTTTTGTTCTTGGAGAAGTCTCCCAAAGATCCTTGCCCCTCCAGCACATGCTCTGAGATTAATAAATAAATCTTCCTGTGTAGTCCAGGCATTTTTCAAACTGCTACTTCTATGCTATATCTCAGCAGGAGTGTTTGTTGTGCTGTCTCTTTAAGGCCAGGAACTCTTGTGGGAGAGTCTCTTTTGCCAGGCTTCAGGTCGTTTTCTGGATTATTTACACTAATGTTGGTGTTATCTAGTTGTATCCCTGGGATGAAGAGTGAGGTTAGGAACTTCTTACTCTGCCATCTTCCCCTGATGTCCAATCATGGTTGTTTTAAATTCTCTGACAATTCCAACATCCCTGCCACGTCCAGTTCTGGTGCTTGCTCTTTCTCTTCAAACTGTGTTTATTGCCTTTTAATATACCTTGTAATTTTCTCTTAATTACTGGATATGATGTTCTGGGGGAAATGAACAGCAGTAAATAGGCCTTTGGTAATGTAGTGGTAAGGTCTAGTGAGAGGGGAAGTATTCTATAATGCCATGTATACACACACACACACACACACACACACACACACACACACACACATCATCAGTCTTTTACTGAGCCTGTGCCTCTGGACTGTGAACTTCACAAGTATTTCTCATTTTTTTTTACTCCAGGAATGGCTAGAGTGGGCTGAAGTTGGGTATTTTCCTCCTCCGGGTCAGATAGGCTCAGAGAAAACCCCAGCAGGTTAGGCTCTGGTTAGCTAGTTTTTCCTGAAGGCAGACCGTGTTAAGAAGAGTAGAGTGCTCTGGCATATTTCCAAATGGATTCTTTCCCCTCCCCCTGCCAGAACATGAAGGGAATTTTCTGTGATATTTCCTGCGAGCACCTAGTCAAGCTCCTGATGGAAAAGTCATAAAAGTGTGGCAGCCCACTATGACTGGATTCCCCTAGCTTTTAATTATCAGATTTGGGCCGGCCTAGCCTCAAGCAATTTGTCAATAACAGTTCAGATTTTCCAACCCTATTACTGGTTCCTGGGAAGGTTTCTGCTCCAGGATATTGTAATTATCTGTCTCTCCAATTTTGTAGGCAACAGTTTGCCCCATGACCTTAATCCTCTTAAAGATCCAAGAAAAAGTGTTGATTTTTCAGTTTGTTCAGCTTTTTATTTGTTGTTAAGATAGAGTGGTGACTTCAAATGTCCTTACATACCCACCCAGAAACCATAACCATCCTTAATTTTTAAGCCTAAATAATTCTAATAAAACATACGTTGGCAATATGTTTACACATTCCATAAACCAGATGTGTCTCTTAATTAAGCCTTTTCAGGCTTAACCCAAACATTTGAAATAGGTCAAAAGGAATGAGACAAAGAGACAATTTCTTAATATGGGGAGATGATGTGCTTCAGGGTAGGCTTTGAATGGAACCCTTCTTGCAATGATCCATCTAACTTTTTAGGTTTCACTTTATACCTCTGTTGAATAAGGGAGGAGCATGCACAAGATCCCCACCCAGCAGGAAGGAGAGTGACACGCTAAAGAAACCCAATCCTGTGAATCTGGGTTTGGTTTGAGTTTGAGGCTTGTAGAGAACATCAGCACTTGCTCTTCTAGGCAGGAGCATAAAGCAGGCAGAGAGAGTAGTGATAGAAATAATGACTCAGGACAAGCTGTGATCAAGTAGCCACTAGAGTAGTAGCTCTCTAACAGTAGCTCCAGTTCCGGCAGCAGTGTATGCCCCTTCATGAGAAGACAGCTAGGGGTTGTTTAGTCACAGAGCTGCTGTCAGAGACTGGACATGGCACTCTCCTCACATGACCTTCCTTTCAGGCCCCAGATGGCCTGGTGAGAGCTGTTTCTGGTCTTTTCCCTTCCTATCTTCTTAGCTAACCTAGAAGAGCCTAATTAGCACATGTGTAAATAAGTTAGGCTCTCCTCTGGCTCTAATATTCTAGAATTATAGTGAGCACAGTAGAAACTCATTAATTCAGATAGCTTGTTCCAAATTTCTAATTATTCCATTTGGACTAAGCTGCAGTTTATTTTTGTTCAACAAAATTTTATTATAGATAGCTCAAATTAAAAAGAAAGGGGAGGTAGAGGAATTGTTAAAATATTCAAGGAGACAAACTATTAATTTAATATGTTAATTTAAAACTATTTTATCTGTTTTTTGTATATATATGTATATATATGTATATGTATATATACATATATATATATATATATATATAATGGATCTTGCATTTAAGGAGCTTAAAAATGGATGGGGAAAACAGACAAACCAACAAATATATTGCTGTGATAGGTGATGAGAGAGAGGTGTACATACAGTGTGTTAACAAAAAGAAGAGGGGGCGCCTGGGTGGCTCAGATGGTTGGGCGTCTGCCTTCGGCTTGGGTCGTGATCCCAGGGTCCCGGGATCGAGTCCTGCATCGGGCTCCCTGCTCCTTGGGAGCCTGCTTCTCCCTCTGCTTCTCTCTCTCTCTCTATCCCCCTGTCTCTCATGAATGAATAAATAAAAAAAAAATCTTTAAAAAAAAAAAACAAAAAGAAGAGGAATATCTCAGATACACTAGGGATGGGGGTTCAGAGCGAGAGATTCCCTGGGGATTACGGAGTGTGGAGGATAAAACAATACTCCTTCTGTGTGCTTCTTTCTGTCTCAGTACTCTTACTACCATACTCACAACACTTTTGACTCCAGATGTGTGGGTTTGTTTCCCCAAACCAAGCAATTCTCTGTAATGCCTGTTGGATATCCTATAATTTAATTCAATTTTTGTACTAGTTGGAATTAGTGCAGACCCCACAGGTAAAGGGCTCAGTCCCACAAGACTGCACCCAAACCTTAACTTGCCAATTGCAAGTAGTAGGTCCCCAACTTACCCACAACTTCTATCTAACTTAGCTACAAATCAGAGGTTCCCATGATTTCCCCTCCCCCTTGGATTCAGTTAGTTCCTAGAAAAACTCACTGAACTCAGGGAAATACTTACTTACATTTACTGGGTTTATTATATAATACAGTATAGATTAAGGATGTAGATGAACAGCCAGATGACGAGCTACATAAGACAAGGTCTGGAAGGGTACTGAGCACAGGAGCTTCTATCCCTGTGGAGTAGGATACACCACTTTCCCAAAATGTGGTTGTGTACACCAACCTGGAAGCTCCCTGAATCCCATACCTTTGGGATTTTACGGAGACTTCATCACATAGCTATGATTAATTGTTAACTCAATTTCTAGCCCTTCTCCTGTTCCTAGGGGATGGAGGTTGGGCTAAAAGTTCCAAGCATCTTCCTGGTGACCAGTCCTCATCCAGGAGCCAGGAAATTCCAAAGGATTTAGGAGCTCTATCTAAGGAACCAGAGTAAAAGACCAAATATTAGAACAAATCCTCCGAGTGCTCTTATCACTTGGGAAATTACAATGGTTTCAGGAGCTCTCTGCCAGCAACCAGGGACAGAGACCAATATATATATCTTCTATTATTTCATACAGTGGCTGAGGTTTAATGGTTGAATCTAGGTGTCTAAATGAAGAGGAGAGGGCAAGAACAGCAGGAAAAGTATTTATAGGCAACCACAAATAGTTCAGTGGAAACGGAGTCCATATGGCAATAATACGGGAGAACATAATCAATTCTCATTATTCATATTAGTTATGTTCTTTAAACTTGCTATGAACACTGAATTAGTGAACACTGAACTATGGCTTTGTGGTGTGAGGCACAGAATACAGAGTTAAGTTTCTGTGAGTCTCTGGTCACAACATTTTCATCAACTGAAACACAAGTTGTGTTACATAGGTTTTTTGCCAGGATCCTTGTAAAACAAGCTAGTCTCATCAGTGTTGAAAGTCTGTCCTCACACGTAACACTTTTCTTGTATAATACTTATCAGGTATTTTAAAAATTCTTCTGTAGCCTCCTGATTCCTTTGGCCACACTGACTCAGGCCTTTTTAAAAAAGAAATGGTGAGTTTTGATTTTGTTCACATAGATGAACAGTTGTTCCAATACTATTTGTGGAAAAGTATATTCTTTGTTCATTGGATTTCTTTGGCACTGTTAGAAATTAGTTAACAATTTATGTGTTGTCCTATTTCTGGATTCTGTTCCTCTTATCTATGCATATATGCATTCACCAGTACCGAATTTTTTTATCATTGAGCCTTAATAGCAAGTCTTAAAATTGTTTATAAAACTGGTGTGGCAATGATCTATACTTTGCCCTCCCAAATGAAGTTTGCAACCAGTTTACTGAATTCCATGAAAAGTCCTCCAGGGATTTTCATTGGGATTACATTTAATCTACTTATCCATTTGAGGAATGTTTGATATCTTAAATATATTGAGTCTTTGGATCTATGAACATGGTATACCTCTGCATTTATTAGTTCTTCTTTGACTTCTGTCATTGAAGTTTGACTGTTTTGAATAAAAATAAAAATAAAAAATAAAGTTTTATTGTTTTCAGCAAAAAAAAAAACAAAAACAAAAAAGAAATGGTATTCTATTCAACATAGGTGCTTGAAGTCTTAGCCAGAACAATTAAGCAGGAAAAGAAAGGGGGGGCATCTAAATTGTAAAGGAAGACAAAATTTTTTCTGTCTGTAGATGACATGATCTTATATATGTAGAAAACCTTAAAGATTCCACAAAGAAACTGTTAGAATAAGTGAATTCAGCAAAGTTGTAAGATACAAAATCAGCACACAAAAATCAGTAGAGTTTCTATATATTAACAATGAATGATCCAAAAAAGATGTTAAGAAAACTCATTTATAAAGGGTGCCTGGGTGGCTCAGTCAGTTGAGTGTCTCACTCTTGGTTTTGGCTGAAGTCATGATCTCAGCGTCCTGAGATTGAGCCCCACATTGGGCTCCACACTCAGTGGGGAGTCTGCTTGAAAGAATCTCTTCCTCTGCCCCTTCCCCCACTCTCTCAAGTAAACAAATAAATCTTAAAAAAAAAAGAAAACTCATTTACAATAGCATCATAAAGAATAAAATATTCAGAGTAATATAACCAAGAAGCTGAAAGGCTTGCATTTTGAAGTCTATAAAATGTTGCTGAAAGAATTCAAAGACATAAACAACTGGAAATACATGCCATGTTCATGGATTGGAAGGCTTAACATTTTTAAGATGTCAATGCTACCCAAAATGATCCACAGGTTTAATGTAATCCCTATCAAAATCCCAATGGCATTTTTTGCAAAATTAGAAAAATCCATCCTAAATTCACATAGACTTTCAAGAATTCTATATCACCAGCTGAAATAATCTTAAAAAAAAGAAGAAAGTTGGAGGTCTCATGCTTCCTGATTTCAAACTTATTACAAATCTGCAGTGATCAAAAGAGCATGGTAATTACCTAAAGACAAACAGTAGATCAATGGACTAGAAAGCCCAGAGAGAAACCCATGCATATATGGTCAAATGATCTTCAATGGGGAAGCCAAAACCATTCAATGGTGAAACATGCTACAGTGTGGATGAACTTTGGGGCCATTATGCTATATGAAATAAACCAGACACAAAAGGACAAATATTATACGATCCTACTTATGTGCAATACCTAGAATAGTCAAATTCTTGGAGACAGAAAGTAGAATAGTGGTTACCAGGGCTGGGAATGAATGAGGAGTTACTATTTAATGGGTAGAGAGTTTCACGTTAGAAAGATGAAAAAGTTCTTGAGATAATGGTGGTGATGGTTGCACAACAATGTGAATGTACTCTATTCCATTAACACTTAAAAATGGTTAAAATGATAAATTTTATATTTATATTTTGTATATGTATAGTTTTTACTACAATAAAAAACACACACACAATTGTCCATATACATTGAGAACACTGTTGATGAGAATTTATATGCAGAGATGATCAATTGTTAATACTATATAATACTGTTTGCTACATGAAGAAAGAAAAGTAAATGTTATGAATTCCAAAATTATATTTTAGAATATTCTGTTACCTTGTTTAAAAAAATGAACATGTCATACTTTGGCTTTCTTTTTCAGAAATTCCAAATTCTAAAAATAGTAAACTTTTATACAGTATTAAAATTTCCATAATTTATAATCAATCTATTCCACATATTATATGAGATAGGCTGATAGATTAAGATATACAAAAAGATATTTATTTCCCTTCCCATCATCAGCTGCAAAATATTTGAAGGGCATATTTTTAAGTACATTTGCAACTATATAAAGTCTTTATTTTCACTATTTGCAGATGTTTAAACAATTTTCACACATGCATGGGAAAAGGAAAAGTCAATCCTAACTTGCTTCTTCCTCCTAGATTCAGAGTTGAATTTTTTTTCCTTCTAATATGGTAGAAAACTCTCACTAGCACACAAAACTATTATTGAAATTTATTGAATGATAATCCCCTCTTAAGACATCAGAAAAAGAAGCCAATTCAAAGTGAATTCCATATCAAAATATCCTGAAGTTGAATCAAAATCTCATTCTAAACCCAGACTATAAATAGAATGATGTTGAAAAACTCTGATGATGGTCTGTGGTTTGATTTTTTTGTTCCTTCACCATTGCTATTTTTATTCTGTGATAGATTTTTCTATACTCCCACACAGTCCAATTTCCAGTGACATGTCTAATCAACCAAACTCAAGTTAGGAAACCTTATAATAAGGTCTTTATTCTTGGGATTTCACGATACAACCTAAAACAGAAAACTGAGTAACAGAAAGATAGCTATAATTCATGCAACCTGACTGGGCATTAAAACATTTAGACTTCCTTGAATATTTGCACTGAACATGAATTAGATATAGAAATAATTAATTAGTAAAAAGGCAACAATGCAGAGTTAATTATGCTACTGTATATAGACAAATTAGAGTCAAAGGGGATGTCAACCAACTTTCTCAGTATCTCAATAACACAATAATAGATGCAATCATTTGCATACAATGTTATCCTTAGCTCATAAAAATAAATTATCTCTCAGCTCTTTTTTTCTCTCTATCCTTTCTGGAGCTTGTTGAATGTACAAAAGATTAAGAGCATATAGCAGAAGTTAATAATTACTCACTTAAGACAATTTAGGAAAAAGTGTACATCCTTCCTCATACCATCCAAAATTGATTGTCAATAACTGAAATATTTAATGACAAAATGAAATTGTAAAGACATTGTAAGAAAATAAATATTCTTGCATTGAGAAATGCCTAAGTACTGAAAGTAGAAATTATGAACAACAAAACATAGGGTCAAAAAATAAAAGTAAAAAAAAAAAATGAAAAACCTATGAAAAATCTGAATGAGACAGGGTTGGAATATGAAGGTTAAGAAGCAAAAATCCTAATCCGGTAGTTTTTAACTTGTGCAGTTTACATAGTGGAGAGATGGAATAGCCAAAGGACTAGAAGTCAATCCAGTGACTCAGTCTACCAGCCCATGGACCTAATCTTTCTCCTGTAGCAAGTCTGTCACTCTGGAAATTATCAGATTTGGCTGTTGTACCCTAGGGATATTAACACCAATAACTGCCTTTTCCTGTCATAATTCTGTGCTCCCCCTGCAAGTTTCTAATTAGAATATGACTTGCCTAGGGGCGCCTAGATGTCTCAGTCGTTAGGTGTCTGCCTTTGGCTCAGGTCGTGATCCCAAGGTTCTGGGATCAGGCCCTCGTGTTGGGCTCCCTACTCAGTGGGAAACCTGCTTCTCTCTCTCTCCCACTCCCCCTGCTTGTGTTCCCTGTCTCACTGTGTCTCTCCCTGTCAAATAAATAATTAAAATCTTAAAAAAAATTACTTGCCTATAAACATCTACTTTCAGGGACAGAATATGTTGTTATGGTGACCCAAGTTTTCTGGTACATCAGTAACCAAATGTTATTCATTTGTTTATTCATTCATTTAATAAGCACAGAGCATATCATATGCCCTGGGCACAGCCCTAAGATTATTAATTCACATAAATATAAAAAAATTCTTAGATGACACCAGGAATAGGGATGGTTGAAGGTAACTAACATCTTGCTTTTGTTTAGTTTTTTTCTTTTTTTAGATTTATTTATTTATTTTAGAGAGAGAGCAGTGGCAAGGGCGGAGGGAGACATCCGCTGAGCATGGAGCCTGATGCGGAGATGGATCCCAGGACCCTGAGATCATGACCTGAGCCAAAATCAAGAGTCAGCCACTTAACCGACTGAGCCACCCAGGTGTCCCACATCTTGGTTTTTGAATAATGCACTCCATCCTTCAAATTGTTTCAGCATGCATACCCATATATAAATTATATTTTTGTGACCTCCTATGCTAATAATATACTGTACACATTGTAAAATTTTTTTAGAAAATCAAATTCCAAATGACCTGATGTGCCTTCCATCTTCTTCCCATGAGTAATCCATCTATATGTCTTCTTTGGAGAAATGTCTGTTCATGGTTTCTGCTCATTTTTAGTCCATTTAATTGGATTATTTGGTTTTTGTTTTAGGGGTTTTTTGGCATTGAATTAAATAAGTTCTTTATATATTTTGGATACTAATACCTTATTGGATATATCATTTGTGAATATCTTTTCCCATTCAGTAGGTTGTCTCTGTTTTGTTGATTCTGTCCTTTGCTATGCCGAAGCTTTTTATTTTGATGTAGTGCCAATAGTTTATTTTTGCTTTTGTTGCCCTTGCCTCAGGAGACTTACCTAGAAAAATGTTGCTATGGACAATGTCAGGGAAATTACTGACTATGCTCTCTTCAAGGATTTTTATGGTTTCAGGTCTCAGATTTAGGTCTTTACTCCATTTTGAGGGTTTTTTTTTTTGTATGGTGTGAGAGAATAGTCTGTTCTATTCTTTTGCAAGTAGCTGCCCAGTTTTTCCAACACCATTTATAGAAGAGACTGTCTTTTTTCCATTGTATATTCTTTCCTCCTTTGTCAAAAGTTAATTGACCACATAATCATGGGTTTATTTCTGGGGTCTCTGTTCTGTTCTATAGATCTGCGTGTCTATTTTTGTGCCAGTACTATATTGTCTTGATAACTGCATCTTTGCAGTATATCTTGATGTCTGGAATTGTGATACCTTCAGTTTTGTACTGCTCTTTTAAGACTCCTCTGGCTATTCAGGGTCTTTTGTGGTTCCATACAAATTTTAGGATGATTTGTTCTAGTTCTGTGAAAAATGCTGTTGTTATTTTGACAGTGATTGCATTAAATGTATAGATTGCTTTGGGTAGTATGGACATTTTAACAATATTTGTCTTGTAATCCATGAGCATGGAATATCTTTCCGTTTTGTTTGTGTCATCTTTCATTTCTTTCAGTGATGTTTCATAGTTTTCAGAGTACAGGTCTTTCACCTCCTTGGTCAAGTTTATTCCTAAGTGTTTTATTATTTTTGGTGTAATTGTAAATAGGATTGTTTTATGAATTTCTTTTTCTCTACTTCATTATCAGTAAATAGAAAAGTAACAGATTTCTGTATACTGATTTTCTATCCTGCAACCTTAATGAATCATTTACTGGTTGTAGTAGTTTTTTGGTGGTCTTCAGGGTTTTCAGTATATTATCATGTCATCTGCAAATGGTGAAAGTTTTACTTCTCCCTTACCAATTTGGATGCCTTTTATTTTTTTTTGTTGTGTGATTGCTGTGGCTAGGATTTCCAGTGCTATGTTGAATAAAAGTGGTCAGAGTGAACGTCTTTGTCTTGTTCCTGACCTTAAGGGAAAAGCTCTCATTTTTTTCACCACTGAGTATGATATTAGTTGTGGGTTTTTCATATAAGACTTTTATAATGTTGAGGGATGTTCTCTCTAAACCTACTTTGTTGAAGGTTTTTATCATGAATGAATATTGTATTGTGTCGAATGCATTTTCAGCATTTGTCAAAATGATTATATGGTTCTTACCCTTCTCTTATTGATGTGATGTATCGTGTTGATTGATTTGCAAATATTGGACAACGTTGCATCCCAGGAATAAGTCCTACTTGATCATGGTGGATGATTTTTCTTAATGTATTTTTGGATTTGGTTTGCTAGTATTTTGTTGAGGATTTTTGCATCTATGTTTATCAGAGATATTGGCCTGTAGTTTTTTTTTGTTTTTTTTTTTTTTGTAGTGTCTTTACCTGGTTTTAGTATCAGGATAATGTTGGCCTCATAGAATGATTTTGGGGTTTTTTTTTTCTTTTTTTTTTTTTTTTTTGGAACAGTTTGAAAAGAATAGGTATTAGCTTTTCTTTAAGTGTTTGGTAGAATTCACCCATGATGTCACCTGGTCCTAGACTTTTGTTTTGGGGAGGTTTTTTTTTTTTAATTAATGATTTAATTTCATTCTTGATAATCAGTCTGCTAAACTTTTCTATTTCTTCTTGATTCAGTTATGGGAGGTTATATGTTTCTAAGAATTTATCCATTTCTTCTAGGTTGTCCAATTTGTTGGCATATAATTTTTCATAATATTGTCATGCTTTTGTATTTCTGTGGTGTTAGTTGTTATTTATCCTCTTTCATTTCTGATTTTGTTTGAGTCCTATTTCTCTTGTTCTCTCTCTCTCTCTCATTCCAATGAGTCTGACTAATAATTTATCAATTTTTTTAATCTTCTCCAAGAATCAGCTACTGGTTTCATTTATCCCTTCCAATGTTTTGTTGGTTTGTTTGTTTTTAGTTTCCATTTCATTTACTTCTTCAATGTTTATTATATCATTCCTTCTGCTCTTTTTTTTCCCCTAGCTCCTTTAGGTTTAGGGCTAAGTTAATTATTTTAAATTTTTCTTGCTTCTTGAGCTAGACCTCTAAACTTACTTTAAACTTCCCTTTTAGAATAGCTTTTGCTGCTTCCCAAAGATTTTGGGCTGTTGTGTTTCATTTTCATTCATATCCATGTATTTTTAAATTTTCTCTTTGATTTTTTGGTTGACCCTTCATCGTTTTTGCATGTTATTTAACCTTAATGTATTTGTGTTCTTTCCAGAGTTTTTCTTGTGGTTGATTTCTAGGTTCATAGCATTGTGGTCAGAAAAGAAGCATGGGTATGACTTCAATCTTTTTTAATTTATTGAGACTGGTTTTGTGGTCTAATACATAATCTATTCTGGAGAATATTCCATGTATACTTGAAAAGAATGTGTATTCTGCTATTTTAGGATGAAATGTTCTGAATATATCAATTAGATACATCGGGTCAAATGTGTGATTCAAAGCCATTGTTTCCTTGTTGATTTTCTGTTTGGATGATTAAAGTCTCATACTATTTTTGTTTAGTATTGATTATTTCCTTTATGTTTGTTATTAGTAGCTTTATGTGTTTGAGGGCTCTGATGTTGGGTGCATAAATATTTATAATTGTTATATCTTCTTGTTGGATTGTTCCCTTTATGATTATATAGTGTCCTTCTTTGTGTCTTGTTATAGTCCTTGTTTTAAAGTCTATTTTGTCTAGAAGAATCCTGCAGATGGTGGAAGAGTAGGGGACCCATGTTTCATCTGGTCTCTTGAATTCAGCTAGATATCTAACAAATCATTCTGAACACCTGTGAATTCAACCTGAGATCTAAGAAAAGAATTGCTGCAATTCTACAAATAGAAAAGTGACCACTTTTTGCAAGGAAGGAGGTGCAGAGACATGAATTTGAGGGGATATATAAACCACAGTGAGGAGAGAGCCTTTGAAATTGGGCCACTGGAAAGTGATATAACAGCAGAGTGAAAAATCAGAACTTTTAGAAGTCTGCTCCTGTGAGGGACATCCTTGCCTGACAGGTGCTCAGGTGGTGAAATGGGACAGAATCCTATGTAGGATAGTGTGGTCTTAGGATCCCCAAGGTCACAGAAAGAAGGGGGATGCCTGAGTGCAGCAGAGTGCCCAAACATTGGAAAAGGTAAGCCAGCTATAATTAATGAGCTCCAGAGTGTTGCCATAAACTGTGAACCCCAGCACAATCAGGAGACCACTCTCCAAGCAGGGACCCAAAAAGTGACAACCACTGCGAGATCTAGCTCCTTTGCCCAGGGAAGTGCCATGGGTCAGCACATGATCAGACAAAGTCTCCCCAAACAGGCTTCGGTGAGGCACCTCTCCATCCCCTGGGAGGATTGGTGCACATGCACACCACAGGAGTCTGGGGAGTTTGGAGCACATGAAAGTGTTTGACTGCCTTTCCCTGAGGGTGCACTGAAGAGTGGGAGCCACGATCATTCATCTCCGTGACTGGAGATTGGGGTGCCACCATTTTTTTTTTTTTTTACTTTTTTTTGCTCACCCTCTAAAGCAGCAGGAAAAGCCAAATAGAGCAACCCAAAGAAGCTTACCCTAAACCCGGCCCCCAGGCAAGGAGTGGTGTAACTCTGCCCAGGCAAACACACCTGAGAATCAGGGCAACAGGCCCCTACCCAAGAAGACCAGCAGGATCCTCAGGTGAATACCAAGTTCACAGATCACTCAAAACAGAAAAACTCCTATGCTAGGGGAAAATAGTATATAGAATTAGGTTTTTTTGGCATGAGTCTTTAGTCTTTCAGGTTAAAATTTTCTTTTATCGTTTTTTTCTTTTCAATTAGTTTCTTATTTTATCAACCCTTTGTTTTTAAGTCTTTTTTTAAATTTCCAATTTTACATTTGATTTCATAGATATATTCTTCATTTTTTGCTTCCTTTCAATGTATTCAATTTTATTTTTGTGTATATATATGTTTTGCTTTCTTTACAATTCTGGGATTTAGTGTCTTCTAACAAACAGAACAAAATACACACAGGAGGACCAAGTAGTCACTCTGTTTTGTTCACCTGTGAGATTACATTCTCTCTTTTTTACTTTTTTTTTCTCTTTTTCTTTTCTTTTTTGCTTTCTGACCTCTTCAGATTTCTCTAGTGTGTATTTCGCTGGGGTGGTGGTTGATATTTTTGATTTTGTTCTCTCCTCATCTATTCTTCTTTGGGCAAAATGACTAGAAGGAGGAAACCACAACAAAAGAAAGAGCCAGAGGTAATACTTTCTGCCACAGATCTAATGGATATGGATATAAATAAAATGTCAGACCTGGAATTAAGGATATCAATTATAAAGTTACTAGCTGGGCTTGAAAAAGCATAAAAGATATTAGAGAATCTCTTAGTGCAGAAATAAAATCTAATCAGGCCAAAATTTTATTTTATTTTATTTTAAAGATTTTATTTATTCATTTGACAGAGAGAGACACAGCGAGAGAGGGAACACAAGCAGGGAGAGTAGAAGAGGGAGAAGCAGGTTTCCTGCAGAGCAGGGGCTCAATCCCAGGACCCTGGGATCATGACCTGAGCTGAAGGCAGATGCTTAATGACTGAGCCACCCAGGCACCCCAGGCCAAAATTTTAAAATGCTTTAACTCAGATGCAGTCTATAAGCTCCAACAGCTAGGGTAAATGAGGCAGAAGAGAGAGTCAGTGACATGAAGACAAGATGATGGAAAGGAAGGAAGCTGAGGAAAAGAGGAAAACCACTAATGGACCATGAGGGGAGGCTTTGAGAAATCAGTGATACCATAAAGTGAAACAATACTAGAATTGTTGGAGTCCCAGAGGAAGAAGAAAGAGAGGGACAGAAGGCATATTTGAGCAAATCATAGCAGAAAACTTCCCTAATCTGGGGAAGGAAACAGGCATTCAAGTCCAAGAAGTAGAGAGAATGCCCCCTAAAATCAATAAAAATAGATCAACACCCTGACATATAATACTGAAGCTTGCAAATTTCAGAGATAAAGAGAAAATTCTGAAAGCACCTTGAGGTAAGAGTTCCTTAACCTATAATAATTGAAATATTACACTGGCAGCAGACCTATCTGCAGAGACCTGGCAGAAAGGGCTGGCATGATATATTCAGGGTACTAAATGAGAAAAACATGCAGCCAAGAATACTTTATCCATCAAGGCTGTCATTCAGAATGGAAGGAGAGATAAAGAGCTTCCAGGACAAACAGAAACTAAAAGAATTTGTGATCACTTAGCCAGGTCTGCAAGAAATATTAAAGGGGATCCTGTAAGTGAAGACAGGGCCCAAAAGTAACAGACCAGAAAGAAATAGAGACAATCTACAGAAACATGGACTTTATAGATTAAACAATGGCACTAAATTCATATCTGTCAATAGTTACTCTGAATGTAAATAGGCTAAATGCTCCAATCAAAAGACACAGGGTATCAGATTGGATAAAAAAAAATCAAGAACCATCCATATGCTGTCTACAAGAGACTCATTTTAGACCTAAAGACACCTCCAGATTGAAAGTGAGGGGGTGGAGAACCATTTATCATGCTAATGGACATCAAAAGAAAGCTGATGTAGGAATCCTTATATCAGACAAATTAGATTTTAAGCCAAAGATGGTAATAAAAGATGAGGAAGGACACTATATCATACTTAAAGGGTCTATCCAACAAGAATATATAACAATTATAAATATTTATGCTCCTAACATGGGAACAGCCAATTATATAAACCAGTTAATAACCAAATTAAAGAAACACATTGATAATAATACAATAACAATAAGGGACTTCAACACCCACCTCACAGCAATGGACAGATCATCTAAACAGAAGATAAACAAGGAAACAAGGGCTTTGAATGACACACTGGACCAGATGGACTTCACAGATATATACAGAGCATTCCATCCTAAAGAAACAGAAGACACATTCTTCTTGAGTGCACATGGAACATTTTTCAGAATAGACTACATACCAGGTCACAAATCATGTCTCAACAGATACCAAAAGATTGGGATTATTCCCAATAATTTTCAGACCACAATGCTTTAAAACTTGGACTCAATCACAAAAGGAAATTTTGAAGAAACTAAAACACTTGGAGGTTAAAGAGCATCTTACTAAAGAATGAATGGGTCAACCAGGAAATTAAAGAAGAACTTTTAAAATTCATCAAAAAAAAATGAAAATGAAAACACAACAGTTCAAAACCTTTGGGATACAGAAAAGGTGGTCCTAAGAGGGAAGCACATAGCAATACAAGCCTTTCTCAAAAAATTAGAAGTCTCAAATACACAAGCTAATCTTATACCTAAAGAAGCTGGAGAAAGAACAACAAATAAAGCCTAAACCAAGCAGAAAAGAAATAATAAAGATTAGAGCAGAAATCAATGAAAGAGAAACCAAAAGAACAGTAGAACAGTCAGTGAAACTAGAAGCTGGTTCCTTGAAAGAATTAATAAGATTGATAAACCCCTAGCCAGACTTATCTAAAAGAAAAGAGAAAGGACCCAAATTAATAATATCATGAATGAAAGAGGAGAGATCACGACCAACACCAAGGAAATACAAGCAAATGTAAGAACATATTATGAGTAACTATATGCCAACAAATTAGGCAATCTGGAGGAAATGGATGCATTCCTGGAAACTTAAAAACTACCAAAACTGAAACAGGAAGAAATAGAAAACCTGAACAGACCCATAACCAGCAAGGAAATTGAAGCAGTAATCAAAAATGTCCCAACACATTAAGTTAAGGGCTGGATGACTTCCCAGGGGAATTCTATCAAACATTTAAAGAAGAATTAATACCTTTTCTTCTGAAGCTGTGTCAAAAAATAGAAAAGGAGGGAAAACTTCCAAACCCGTTCTATGAGACCAGTATTACCTTGATCCCAAAACCAAAGACCCCACCAAAAAGGAGAATTACAGATAAATATCCCTGATGAACATGGATGCAAAAATTCTCACTGAGATATTAGCTAGTAGGATCCAACCATATATTAAAAGGATTATTCACCACGACCAAGTAGAATTTATTCCGGGGTTGCAAGGGTGATTCAACATTTGCAAATCAATCAACGTGATATATCACTTTAATAAAACAAAAGACAAGAACCATATGATCCTCTCAGTTGATTCAGAAAAAGCATTTGACAAAATACAGCATCCTTTGAATAAAACTTTTCAAAATGTAGGGATGGGGGAACATACCTCAATATCATAAAAGCCATCTAAGAAAAGCCCACAGCAAATATCATTCTCAATGGGGAAAAACTGAGAACTTAAGGTCAGGAACATGACAGGGATGCCCACTCTCACCACTGTTGTTCAACATTAATACTGGAAGTCCTAGCCTCAGCAATCAGACAACAAAAGGAAATAAAAAGCATTCAAATTGGCAAAGAAGAAGTCAAATTCTCACTTTTCACAGATGACATGACACTTTATGTGGAAAACCCAAAAAAACTCCACCCCAAAATTGCTAGAACTCATACAGGAATTCAGCAAAGTGGCAGGATATAAAATCAATACACAGAAATCAGTTGCATGTCTATATACTAATAATGAGACAGAAAAAGAAAAATTAAAGAATTGATCCCATTTACACTTGAACCCAAAACCATAAGATACCTAGGAATAAGCCAAACCCGAGAGGCAAAGGATCTGTATGCTAAAAACTACAGAACACTTATGAAAGATATTGAAGAACACACAAAGAGATGGAAAAACATTCCATGCTCATGGATTGGAAGAATAAACATTGTTAAAATGTCTATGCTAACCCAGAGCAATCTACACATTCATTGAAATCCCTATCCAAACACCATCCACATTTTTCACAGAGCTGGAACAAACAATCTTAAAACTCATATGGAACCAGAAAAGACCCTGAATAGCCAGAGGAATATTGAAAAAGAAAAGCAAAGCCGGCGGCATCACAATTCCGGACTTCCAGCTCTTATTACAAAGCTGTCATCATCAAGACAGTATGGTACTGGCACAAAAACAGACACATAGATCAATG
>NW_027397067.1:19054912-19157392 GCF_003265705.2 Callorhinus ursinus | reverse complement strand
TTCTAGAGGGGAGGAGGGTAGGGGGATGGGTTAGCCTGGTGATGGGTATTAAAGAGGGCACATTCTGCATGGAGCACTGGGTGTTATGAACAAACAATGAATCATGGAACACTACACCAAAACAAATTATGTAATATATGGTGATTAACATAACAATAAAAAATTTAAAAGAAAAGGGCAGAAGACATAAGCAGACATTTCTCCAAAGAATACATACAAATGGTCAACAAACACATGAAAAAATGCTCCACATCACTTGGCTTGAGGTAAATACAAATTAAAACCACAATGAGATACCACATCACACCAGTAAGAATGGCTAAAATTAACAAAACAGGAAACAACAAATGTTGGTGAGGATGTGAAGAAAGGGGAACCCTCTTACACTGTTGGTGGGAATGCAAGCTTGTACAGCTGCTCTGAAAAATAGGATGGAGGCTCCTCAAATAGATGAAAATAGAGCTATCCTGCAACCCAGCAGTTGCACTACTGGGTATTTACCCCAAAGATACAAATGTATTGATCCAAAGGGTTATCTGCACCGCAGTGTTTATAGCAGCAATGCCCACAATAGCTAACCTGTGGAAAGAGCCATGATGTCCATCGACAGATGAATGGATAAAGAAGATGTGGTATATATATATGCAGTGGAATATTACTCAACCATCAGAAAGGATGAATAATTACCCTTTACATCGACGTGGATGGTACTGACTTACTATGCTGAACATGATAAGTCAATCAGGGAAAGACAATTAATATATGGTTTCACTCATATGTGGAATAAAAGAAACAGCACAGAGGGAAGGAAGGGAAAGCTGAAGGGGAAGTCATCAGAGAGGGAGAAAAACCATGAGAGACTCGTAACTATAGGAAACAAACTTGAGCGTTGCTGGAAGGGAGGTGGGTGAGGGGATGGGGTAATTGGTTGATAGTCATTAAGTAGGGCATGTGATGTGATGAGCCCTGGGTGTTATATGCAACTGATGAATTATTGAACACTACATCTTAAACTAATGATGTACTATATACTGGCTAATTGAATTTAGATTTAAAAAATAAAGTCTATTTTGTCTGATATAAGTTTGCTACCCTGGTTTTTATTTCATTTCCATTTGCATGATAAATGCTTTTCCTTCTCCTCACTGTCAATCTGCATGTGTTCTGAAATGAGACTCTTGTAGGCAGCATATAGAAGGTTTTTGCTTTGTTATCCATGCCATTACCCTATGTCTTTTGATAGGAGATTTAGTTAGTTTACATTCAAAGTAATTATTGATAGGTATGTACTTAACTGTCATTTTGTTACTTGTTTTATGATTGTGTAGTTCTCTGTTCCATTCTTCTCTTGCTCTCTTCTCTCACAGTTTTCTGACTTAGTGATATATATAGATTCCTTACCCTATTTTTGCATATCTATTACCAGTTTTTTATTTGTGATTATTATTAGATTTGTATATAACATCTGCATATAGCAGTCCATACTAAGTTGATGGTTGCTTATGTTTGAACCCATTTTTTTCTCCTCTCCTTCTCAAGTTTTCTGCATACAGTGTCATACTTTACATCCTTTTATTTTGTGAACCACTTGACTGATTTTTGTAGTTATACTTAATTTCACTGCTTTTTGCTTTCTACTTTTCTTACTCCTTCTTATGGTCTTTCCTTTTCACTCAGAGTCCCTTGTACCATTTTTTGTAGGGCTTGTTTGGTAGTGATGAATTCCTCTAATTTCTTTTTTGTCTGTGAAACTCTTTATCTCCCCTTTTATTATGAATGATAGCCCTGATGTATGAAGTATTCTTGTTTGCAGATTTTTTTGTTGAGCACATTAATATATCATGGCACTCCCATTTGGCCTGCAAAATTTCTGCTGAAAAATCAGCTGATAGCCTTATGGGATTTTCTTGTCTGTAACTGTTTTCTTTTCTCTTGCTGCTTTTAAAATTCTCCTTTTGCCGTTTTAATTACTGTGTGTCTTGGTGTGGACCTCCTTGGGTTGATTTTGTTGGGTTTTTCTGTGCCTCCTGGATCTGGATATTTGTCCCCACCCCAGATTCAGGGAATTTTTCAGCTATTATTTCTTCAAATAATTTTTCTGCCCCCTTTCCTCTCTTTTCTTTTGGGATCCCTATAATGTGAATGTTACTATGCTGAATTCCCTTAGTCTATTTTCATTTTTTTGGTTATTTTTTCCTCTCTGTTGTCCCACCCATTGCTTTCCATTTACTCTGTTCTCTAGTTCCCTGATCTGTTCTGCTTTCTCTTGTCTACTATTTATTCTACCTAGTTTATTTTTAATATCCATTACTAATTTCTTCATCTTTGATTGGTTCTTTTTCATGTTTTTTATCTATTGAGGGTCTCACTGAGGTCCTCCACTCTTTTCTCAAGTCCAGTATCTTTTTGAATATTACCTTAAGTTCTCCATCAGGCATATTATGTATCTTCATTTCACTTAGCGCTCTTGCTGTGATTTTTGTCCTGTTCTTTCATCTGGGACATATTTTTCTATCTCATTTTTTTCTAACTACCTGTGTCTGTTTCCCTGTATTAGGAATGTCAGCTACATCCCTTGCTTGCAAGGAGTGGCCTTATGATGAAGAGGTCCTGTAATGCCCTGCAGTGCCATGTCTCCTGCTCCCTAGGACCTGGCATTTCAGGGAGTGACTCCTGTGTGTGTTGTGTGTGTCCTGTTTTGTTATGGCCACTTTTTCCTTCAGTCCATTTGGCTGCAGTGGCTTTCTTGCCTGTAGTGGGCAATGTTTGGTCCACAGCTAATGTGGAGTGGGTATTAACAAGGTATATGCCCATCTGCTTGCTAAATGAGACCTGGAGCCTCTGCTTCAGGGCTGGACTGACTTAGCAGATCTGCAAAGAGCACATGGACTGCCACTGACAGGACAGAGGATCCCACAAAAGGCAGGGGTTTTGTTGCTGGGAAGATTTGCACTGGTCTTCTAGGGGCATGAACTGACAGTGCCAGGACTGAGGCAAGTGTGACTGGGAAGGATGGATCTGCTGAAGTGACGGGGGCAAGGCTTGGTGCAAACAAGTTAAGTAGGGAGTGTGGGCACTGAGCTGGTTCCTGCAAATGGCCATGTGTTTATGCTGGGGCCTGGGGGAGGGAAATGATGCCTATCAGTTCCTTTGTTCCTGGAGGAGTCTCTCTGAGATCCTTGTATCTCTAGGACCTGTGATGAGTAAATCACTCTCCCTCCAGTCTTTCTCTGGTGGTTTTTTCAAACTGCTGGTTCTATGCTATCTGCTAAGGTTGCTGGGCATGCTATCTCTTTAAGGGTGGGGACTCAACTTCCTAACACCCTCAGGGCTCTCCTAGAGCTCAGCTTACTGATGTTTGGATCCAAGCACTAACCAGGCCAGGCTTTAAGTCCACTGGTTGTTGTGCTCTCTCCATCTCTGTCTGTCTGTCTGTCTCTGTCTCTCGAATAAATAAAATCTAAAACAAACAAACAAACAAAAGAACTTATGAAATCTGTCCCCTCTCACTTTCAAAGCCAAATGTTATGGAGTTTGTCTTCCCCTTGCAGGCTCCCCTGTGTGACAGTCTGTTCCTCACCCTTCTCAGCACCCCTGACTCCCTCCCCCACAAGCAGCCATGGTCTGTTTAGGTTTCAAATCGCCTCTCCACCTTTTCTACCTTCTTGAAGGTGGCCTCTCCTCTGCCAGTCTTTGGGTAGTTTTCTAACCTGATGTGAGTGTTATCTGGTTGTACCTGTGGGACAAGACAAGCTTAGGTTCCTCCTACTCCACCACCTTCCCAGCCTCCTATATATGTATATTCTTATTGACTTAAAATAGGATGGCCACTAGGGAGGTTTGCAAAGCAAGCATTTACCAATATTAGTTGTAATGTAACTGGACAGGCAGGGAGCAAATAGAAGTTGAAACCCACCCCTGTATGTGTGTTTTTTTAGTGTACCCAGCCCATGTGCCAGACATGTGAGCTGAGAAGCCGTCAAGATATCTCTAGCCCAGTAACTATCTGCCTATACTGCAGGAGACATCCTCAGTGAAAAATGCCTAGCTGAGTCCTGTCTATCCTCAGATCTGTGAGAGATACTAACAATAAATGATCCTTGTTGCATGACACTAATTTTGGGTAGCTTGCTTACAGAAATAGGCAACTGAAACAAGTAGTAACTTCACACTCAATTTTACTTTTATATTCTTCCTAATAGATGGGTCTTTAATATTTATTGGGTTATTTAATAAATTTAAATTTTTGTCACTTCATCTGTGGCAGAAATAGCTTTTGACCCAAAGGCTTTACCTTTGTCCTATGGATTAGTTGAACATATTTTGATCTTTTGAAAACTCTGTTTCTGGGAACACTCTAACACCATGATCTTTTTTTTTATTTTTATTTTTTATTTTTTATTGTTATGTTAATCACCATACATTACATCATTAGTTTTTGATGTAGTGTTCCATGATTCATTGTTTGTGCATAACACCCAGTGCTCCACGCAGAACGTGCCCTCTTTAATACCAATCACCAGGCTAACCCATCCCCCCACCCCCTCCCCTCTAGAAACCTCGGTTTGTTTTTCAGAGTCCATCGTCTCTCATGGTTCGTCTCCCCCTCCAACTTACTCCCCTTAATTCTTCCCCTCCTGCTATCTTCTTCTTTTTTTTTCTTAACATATATTGCATTATTTGTTTCAGAAGTACAGATCTGTGATTCAACAGTCTTGCACAATTCACAGCGCTCACCATAGCACATACCCTCCCCAATGTCTATCACCAAGCCACCCCATCCCTCCCACCCCCCACCACTCCGGCAACCCTCAGTTTGTTTCCTGAGGTTAAAAAGTCCTCATATCAGCAAGGTCATATGATACATGTCTTTCTCTGATTGACTTGTTTCACTCAGCATAACACCCTCCAGTTCCATCCATGTCATTGCAAATGGCAAGATCTCATTCCTTTTTATGGCTGCATAATATTCCATTGTGTATATATACCACATCTTCTTTATCCATTCATCTGTCGATGGACATCTTGGCTCTTTCCACAGTTTGGCTATTGTGGACATTGCTGCTATAAACATTGGGGTGCATGTACCCCTTTGGATTCCTACATTTGTATCTTTGGGGTAAATACCCAGTAACACCATGATCTTTTACAAGTCATCTATATAGAAGTCTAGAGAAAAAAGAACACTCCTTGAAAATAACTTTTAATTTCCAAAGTTTGCATGACATCCTTACAAAAGAATAAAAGAAATACATCACTAGGATAAAATGGATAATATGAAGGCATATTATGACAATCTTATAATAATTTTGGTGAAAAACTTGTTTTTTATTGTTTAATGTTATTCACTTAAATGTTAATTCATTTATTCTGTTTAAAAAGCATTAAAAATAGAACTTGCCTTCTACATACTCTGTTGAGCAGATCTTTTAGGACTGCTTTGCACTTACTCTGTTCAGACATGAAACAATTAACTTCTTAAAATTGAAAATAGCTTTCAAATGTCATTATCCTTTTCCAATTTTCATGGACACTTAAAAGAGTGCTAATTAAGTTCAACTTAAAATTTTCATATTTTTTTATTAATTGATGGAGCCATATTATTTTGAAAAGAGAACCTCTTTAACAATATTGTCATAAATATTTTTTGGGAATTCTACATTATAAAATGATGGAACATCATTTCAGTGAAGTGCAGAGGTTTTATAACAATCATATCTGAAAATACATCCATCAAATTCAATTCATTGCCAGTTTTGGGGTTCCTAGTGATCTATGCTAGAGATCATTGCACATCCATTAATCATTCATCTCCCAACTATATATAAAGAATTTTTTAAATAGCATATCAGTCAGTTATTGCCACAATAATTCTGCTCACCAGCTACCCTAAAATTTAACAATAAGCATCTGTTTCTCAGTAATGCATCTGAGATTCAGCTTGGGTGGTTCTCTTCCATGTGTCACTTCTGGGGCCATGTGTTTCATTCTATTCTCATGAGAATGGCAGAAGAATAAGAAGCCTTAAAGTACAAGCATATTTCAAGCCTCCACTCATTAACATCAAACATTACATTGGTCAGAGCAAGTCACATGACCCAAAGTCACAGGGCAGGAAGATGAGGCCATGGCAACTGCATAGATGTCTAACTCTATTACAACAGAGTTAAACATCAGAACCAAAAGGTCATTTGCCATAAATGGTAGATGAGGACAGGTATGCTTCCTTAAACCCTGAATCCCATACCTGGCCCACCAGGATACACATCTAGGCCCAAACCCTAAAGACCAGCCAGGTTAGTTCTTCAGCTTTTGCTCTACTTCTTGTTCAGGTCTCATTCCAGGTCAAAAGTCAATTTTCCTCCTTGTCCAGACTGATTCCAAAATGTACTAGTAAAGTGATTGTCATGCCACTATCCTCAGATATTCTAAAGGAGTGACCGAATATGAGCTTTACCCAGGACAACATAATGAAATTTTTTGAGGAAATATAAATGGCATAATTTTGGAATGACAAAAGCAGTAGTAATTGCCATCATTTATTGACAGCCTAATGTATGACCAGCATTGTGCTGAGTACTTTACAGAATTATTTCACGAGATGGGAGGTATCTGTAGAGTTACCCTAAAACATGAACTATCCATCTTATGAGTGGGGGCTTTGAATAGCCAAGTTTTAGGCCCACTGCTAAATCCTAACTGAAGGTAGTAAATATTATGGGTTTTGCTGCCTAGCATCTATTATTACCATTATTCTGGTAAAAGAAGAATTGATAAATTTATCAAGACAAGATGCTTTGCCCTTCTTAGCCTGACTATTTATTTTCTAGGACTTTACATTTTTAGGAGAGAGACAAAGAGAGGGAAAAATTATGGAGCTGATTTGTTGAAATTATAGATTAGTCCCTGCAATGGGATGCCCAAAGCTTCCCTTCTTCCTGTCCTTTCCAGCCTTGTTCTTCAGCTGCTGTTTTATTTAGTGAACCATGCCAGATCCATCCAAAAGTTATCATTTTGACATTCAGAGCCAGTTTTTATTGCTTTTCACCAAAAGGCTTAACTGTTCTCCCACATGAGTTGAGCTAAGTAGAATCACACAAATTGTCACTACTCACTAAATAGCTAAGGTCCTTGAGTATGGGAAGACGTTTTTCATCTATATATATTTAGTGCCTAAAACAAATTCCTGAAACATGACATACTATGCAGTGAATGTGTGTGTTCCACCCCCAAATTCATATGTTGAAATCTAATCCCCAGTGTGCTGGTATTTGGAGGCAGGGCCTTGGAAGGTACTTAGATCATGAGGCTGGAGTCCACATGAATGGAATTAATACCCTTATAAAAGAGACCCCAGAGAGCTCTCTGGCCCCTTCCATCATGTGAGAACACAGAGACAAGACAGCTGTCTACAAACTAGGAAGCAGATCATCACCAGATCTGCTAGCGCCTTGATCTTGGATTTCCCAACTTCCAGAACTATGAGAAGTAAATTCTGGTTTTTTAAGCCACCCAGTCTATGGCAGTTTATTATAGCAGCCTGAAAGTACTAAGACAGTACATAATTTATTTTTTCCAGATTTCCATGGAGAGCTCTGGCTCCTCTTATTTAAAGATGATACCTATCCCTCTCCTCCATCTTACCTCCATGTTTCAACTTCTCTAATTTCAGCCAATTTTAACCTGAGAAGATCAGGAGCTCAGACTGTTTCTCAGCAAATATTCAATAATCAAAACTATTCTGTGAGAGTTTATGTTAAATATAGTGCTTCATATTAACAATATGCATACCAACTACTTATAAAGAGTTATTTCAAAAGAAAAATATGTGTCAAGTTCCCTTAGTCTGGGATGGAAATCTACATAGAATGATAAATGTAGCCCACAATACACTGATATAGCTAAGGAAAACTGAGGTTTTCTTAAATATAAGTTAGCTTCAGAGAAAGTAAGATTATCCTGAAACCATTCTGGTATTGTCAGTTACCAAAATAGCTGGAACAGGATTTAGGAATAAGTATTTCTTTAATGGAATATATTCCTTAAAATAAGATTCAGATGTAACATTAAAAGACAAACTAAACTTTTCAACAACCAAAAAAAAAATAAGGGAAAGAATTTGGTAATACTATTTTGGAGAATTAAAAACAATTTTGTAACCTTTATGGGTAGTGGTGGGGGGATTCTATTTATAACTATTATGTCTATCACAGAAAAATGGAAAATACAGGAAGATACTAAGAAAAAAATCATCCATAATTTATAACTGTTAGTAATTTTTCTACTATATGTTACAGGAACACCCAATTATATTTACTTAAGCAAAGAGAGGATCTATTGGCTCCTAGAACTGAAAACAGCAGGGATTGAACTAGCTTTAGGTGCCAGTTTACTTGAGGTAAAAGAATGTTATGAGGATTAGATTGCTGTCTCACCATCTCTGGCTTTGCTATGCATGAAGCTGACTCCATTCTCAGGTGGGCTACCTCTTGAAGGCTGCAGCATGGCGACACTCCAAATACTCTAATGTTCCAAATCTATGGGAAAAGAAAGACTTTGCAACCCTGAAGGCTAAAACCAAAGTTTCAGATTTGATTTGGCTCCAAATGGTCCTGGCTTTGAATCCCTCACAGGTTCATCACTGAGTAACTCAGGCAACAGGGGTGAAGCCCTCTCCCAGAGCACAAGGGCTACAGTGGTGGAGAGCTTGACACTATAATGAGAACTGGCACTCATGATTGAAGGAGAAGGAATGGGAATGGAAAATGAGCCACAGATGTCTGCTACTATACTACCATCACTGAGAGATAACAACCATTAACATTTTGTTATATGTGTGTGCACACACACATGCACACACATGTAAGAAATTAGAGCATTTAAAAATTGATTTCTAGAAACCAGAGAGCAAAATTAAAATTCTGTATTATTCCATTTATATGAAATTCTTAAAAAATAAATCTAAACAAGGTTAGTGGGTGCCTGGGGCTGGAGGTGGGAATATGATGGAAATGTTCTATGTCTTGATTATGATGGTATTTATGACTGGTACATGGAAATTTTCCTCAGCCAAAACAACTTTAATACAATAATACCATACTACTCAGGGACCATAGTAACTGATACCAAGTATAGCAGGGACAGAGTTGGTTAGAATAGTCAGGTTCACATTTACATGACAATGTAGCAAATATATATACATCTGATTCAGATTTATTAAGAATAAAATATGTGGTTGGGGCGCCTGGGTGGCTCAGTTGGTTAAGCGACTGCCTTCGGCTCAGGTCTTGATCCCAGGGTCCTGGGGTCGAGCCCCACATCTGACTCCCTGCTCAATGGAGAGCTTGCTTCTCCCTCTCCCACTCCCCCTGTTTGTGTTCCTGCTCTCTTGCTGTGTCTCTCTCTGTCAAATAAATAAAAAATCTTTGTTTAAAAAAAGAATAAAATATGTGGTACAAGAGAAAGTTTCTACCAATGCTACTAACTGTTTATTTTTTCATTTCATAATGGCTAAACTGCATTTATTACTAAGAAGTTCTCAGTACTCTTACTACAATCCCCTTTTAACTGAATTTTGTGATCTTTTTTGTGACCAGGGCATGTAGCACTCACAGGATGCTACAGTGAGATGTGCTGGACACAAACATGAGAGGTGAGCTCTGTGATCAAAGAATAACAAGATCTGTTTCTTCCACATATTTCAATGAAGGTCATTTCTCAACTGTGTCTCCTTGGAAACAAGGCTATGTTTATTGTTGGTAGTACAAAACATTTATGTGATATTTGAAAAGATCAAAAGTCTCCAAACAAATTTTACATGCCATGTCTCTCAATGGCTTGCCTACATAGAGTGGCATTTTAATATACATTTTCGAAATGGATGGTCTAAATCAGCATCAATGGGTATCTCAAAACCAATAGAGGGCCTTGACTCCAGGACAAGGAATTATTAATGATTATTCATGATTCCTTCCAAGAGATCAAAATATCCTTATGGACTTGGAATGAGACAGAGTTTTCAGCAGAAACATTTTCCTCTTTAAGAAAAGTAACTTTGACAGAGTGGCAGGATGGATTGGTGTGCAGAGAAAAAAATAAAATATGGAGAAAACAGTTGGGGTGTATTGCAATAGGTCAGGCTTGAGGTAACAAGGGCCAGAACAAGGACTTAGTGTTTCCAAGTGTAGGTGTAAATAGTAATGGTGAAGAACACAGTCTGATCTGAATGCATCAGTACAAAGATTTTACTCTATACTCCTTGTTCACTGAATCAGGGTAGAAGTTACAACTAAAGTGGGACAAAGCAATGGCATCACCATGAGAAAACCAGGTTTCAGTTATAGGAAAAGGAAAAGGGGTAGAGAGCATGAATGTATTCTTTCAGCAGGTTGGAAAAAACAGAAAAGTTCAGGTATGGAGCTAGAAATACCCATTTGGTGGCCAGACCCACTTTCTGAAAGGTTCAGAATTTTAGGTAGATGGACTCCAGAGAATGTGATGACAGCCAACAGATGGAAATCTAGGTTGGGCAGGTGACATCAGCATGGTTTAAGAAAGTAAAAAAGAGTTGTCAAGATTAAACCCAAAAGGTGAATGTGGGAGCCAGCCACATGTGGAGATCCAAGTAGCAGTCCACCAGGCCGATCTGATGCCTGCTGGGGCAGGACTTGTTCTAAGTGACCAGCATGTTAGCAGGTATTTGACACAGGAGTTCCAGTAAGAGGAACAGGGCCCAAGCGACTGGAACTAGAGGACAAAAGTGGAAAGTTGCTTAATGCTCAACTATAAAAATTAAGACACAAAGTCAGAGTGGGGTTGACTTAATGCTGAAACATTTGAATATTGAAGAAAAAAGGACAAATTGGCCACAGAGTCTAGAGCCAGTGGTCAAGTGGTCCTTTCCATGTATAGAGAAGGAATATAAAGGTAAAGAGATACTAGAGTGCTTTCTGAAGTATTTCAGGGAGTAATTGAGATCAAGGGGTAGTTTGTTCAAAATGGAAAGGGGTTCCTAAAGGCATGATGCAAAGTATTAGATGTGACAATAGTCTAAAGTCTGATTTTTTTAAAAGATTTTATTTATTTATTTGACAGAGAGAGACACAGTGAGAGAGGGAACACAAGCAGGGGGAGTGGGAGAGGGAGAAGCAGGCTTTCCATTGAGCAGGGAGCCTGATGCGGGGCTTGATCCCAGAACTCTGGGATCATGACCTGAGCTGAAGGCAGACGCTTAACGACTGAGCCACCCAGGCGCCCCTAAAATCTAATTTAAGATGAAAATATAACTTTCTCAAAAGATAATTGAAAAGAAACTTCTTTCTCCTCACTCTATAACATGATAATAAGAAGGAAGGAGGGAGGGAGGGAAGGTGGGAGAGAGAGAAGAAGCAAGGACAGGGAAGAGAAAGGGAAGGGAAAGGGTAAGGGAAGAGACCTTCTTTCAAGAAAGAGACTCAAGGAGTTGCATTCATGATGTTGTTGTTGTTACTATTGTATTATTGGTATCACATGACTTCTCTTTATCATCAGGACCACCCAGTGTTTTAATCATACAATTTTTGTCAAATATAATTAATTCTCTTCTTGAAGACATCTTGAAAACTTTTCCATTTGAATCTGAACCAACAATTTCCAGGCTTTCTGCATAGTATCCATCATTCCAGATTCCCTTTTGTTATACTTCTGGATTGTGTCCACTAATTTGGATCCCTTGTCTTTCTTTTTCATGTATACATTTTTTCATTTTTCTGGTACTTTTCTTAAAGTGGTTGTGTCAGTAAAAAAATTATGAATTATTACAAATTTACAACTGTTTTCACTCTGCCCTCACTCTTAATTGGTGATTTGGTTAGGGTCAAAATATAGTATTAATTTTCCCCTGGAATTTGTTTGGCATCATTACTGTTCTTCTAGTATTCCAGCATTGCTGGTTCTTACCAGCAGATCTCACTTTGAAGGTACTGCTCCATTTTCTTAAGAATCTGGTGACACTAATGACAAATTTGATGCTGTTTGGAGTCTTGTTATTGTGTAAAGAGCCTGCCTTTTGCTCTCAAATTCTTTTAGATGTTCACTTTATTCTTAGGGTACTGGAATTTCACAAGAGTGGAACTGAGTGTGGATCCTTTTTAAATTATTATTCTTTCTTCTTGATGCTCAGTGAGTCCTTTCAACATGAATATGGGTCTTTATCTCTGAGAACACATCTTCCTATAATTTCTTTGAATATTCTCTTCTCTCTCTCACAACTCTGATAGTATGGATTAGACTTAACCTCTTTTCTCATCTTTTGTGTATTGACCCGTACCTCTTATTCATTTTGCACTAAACTCTGAGATTTCCTAGATATTTTCTTATAGATTTCCTGCTGATTTTTTTTAATTGCAATTTGTATCTTTCTTAACTTTCTCTTTAGAAGTAACTTCAAACTTACAGAAATTGACAAAAACAGTATAATAAACACCTACATATCCTTTACCCAAATTCACCAATTGCTAATAATTTGCCCCATTGACTTAGTCATTTCCATGTATGAGCACATAGTCTCTCCATGTATGCATGTATGTATGGATGGATGGATGGATGGATAAACCAAGGAGAAAGGCCTGGGACAGATTCTTCCCCTACAGCCCTCAAAAGAAACCAACTTTGCCAACACCTTGATTTTGGACTTTTAGTCTCCAGAACTGTGAGACAATACATTTCTGTTGTTTAAGGCTCCTAGCTTGTGTTGCTTTGTCTAGCCAACTAATATAGCATTCAATGTCCATTTGCCCTTCAGTTGGGATGTTACTTTTAATGATCCAGTGAAGATGTTGTCTTATTTCTTCACTGTATAGTTACTATTTCTCTCTAGCAACTAATAAGCAATCTGTAGGACTATGACTTAAGACCATGTAAATATCCTTCCTCTGAAAAATATTCCCTTCTCAGATTTAGCATCCATTCGTGATTATTGTCTGAATCAATCTTTACCATTTTGGTCCCAGACAATAATTTTCTTAACTCTAGTGCTTTCTTTACATTTACTGGTTGGAAGTCATTCTACTACAAATAAGAGTTCTCTTTCCTTCTGCATGTTTTTATTTATCTATTTAGAAAGGATACATAGAATTCTGTTTTTTGAATCTAGAATTCATTACTGTCTTCATTACTTTAATGACCAAATTGTTCCACATTTCATCAGTTGGAGCATCTTTATGTGTGTTGGCTCTTGTGTCCTTTTAACATACCTCCAGCATTTAAAAAAAAATATTTTTTTGCTTCTGGCTTAACAAAACGTTCTATTCATTTTGTACTTTCCTTTCCCTGGCTCTGGAATCAACTACTTCTCTGAGGAGCCCCAGTACTTTTAGTGGGAAATGGTATTACAGAGCAAAATCTGAGTACTAGAGGTAACTATTACTTTTGGAATGTCTCTGTTTCTAGGATCTTTCAGCAGATAAAGCTGGAACACACACACACACATGCACATATATGTACATGCACATGTACACATACATATACATATTTTAGAATTCATGAGTTTGCATCAACATCCCAATTCTAATTTATCTCCTTAAGGATCTTCCTTGCCTTCTCCCTTTCCAAACATATGTGACCTTTCTTCCTGGCTCCCCAAAACATCAACATATTTAGTTATTTGCTTGAACCTATAATATAACTAAAATAGTTGCAGAATTGCTTCACCCACCCTACTTTAAAAAATAAACCTAATAATAGTAATTCTGTATTTGCTTGCCATTTGTCATACCATCTCCACCACCATGAGGGTACATGGTCAAAAAATGTGTTCATAAATTACTGAAATATATGTACACTAATTCTTGTTTTATAGATCACTATCTTTCCAAATCTCTCAGAGCATATTAACAAGATATTTTTTTAAAATTTCTCTTCTGATCTCTCAATTGTCTGTTTTATCCAAGGTCAGTTGTCTTTTTCTTTTCTGTCTTTAATGTCCTTGAAAATGAATGATTGTTAATTGTCTATTCTCATTCATGGATAAAAGGCTGAGTTGTTAATGTGGTATACAGCATGGATGTTCTGAATACATACAGTCTAATTTTCCTACTAACTTTCTCACCTGAATGGGAAGGTTGACTATAGTCTCCATGTACATGAAAGATAGCTGTCATTTGGCGAGACAGGTACCCCACCAAACTCCAATCCCCACCAAACACGAACAAAAAGGGCTTTACTTTGGAGTGCCTATATCTAAACTCAAGTCCCTAGCTCTTCCTTACACAGATCAGCCGACATTTTTAGAGATCATTGTTACCCTTTTATCTTAGAAACTATCAGAATGCATTGAGGAGATGATGGCAAATGATGGGGGTGATAGCCCAAGCTCAAAATACTTCTTTAAATAACTCCTTAATAAATCACCTACCAATTCTTATCTTCCTTCTTACAAGCTCTTGATCTGTAGTTTTTCTTTCTTTCTGTCTTTCTGTCTATAGTTTTTCCATGGCTATGGCACTAGCTGCTACCTCTATTATAGACTCTTTACTAATATTCTTTTGAAATTTAGTTTCTGCTCTAATTTATTTTTCTAATCTTTATTTTGGTTTTGCATCTTTAAGAAACTATTTTTTTTAATTGAAGTATAGATCTACAATGTTAGGTTAGGTTCTGGTGTACAACATAGTGAATCAATTCTGCATATTGCACAGTACTCACCATGGTAAGTGTCGTTGATCTCTGATCTTCAGTTGTTCTCTCCTCTCATCTCAGGACAATCATGAATTAATTCTAACTTAAATTTCCTTATAGTCATTTCAGTGGAATATATGGAGGGGACAGAGGTCAATGTGAATATTCAGTTGAATAAGATTGTGTCGTTTTCTTTCCTGAGCATAAATAGCACCATGAACTCTCCATGGATGGTGTAGGGTGAGACTGTACTACTTATGGCAAGTGTTAATGCACATGAGGGTTTGTACCCTGGGTAGGAACTGTGACTCACAGGAACCCTATTGTAAGTTCTGCTGCAGGCTATAGGCACAAGTCATTGAAGGTAGAAGAGCTATGGAGTAAAAGATGTGCTTGTTTGTCCTCGTCAGTGCAGAGATTCCTAATGGAATGTTTTGCTTTTTCAGTAAGCTCATCCCTTTGTATATCACAACATGCAATTCCACCAACCTAGAACATAAAGGGGTTTTATATGATGATACAATCATAAGTAGATACCAGGATTCCCATCTCCTAGTCTTCCCACTTTCTAACACTTCTGTACATAAAAACATCTGAAAACTCTGTTCATCTCACAATGCCAATGATACCCATCTTCCATACTAGATAATATTAGATACAAAAGAGAGTTAGATACAAAAGAGAGTTTCCTGGACTGAATCAACCTCAGGATTCAACTACCAAGAAAAACTAAGCTGCTTTGCCTATTTATATATTACTTCTCCACACTGTCATTTTGTAACAGAAGCAGTAATCTTCTATTTTTAGACATCTTTATTAGATTAAAGAGAAGTTTGACTATTTCTCAAAGAGCATTCATGGTGATGGCATTGTACTTTTTGAACTAAACTTTAAGGATTTCACAAGAATCACTTCAATTTTTTAGCATTAGCTGTGAAAACCGAAAGATCCTAGAAAATGAAAGCTATTTTTCTTCATAGGCATAGGGAGAGAGGGAATTTTAACATTTTGTAATGACAAAAACTCATTTAATTGCTGAATGATTCTGCATTCATTGTACAACAAGAACTGGAGAGATTTGAGCACTCCTCAGGCTGTCCTGTAGCATTTTTATGTCTGCATGTTGCTTTATGCCTGCTATAGTGATTAATCAGAAATATTGTCCATTCTCCATTTCATATTTTCTTTTTTTAAATCTCTGTATGAAGTTTCTAAATATTCATTTCTTTATTTTTTCATTTGTTCTTGAGCCTGGCCTTCTACTGCTTTGCAGATTTCTCATTAATGATCACACATAAAAAGTTTGCTGCAGGTAAACTCAAGCTCAGACTAGCAATAATTTTCTTTTTTAAGAATCTGGCTCGCATTCTCCTTACTCAGTGTCTTTTGTGGGGGGTTTTGTGTTTCTTTTTTGTTGTTTTTGATTTGCAATGTGACATATATTAACTTGGATTCACATTCATAGAAAAAAAGACTTCTCACTATCATAATCATATTTTCAAAAAAGTATGCTAAGGAGAGGCTCTCAAGCAGGAATTGTTAATGCCATCTAAAATTCTGTCTGATTTGTCATCTTTCTTTTTCTTTTTCTTACCTATTTACCTGTCACTTAGCATGCTTTAAGGGTGAGAGTTTCACAAAAAGACCAAAAGAACAGATAAGGCAGATACGAAGTTGGGAGCTTGCCAAACTCCAGTGAAGTCTTTGATATAAATAGAGTTCAAAGAAAAGTGGAATTTAAAATTTTTAAATTTACTAATGTAATAAATGTAATAAATAACCTTCTGACTCAAATAACCTTCTGTAATATTTTATGAAGACTATTTGGTGTAGCACAGCCTGCTCATTCTATTATGTACTCAACTTTATAGAAGTATGGTTAAAAACATGGGTTTTAAACAGTACATTAAAAGGATTATTCACCACGACCAAGTGGGATTTATTCCTGGGCTGCAAGTTTGGTTGAACAGCTGCAAATCAATCAATGTGATACAATACATTAATAAAAAAAATAAAGAACAAGAATATATGATCCTCTCAGTAGATGCAGAAAAAGCATTTGACAAAGTGCAGCATCCTTTCTTGATTAAAACTCTTCACAGTTTAGGGATAGAGGGTACATACCTCAATATCATAAAAGCCATCTATGAAAAACCCACAGTGAATATCATTCTCAATGGGGAAAAACTGAGAGCTTTCCCCCTAAGGTCAGGAACATGGCAAGGATGCCCACTTTCACCACTGCTATTCAACACAGTACCAGAAGTCCTAGCCTCAGCAATCAGACAACAAAAAGAAATAAAAGGCATCTGAATTGGCAAAGAGGAAGTCAAACTCTCACTCTTTGCAGATGATATGCTACTTTATGTGGAAAACCCAAAAGACTCCACCCCAAAACTCCTAGGACTCATACAGGAATTCAGTAAAGTGGCAGGATATAAAATCAGTGCACAGAAATCAGTGGCATTTCTATACACCGACAACAAGACAGAAGAGAGACAAATCAAGGAGTCGATCCCATTTACAATTGCACCCAAAACCATAAGATACCTTATGGAATAAATCTAACCAAAGAGGCAAAGAATCTGTACTCAGAAAACTATAGAATACTCATGAAAGAAATTGAAGAAGACACAAAGAAATGGAAAAACGTTCCATGCTCATGGATTGGAAGAACAAACATTGTGAAGATGTCAATGCTACCTAGAGCAATCTACACATTTAATGCAATCCCTATCAAAATACCATCCACTTTTTTCAAAGAAATGGAACAAATAATCCTAAAATTTGTATGGAACCAGAAAAGACCCCGAATAGCCAGAGGAATGTTGAAAAAGAAAAGCAAAGTGGGTGGCATCACAATTCCAGACTTCCAGCTCTCTTACAAAGTTGTCATCCTCAAGACAGTATGGTACTGGCACAAAAACAGACACATAGATCAATGGAACAGAATAGAGAGCCCAGAAATGGACCCTCAACTCTATGGTCAACTAATCTTTGACAAAGCAGGAAAGAATGTCCAATGGAAAAAAGACAGTCTCTTTAATAAATGGTGTAGGGAAAATTGGACAGCCACAAACAGAAGAATGAATCTGGACCATTTCCTTACTCCACACATAAAAATAGACTCAAAATGGTTGAAAGACCTAAATGTGAGACAGGACTCCATCAAAATCCTAGAGGAGAACACAGCCAGCAACCTCCTCGACCTCAGCCATAGCAACGTCTTCCTAGAAACATTGCCAAAGGCAAGGAAAGCAAGCGCAAAAATGAACTATTGGGACTTCATCAAGATAAAAAGCTTTTGCACAGCAAAAGAAACAGTCCACAAAACCAAAAGACAACCGACAGAATGGGAGAAAATATTTGCAAATGACATATCAGATAAAGGGCTAGTATCCAAAATCTATAAAGAATTTATCAAACCCAACACCCAAAGAACAACTAATCCAATCAAGAAATGGGCAGAAAACATGAACAGACATTTCTGTAAAGAAGACATCCAAATGGCCAACAGACACATGAAAAAGTGCTGAACATCGCTCGGCATCAGGGAAATCCAAATCAAAACCTCAATGAGGTACCACCTTACACCAGTCAGAGTGGCTAAAATTAACAAGTCAGGAAATGACAAATGTTGGCAAGGATGCGGAGAAAGGGGAACTCTCCTACACTGTTGGTGGAAAAGCAAACTGGTGCAGCCACTCTGGAGAACAGTATGGAGATTCCTCAAAAAGTTGAAAATAGAACTACCCTACAACCCAGCAATTTCATTTTGGGTATTTACCCCAAAGATACAAATGTAGTGATCCGAAGGGGTACGTGCACCGCAATGTTTATAGCAGCAATGTCCACAATAGTCAAAGTATGGAGAGAGCCAAGATGTCCATCAACAGATGAATGGATAAAGAATGGATAAAGATGTGGGGTGTGTGTGTGTGTGTGTGTGTGTGTGTGTGTGTGTGTGTGTGTGTATGGAATATTATGCAGCCATCAAAAAACCAAAATCTTGCCATTTGCAATGACATAGATGGAACTGGAGGGTATTATGCTAAGTGAGATAAGTCAATCAGAGAAAGACAAGTATCATATGATCTCACTGATATGAGGAATTTGAGAAACAAGACAGAGGACCATAGGGAAAGGGAGGAAAAAATGAAACAAGATGAAACCAGAGAGGGAGACAAACCATAAGAGACTCTTAATCTTAGGAAACAAACTGAGGGTTGCTGGAGTGGTGGGAGGTGGGAGGGATGGGGTGGCTGGGTGATGGACAATGGGGAGTGTAAGTGCTATGGTGAGCACTGTGAATTGTGTAAGACTGATGAATCACAGACTTGTGAAAAAAATAATACATTATATGTTAAAAAAAAAGATATTAGGAAGGGAAAAATGAAGTGGGGGGCGGAAATCAGAGGGGGAGAGGAACCATGAGAGACTATGGACTCTGAGAAACAGACTGAGTGTTTTAGAGGGGAGGGGGTTGGGGGAGAGGTTCGGCTGGTGATGGGTATTAAGGAAGGCACATATTGCATGGAGCACTGGGTGTTATATACAAACAATGAATCATGGAACACTACATCAAAAACTAATGATGTAATGTATGGGGACTAACATAAAATAAAACAAAATAAAATAAATAAAATAATTAAAGTAAAAAGATTGGTACTGGAAGGGGAGTGTTTCAGTTACCTGGTAAATTCACTTAAATTCTCAGATGTCTTCTCTTGCTGAATAAACAAAGCATGATTGTAAAAAAAAGGGGGGGGCTTTATACTCAGAGACTCCAGGCTTCAACTGCATCTCTAACACTTATTACTTACATGATTTAGAGTATGTTACTTAATATTTATGAACTTCATTTTTCTAAGGTGTAAAATGGGATGATAATAATAGTAATAATAATATCTATTTCATGGAATCGTTACAAGGATTGAATTAGATAATGTATGCAAAGTGCTTAGCAAAGAGCTTGATGCATAGTAAGGGGAGTGAAATATTAACAAACACAAAGAAATAGCTTTTGAATAGTATTTCTATACTGTTAAAGAAAAGTTTGTGAAATTGCTTCCCTTATTTATTTGTTATTCCAATATCTTTATTTTAGGACTGGAATTTTTACCTTCTAGAAGGAATTTTACCTTCTAAAGTATTTATTAAGTAAAAATACTTAATAAAATATATTTTTAAAATTCTTTTGGAATATTAAATAAGTCTGTGAGGAAATGTGGGAAAAAAACATGTAGAAGAGGAGCAAAGCAGAAGCATGAGGTGAGGGAAGAGAACAAGCACCAACTCTGTGGGATGCTTAGGAGCAAGTGGGACTGGGGAAAAAGCCTTGGGCCTTTGTAGAGAAGGGAGTTGGATCAAAGGTCATTGGCTTAAAGTCAGGATTCTGGAGGAAATATATTCCAATAAACAGGACAAACTAGGAAAAAAATAACTTTTCCACAAAAGCAGTTGTCGAGAAAATTTTCAGTCTTGGTTGTAGATACAGGTAAAAAAAAGAAAAATGTTTTCCCTGAGATTTCTTAATCACTGGCCAGAGTCCACATGGATTTAGGGTCTGATTTGCAATCTTTTCATTACCCTAAAAACTGCAAACAAAAACTATAAAGTACATGCAAGTTTATAATACCCTGGGTAATGGTAGGAGCAAACATAAAAACTCCTTGAAGAATACATACTCATACCCAGATTTAAAGAATTCTCAGAACAACTTCCAACAAATACAAGTTCACAATAAAAAGTATCTAAGAAAATAAGTCACATGAATGAGAGTCAGAAAAAACAACCAAAAACAGAATCAGACCTGCAAAAACATAAGGCACTAGAATTTTCAAATCCAGAATACAATAATTAGGCTAATGTGTTTAAAGAAAAAAAATATATGGGCACCTGGGTCGCTCAGTTGGTTAAGCAACTGCCTTCAGCTCAGGTAATGATCCTGGAGTCCAGGGATCAAGTCCCACATCAGGCTTCTGGCTCATCGGGGAGCCTGCTTCTCCCTCTGGCCCTATCCCCTCTCATGCTGTTTCCCTCTCTCTCTCTCTTTCTCTCAAATAAATAAATAAATAAAATCTCTAAAAAATAAAATAAAAAAATATGGAACAAAACAAGAGCAAGAGACTATAAAAAATAAGGACTTTACAGGTAATATGATGGCACTAAATTCATATCTTTCAGTAGTTACTCTCAGTGTGAATGGCCTAAATGCTCCCATGAAATGGCAGAGGGTTTCAGATTTGTTAAAAAGATAGGACCCATCACTATGCTGTTTACAAGAGACTCATTTTGAACCTAAAGACCCCTCCAGATTGAAAGTGAGGGGATGGAGAACCATTTATCATGCCAATAGACCTCAAAAGAAAGCTGGGGTAGCAATTCTCAAATCAGTCAAATTAGATTTTAAACCAAAGACTGTAGTAAGAGATGTAGAGGGACACTATATCATAGTTAAAAGGTCTATCCAATAAGATCTAACAATTGTAAATATCTACCTTTGTCCCCAACATGGGAGCAGCCAACTACATAAGCCAACTATTAACCAAAATAAAGAATCATATTGATAATAATACATTAATAGTAGGAGACCTCAACACTCCACTCAGATCATCTAAGCAGAAAATCAACAAATAAGAGCTTTGAATGACACACTGGAACAGATGGACTTCATAGTTATATACAAAACATTCCACCCTAAAACAACAGAATACCCATTCTTCTTGAGTGCACATGGAACTTTCTCCAGAATAGACCACATACTAGGTCACAAATCAGGTCTCAACTGATACCAAAAGATTGAGATTATTCCCTGCATGTTATCAGACAACAATGCTTTGAAACTGGAACTCAATCACAAAAAAAAATTTGGAAGGAATTCAAACACTTGGAAGTTAAAGAGCATCCTGCTAAAGAATGATTGGTTCAACCAGGAAATTAAAGAAAAACTTAAACAATTCATGGAATCTAATGAGAATGACAAGACATCGGTCCAAAACCTATGGGATACTGCAAAGGCGGTCCTAAGGGGGAAATACATAGCCACCCAAGCCTCTCTCAAAAAAGTAGAAAAATCCCAAATGCACAAGCTAACCTTACACCTGAAGGAGCTGGAGAAAGAACAGCAAATAAACCTAAACTAAGCAGGAGAAGAGTAATAATAAAGATAAGAGCAGAGATCAATGAGATAAAAACCAGAAAAACAGTAGAAAAGATAAATGAAACTAGGAGCTGGTTCTTTGAAAGAATTAATAAGATTGATAAACCTCTGGCCAGACTTATCCAAAAGAAAAGGGAAAGGACCCAAATCAATAAAATGAATGAAAGGGAAGAGATCACAACTAACACCAAGGAAATACGAACAATTATTAGAAATTTTTACCTGCGACTATTTGCCAACAAATTAAGCAACCTGGAAGAAATGGATGCCTTCCTGGAAATTTAAAAACTACCAAGACTGAAACAGGAAGAAATAGACAATCTGAATAGACCAATAACCAGTAACAAAATTGAAGCAGTAATGAAAAACCTGCCAAAAAACAAGAGTCCAGGGCCAGATGGCTTCCCAGGGGAATTCTACCAAACATTAAAGAAGAAATCATACCTATTCCACTAAAGCTATTCCAAAAAATAGAAACAGAAGGAAAACTTCCAAACTCATTCTATGAGGCCAGGCTTACCCTGATCCCAAAACCAGACAAAGACCCCATCAAAAAGGAGAATTACAGACCAATATCCCTGATGAACATAGAAGCAAAAATTCTCACCAAGATCCTAGCCAGTAGGATCCAGCAGCACATTAAAAGGATTATTGACCAGGAGCAGATGGGGTTTAATCCTGGGATGCAAGGATGGTTCAAATCAATCAATGTGCTAGATCACATTAACAAAAGAGACAAGAACCATATGATCTTCTCAATTGATGCAGAAAAAGCATTTGACAAAATATAGCATCCTTTCCTGATTAAAACTCTTCAAAATATAGGGATAGAGGGAACATACCTCAATATCATAAAAGCCATCTACAAAAAGCCCACAGCGAATATCATTCTCAATAGGGAAAAACTGAGAGCTTTTCCCTTAAGGTCAGGAACATGACAGGGATGCCCACTCTCACCACTATTGTTCAACATAATACTAGAAGTCCTAGCCTCAGCAATCAGACAGCAAAAAGAAACAAAAGCATTCAAATTGGCAAAGAAGAAGTCAAACTCTCACTCTTCTCAGATGACATGATACTGTATTTGGAAAGCCCAAAAGACTCCACCCCCAAATTACTGGAACTCATACAGCAATTCAGCAACATGGCAGGATACAAAATCAATGCACAGAAATCAGTTGCATTTCTAGGGCGCCTGGGTGGCTCAGTTGGTTAAGCGACTGCCTTCGGCTTGGGTCATGATCCTGGAGTCCCGGGATCGAGTCCCACATCGGGCTCCCTGCTCAGCAGGGAGTCTGCTTCTCCCTCTGATCCTCTTCCCTCTCGTGCTCTCTATCTCTCATTCTCTCTCTCTCAAATAAATAAATAAAATCTTTAAAAAAAAAGAAAAAAAAAAGAAATCAGTTGCATTTCTATACACAATGTGACTGAAGAAAGAGAAATTAAGGAGTTGATTCCATTTACAGTAGCCCAAAAACCATAAGATACCTAGGAATAGACCTAACCAAAGAGATAAAGGATCTTTACTCTAGAAACTACAGAACACTTATGAGAGAAATTGAGGAAGACACAAAGAGATGGAAAAACATTCCATGCTCACGGATTAGAAGAATAAACTTTGTTAAAATGTCTGTGCTGCTCAGAGCAATCTACACTTTCAATACAATCCCTATCCAAAAACCATGAACATTTTTCACAGAGCTGGAACAAACAATCCTAAAATGTGTATGGAAAAGGAAAGACCCCCAAATCACCAGGGGATTGTTGAAAAAGAAAACCAAGGCTGGTGGCATCACAATGCCCATCTTCAAGCTATATTACAAAACTGTGATCATCAAGACAGCATGGTATTGGCACAAAAACAGACACATAGATCAGTGAACAGAATAGACACCCCAGAAATGGACCCTCAATTCTATGGTCAACTAATCTTGGACAAATAAGGAAAGAATATCCAATAGAAAAGAAAAACAGTCTCTTCAATAGATGGTGCTGGGAAAATTGGACAGCCACATGCAGAAGAACGAAACTGGACCATTCTCTTACACCATATACAAAGATAAACTCAAAATGGATGAAAGACCTCAATGTGAGACAGGAATCCATCAAAATCCTAGAGGAGAACATAGGAAGTAACTTCTTCCACATTGGCCATAGCGACCTCTTTCAAGACACGTCTAAAGGCAAGGGAAACAAAAGCAAAAATGAACTATTGGGACTTCATCAAGATAAAAAGCTTTTGCACAAAGGAAACAGTCAACAAAACTAAGAGGCAACCCAAAGAATGGGAGAAGATATTTGCAAATGACATTACGGATAAAGGACTAGATCCAAGATCTATAAAGAACTTCTCGAATTCAACACCCCAAAAACAAATAATCAAGTCAAAAAATGAGCAGAAGACATGAATAGACATTTCTCCAAAGAAGACATACAAATGGCTAGCAGACACATGAGAAAATGTTCAACATCTCTAGCCATCAGGGAAGAGATGAAAGATATTGAACGTAAATTAGTAGGAATTGAAGACCTAATAGGAAGCTTTACCATTTATATCATTTGGGCCTCTCCATTGCCCCTCCAACCCTAGAAGCAGAGGCCAACTTCTTGCTCTCACTATACGCTGAATTACTATCCTCTATATAGCTTCTTAGCATTCCCATTACCTCTGTAACCAATGGCTTGTATTAAATTCCATGTACTGAGAGACTTACAGTGGTGTCTCTCTTCCTGGCTGGATCCAGAATGATAAAAAATATTCACTAAGTTTTAATTTTCTAAGTTAAATATGCAGGTTATGAGTTTAAGAGTAAACATGGTGGAAAAGGTAAAAGATGGAAAGAGCTCCCAGTCTATTTAAAAATAGACATGAAATCAAAGGGGAAATAGGAAAGAAAAATTAAGAAAAACAAAAAGCACAAAATAAAATGATATGGGTAAATATATATATATTAGTATTTATAATACACTTAAATGGTTTAATAAAAATAGTTGGAACTCTCCAGTTAAATGGCAGAAAATTTCATATATGGAGTCAGAGTTCAGCTATATGCAAAAAGGAAGTGACACATAAGGGGTTGAAAAACAAAGAAAGGTTAAAAATAAAAGGATAGAAATAGTTATATAAGGCAAATACCAACCCATAGAAAATTGGGGTAGCTATACTAATACATGTAGTATTAGTCAAAATAAAAATCAGAGCAAAAATACTCTTGCTATAATAAAATACTTTTGTTATGATAAAAGTTTCAACTGACCAGAAGGAAAAAACAATTCTAAATTCTTCTGTACCTGATAGCATAACTTCAAAAATATAATCAAAAAATGATAGGAGAAATGGGCAAATTCACCATTGCAGAAAGAGATTTTTGACACATTTCCCATAACGGATAGAACAAGTAGATTTTTTTTTTAATTTTTTGTTATGTTAATCACCGTACATTACATCATTAGTTTTTGATGTTGTGTTCCATGATTCATTGATTGTGCATAACATCCAGTGCTCCACGCAGAGCGTGCCCTCTTTAATACCATCACCAAGCTAACCCATCCCCCCACCCCCCTCCCCTCTAGAACCCTCAGTTTGTTTTTCAGAGTCCATCTTCTCTCATGGTTCGTCTCCCACTCCGACTTATTCCCCTTCATTCTTCCCCTCCTGCTATCTTCTTCTTTTTTTTTCTTAACATATATTGCAGTATTTGTTTCAGAGGTACAGATCTGTGATTCAACAGTCTTGCACAATTCACAGCACTCACTATAGCACATACCCTCCCCAATGTCTATCACCAGCCACCCCATCCCTCCCACACCCCCACCACTCCAGCAACCCTCAGTTTGTTTCCTGAGATTAAGAATTCCTCATATCAGTGAGGTCATATGATACATGTCTTTCTCTGATTGACTTATTTCACTCAGCATAACACCCTCCAGTTCCATCCACGTCGTTGCAAATGGCAAAATCTCATTCCTTTTGATGGCTGCATAATATTTCATTGTGTATATATACCACTTCTTCTTTATCCATTCATCTGTCAATGGACATCTTGGCTCGTTCCACAGTTTGGCTATTGTGGACATTGCTGCTATAAACATTGGGGTGCATGTACCCCTTCGGATCCCTACATTTGTATCTTTGTGGTAAATACCCAGTAGTGCAATTGCTGGATCGTATGGTAGCTCTATTTTCAACTGTTTGAGGAACCTCCATACAGTTTTCCAGAGTGGTTGCACCAGCTTGCATTCCCACCAACAGCGTAGGAGGGTTCCCCTTTCTCCACATCCCCGCCAACATCTGTCATTTCCTGACTTGTTAATTTTAGCCATTCTGACTGGTGCGAGGTGGTATCTCATTGAGGTTTTGATTTGGATTTCCCTGATGCCGAGCGATGTTCAGCACTTTTTCATGTGTCTGTTGGCCATTTGGATGTCTTCTTTGGAAAAATGTCTGTTCATGTCTTCTGCCCATTTCTTGATTGGATTATTTGTTCTTTGATGTTGAGTGTGATAAGTTCTTTATAGATTTGGGATACTAGCCCTTTATCTGGTATGTCATTTGCAATTATTTTCTCCCATTCTGTCAGTTGTTTTTGGTTTTGTGGACTGTTTCTTTTGCTGTGCAAAAGCTTTTTATCTTAATGAAATCCCAATAGTTCATTTTTGCCCTGGCTTCCCTTGCCTTTGGCAACGTTTCTAGGAAGAAGTTGCTGCAGCTGAGGTCGAAGAGGTTGCTACCTGTGTTCTCCTTTAGGATTTTGATGGACTCCTGTCTCACATTTAGGTCTTTCAACCATTTGGAGTCTATTTTTGTGTGTGGTGTAAGGAAATGGTCCAGTTTCATTCTTCTGCATGTGGCTGTCCAATTTCCCCAACACCATTTGTTGAAGAGACTGTCATTTTTCCATTGGACATTCTTTCCTGCTTTGTCGAAGATTAGCTGACCATAGAGTTGAAGGTCCATTTCTGGGCTCTGTATTCTGTTCCATTGATCTATGTATCTGTTTTTCTCCCAATACCATACTGTCTTGATGATGACAGCTTTGTAATAGAGCTGGAAGTCCGGAATTATGATGCCGCCAGCTTTGCTTTTCTTTTTCAATATTCCTCTGGCTATTCGGGGTCTCTTCTGGTTCCATACAAATTTTAGGATTATTTGTTCCATTTCTTTGAAAAAAGTGGATGGTATTTGGATGGGGATTGCATTGAATGTGTAGATTGCTCTAGGTAGCATTGACATCTTCACAATGTTTGTTCTGCAAATCCATGAGCACGGAACGTTTTTCCATTTCTTTGTGTCTTCTTCAATTTCTTTCATGAGTATTTATAGTTTTCTGAGTACAGATTCTTTGCCCCTTTGGTTAAATTTATTCCTAGGTATCTCATGGTTTTGGGTGCAATTGTAAATGGGATCGACTCCTTGATTTGTCTCTCTTCTGTCTTGTTGTTGGTGTATAGGAATGCCACTGATTTCTGGGCATTGGTTTTATATCCTACCACTTTACTGAATTCCTGTATGAGTTCTAGAAGTTTTGGGGTGGAGTCTTTTAGGTTTTCCACATAAAGTATCATATCATCTGCAAAGAGTGAGAGTTTGACTTCCTCTTTGCCGATTTGGATGCCTTTAATTTCTTTTTGTTGTCTGATTGCTGTGGCTAGGACTTCTAATACTATGTTGAATAGCAGTGTTGATAGTGGACATCCCTGCCACGTTCTTGACCTTAGGGGAAAAGCTCTCAGCTTTTCCCCATTGAGAATGATATTTGCTGTAGGTTTTTCGTAGATGGCTTTTATGATATTGAGGTATGTACCCTCTATCCCTATATTCTGAAGAGTTTTGATCAAGAAAGGATGCTGTACTTTGTCAAATGCTTTTCTGCATCTATTGAGAGGATCATATGATTCTTGTTCTTTCTTTTGTTAATGTATTGTATCACGTTGATTGATTTGCACATGTTGAACCAACCTTGCAGCCCAGGGATAAATCCCACTTGGCCATGGTGAATAATCCTTTTAATATACTGTTGGATCCTATTGGCTAGGATTTTGGTGAGAATTTTTGCATCCATGTTCATCAAGGATATTGGTCTGTAATTCTCCTTTTTGATGGGGTCTTTGTCTGGTTTTGGGATCAAGGTAATGCTGACCTCATAAAATGAGGTTGGAAGTTTTCCTTCCATTTCTATTTTTTGGAACAGTTTCAGAAGAATAGGTATTAATTCTTCTTGAAATGTTTGGTAGAATTCCCCTGGGAAGCCATCTGGCCCTGGGCTTTTGTTTGTTGGGAGATTTTTGATGACTCCTTCAATTTCCTTAGTGGTTATAGGTCTGTTCAGGTGTTCTATTTCTTCTTAGTACAATTTTGGTAGTTGATACATCTCTAGGAATGCATCTATTTCTTCTAGGTTATCTAATTTGCTGGCATAGAGTTGCTCATAATATGTTCTTATAATTGTTTGTATTGCTTTGGTGTTGGTTGTGCTCTCTCCTCTTTCATTCATGATTTTGTTGATTTGGGTCCTTTCTCTTTTCTTTTGGATCAGTCTGGCCAGGGGTTTATCAATCTTGTTAATTCTTTCAAAGAACCAGCTCCTAGTTTCCTTGATCTGTTCTACTGTTCTTTTGATTTCCATTTCATTGATTTCTGCTCTGATCTTTATTATTTCTCTTCTCCTGCTGGGTTTAGGCTTTATTTGCTCTTTTTTCTCTAGGTCCTTTAAGTGTAGGGTTTGGTTGTGTATTTGAGACCTTTCTTGTTTCCTGAGAAAGGCTTAAATTGCTATATACTTTCCTCTTAGGATGGCCTTTGCTGCATCCCTAAGATTTTGAACAGTTGTGTTTTCATTTTCATTGGTTTCCATGAATTTTTTTAATTTTTCTTTTATTTCCTGGTTGACCCATTCATTCTTTAGTAGGATGCTCTTTAGCCTCCATGTATTTGAGTTCTGTCCGACTTTCCTCTTGTGATTGAGTTCTAGTTTCAAAGCACTGTGGTCTGAAAATATGCAGGGAATAATCCCAATCTTTTAGTAGCGGTTGAGACCTGATTTGTGACCTAGGATGTGATCTATTCTGGAGAATGTTCCGTGGGCACTAGAGAAGAATGTGTATTCTGTTGCTTTGTGATTGAATGTTCTGAATATGTCTGTGAAGTCCATTTGGTCCAATGTGTCGTTTAAAGTCTTTATTTCCTTGTTGATCTTTTGCTTAGATGATCTGTCCATTTCAGTCAGGAGGCTGTTAAAATTCCCCACTATTATTGTATTGTTGTCAATGTGTTTCTTTGCTTTTGTTATTAATTGCCTTATATAATTGGCTGCTCCCAGGTTAGGGGCATAGATATTTACAATTGTTAGATCTTCTTGTTGGATAGACCCTTTAAGTACGATGTAGTGTCCTTCCTCATCTCTTATTACAGACTTTGTTTTAAAATCTAATTTGTCTGTTATAAGGATTGCCACCCCAGCTTTCTTTTGGTTTCCATTAGCATGGTAAATGGTTTTCCACCCCTTCACTTTCAATGTGGGGGTGTCTTTGGGTCTAAAATGAATCTCTTGCAGACAGCATATCGATGGGTCTCGTTTTTTAGTCCAATTTGATAGCCTGTGTCTTTTGATTGGGGCATTTATCCCATTTACATTCAGGGTAACTATTGAAAGACATGAATTTAGTGCCATTGTTTTGCCTGTAAGGTGACTGTTACTGTATATTGTCTGTGTTCCTTTCTGGTCCATGCTGCTTTTAGGCTCTCTGTTTGTTTAGAGGACCCTTTTCAATATTTCTTGGAGGGCTGGTTTTGTGTTTGCAAATTCCTTTAGTTTTTGTTTGTCCTGGAAGCTTTTTATCTCTCCTTCAATTTTCAATGAGAACCTAGCTGGATATAGTATTCTTGGCTGCATATTTTTCTCGTTTAGTGCTCTGAAGATATCATGCCAGTCCTTTCTGGCCTGCCAGGTCTCTGTGGATAGGTCTGTTGCCAATCTAATGTTTCTACCTTTATAGGTTACATATCTCTTCTCCCGAGCTGCTTTCAGGATTTTCTCTTTGTCTCTGAGACTTGTAAGTTTTACTATTAGATGTCAGGCTGTTGACCTATTTTTATTGATTTTGAGGGGGGTTCTCTATGCCTCCTGGATTTTGATGCCTGTTTCCTTCCTCACATTAGGTAAGTTCTCTGCTATAATTTGCTCCAATATACCTTCTGCCCCTCTCTCTCTTTCTTCTTCTTCTGGGATCCCAATTATTCTAATGTTTCATCTTATCATATCGCTTATCTCTCGAATTCTGCCCTCGTGATCCAGTAGTTGTTTATATCTCTCTTTCTCAGCTTCTTTATTTTCCATCATTTGGTCTTCTATATCGCTAATTCTCTCTTCTGCCTCATTTATCCTAGCAGTTAGTGCCCCCATTTTTTATTGCACCTCATGAATAGCCTTTTTGATTTCGATTTGGTTAGATTTTAGTTCTTTTATTTCTCCAGGAAGGGTGTCTCTAATAACTTCCATGCTTTTTTCAAGCCCAGCTAGTATCTTTAAAGTCATGATTCTGAACTCTAGGTCTGACCTCGTACTAATGTCCATATTGAGTAGGTCCCTGCCAGACGGTACTACCTCTTGTTCTTTTTGCTGAGGTGATTTTCTTCGTCTTGTCATTTTGTCCAGAGGAGAATAGATGAATGAGAAAACAAAATGCTAACAGGTTAACAACGTCCCCAGAAAATATACTCTAAACAAATTAGAAAAGCCCTGTAACCAGGGGAAAAGAAAGGGAAAGAAAGAAAAAAGAAAGAGAAAAAAAAAGAAAGATAAAAACAAACAAAAACAGAACAAAACAAAATAAAACAGAATATGATCAAATATGATCAGGCTAGTGTGTAAATCAGTGCCACAGACTAGATTTTGTGTGTATTTTGGTCTGTTAGAAGATAGTGCCTCCTAAAATTGTAAGGAAAGAAAGACTTATATATGTACAAAATAAGGGTTGATACAATGAAGGGATGGAAGATGATTGTAAAGATGAAAATTATAAAAGATTTTATAAAAGGAATTGATAAGAAGTTGTTTGAAAAAAGAAAAAAGGAAATTTTAAAGAAAAAAGGGAGAGAATGTGATCAGGCAGGAGACTAGAACAAAGCCATACACTAGTGATTTAGGGTATATTTTGATCTGTTAGAAGAAACTGTATCTCAAAATTTTAAGGAGAGTACAACTTATATATATATATGCCAAAAATAAGGGTATCTACTATGAAGGGATAGAATGACTCTAAAAATTAAAAATAATATTTTTTTTAAAAAGGGATTGATAAGATGTTGGTTGAAAAAGGGAAAAAGAAAAATAAAAAAAAACAGTTAAAAAATTAACTTTGAAAAACTAATGAATCATGGTAAAAAAGCCATGAATTCTATATGCAGTATTCCCCTAGCACTGGAGTTCTCCCGTTCTCCTTGAATGGTAAACTTGGTCTTGGCTTGCTGGCCGTTTGTGCCGATCTTCTGGGGGAGGGGCCTGTTGCCGTGGTTCCCAAATGTCTTTGCCGGAGGCGGAATTGCCCCGCCCTTGTGAGTCCAGGCTAAGCAATCTGCTGGGGTTTGCTCTCGGGAGCTTTTGTTCCCTGCAAGCTCTCGGTACAGCTTTGGAGGACGAGAGTGAACATGGCGGCCTCCCAATCTCTGCCCGGAGGTGCCGAGAACTCGGGGCCCCGCTCCTCAGTGCGCCCCCAAAGAAAAGCATTCAATCACTCCCGTCTCCCCGGTCTCCGGCCACACTCCGTGCTCACCCAGCCTGTGACTGAGCGTTTCTATCTCTGACACCCGACCCCGTGTGGAGTCTCCAAACCCAGCAGATCCCTGTGGTGCACTCCCGCGCTGCTCCTCCCGGGGGAGGAAGGGGAGTCTCCCTGGCTCTGCTCCTTGTTGGGTCCCTGCTGGAGGAGCAGTGGCCCGACTGGGCCGTGGATCACGGTTTATGGCCACCCCGGGCTGAGAGCCCGCGCCTCGGCTCCGTCTCTGCAGCTGGCTTCCCTGCTCTGATACCTGGGAGCTCTGCTGCACTCAGGCACCCCTGGTCTTTCTGTGACCCCGAGGGTCCTGAGACCACACTCTCCCGCGAGGGTTTCACCTCCCGCTTAGCCACTGGAACGACGTCCCTCAGCGGAGCCGGCTTCTAAAAGTTCCGATTTTGTGCTCCGCGGCTCTATCACTTGCCAGAAGCTGCGGAGGCCCCCTCCCCCGCCGTCTATCCTCCCGAATATCACCTCAGATTCACTTCTCCGCACGTCCTACCTTCCAGTAAGTGGTTGCTTCTCTGCTCAGAGAGTTGTTGCTACTCTCTTCTTCAATATCCTGTTGAGTTCGTAGGTGTTCAGAATGGTTTGATCCCCATTCAGCTGAAGTCCTGAGACCAGACGAAATCCAGGTCTCCTACTCCTCCACCATCTTGCTCCGCCTCCTCCAATAGCTGATTTTTTTACAATAAACTTATAAGCTCTCCATTTGTGTTTGTATGTTTATATAACTGTAACTCAGAAAGGTCTTTACATCTCATTGTGTAAGTATATAATATTTTCCTACCCTTCATGGTATTAATAAATTAGATCATAAAATCTCTGAAAGGAGCCCTACTCTGACTGACTTAGTGATAAAAATCACTTATGTAAGCTGAATATTCCTAAAATTTCCAGATACTAAGGAAAATAAACCTCAAATATTTTCCTTATAGAAATGAACCGAGAAATGTTTTAAGAATTCAAGTGCACATAATTCAGGTAAATCCTTGGCAGATAAGATTCCTTTTGATTTAATTAAAAGCAGCTACATATTGTCTATTAGATCAAGGTTAAGTATAATATACATGTAGACCTTTTTCTATTTAGGTATGTTTTTCCTAAACATATATAAGTTTGCTGATTGAAAAAGATATGACTTCTACTAAATGTTTAAGATTATGAAAAATGTGAATATGTTTAACCAAAATTGAATCATAATTTTGACAAATTTTATTTCGACAGTGTTGTAGACACTCTTGCAAAGAAAAGAGGGACATCCGCCCAAAATGTGGTTCAGATTGGAGACTGATGATGCCACAGGAACACCAAGATGGTAGGAATATTACTCACATTAGGAGACTTTCTGGAGAAAGCAGGGCAGGCCTGCCAAACAGGTCCAAAGTGGTTTGTAAGAGGACAAGGAGACTGGCCTGGGTCTTTTATGGTGGTTAGGGGGAGGGGCTGGAGTGAAGTTTCCTACATGCAGGCAGGGACTTGGCATGGTTCAAACTTCCCACTAGTAACCAAAGGAGGAAGCACCTGGTCTTTCCTATCAACGTGCTTAGAGCAGTCGAACATCAACTGAGGCAGACTCCTAATTACAAGCAATATCAGTGTTTTGTAATATGTCAACTTGAAGATAATTTCTAAGATTTTTAATCTTATTAATTAGTAACTTGAATTTAGTAATCTTAATTTAAAATCTTGTATTGATATTAAATTGAGTTAATCAATATTTACTAGATGCCTAGATTATTTCTAAATAAGATGGAATACTGAAACATTAATTACTAAGCATAATTTTGTTTATATTTTTGCCTCTTATTTCTATGGTATAGAGAGAGTATGTATTTGGGTCTGTTAAAGAACATGTTCATTTTTGCCACTTTGAGAAGTTGTACTATAAGGGATGCATTTGTGTTAAGGAGATGAGAGTAGTTTTGCCCTAAGGTAAAATGACTCGTTGCTCCAGAATAAGAAGAGGAAAATGTAGGACAAAATCAAAATGAATACAGAAAGTTGTGGAAGGTGTGCTGGATGTTTTTTTGTGTGTGTGTCTTTTTGTAATGGTCAAAGCTGACTAAGTTTGATGGGTGTATTAGTTCCCTCTTGCTGCTATTAGAAATTACCACAACCAAATAGCTGAAAACAGTTCAAAAGTCCAAAATGGGTCTCATTGGGTTAAAATCAAGATAGCAGGGCTGCATTCCTTTGGGAGGTTCTAGGAGAGAATCCATTTTGTTTCCTTTTCACCCTTGGAGAGGCTTCCTAGAATCTGTGACTCATGGACCTCTTCCATCTTTAAAGCCAGCAATAACCAGTTAGTCTTTCTCACATTATATCATTCTGACAATGACTCCTCTGCCTCTCTCTTCTACATTTAAACAGCCATTGTGATTATGTTGGGTCCACCAGATAATCCTGTTATTTTAAGGTCAGATGATTGGTAACCTTAATTCCCTCTGCAATGGAATTAATTCCCTCTTGTCGTGTAACATAACATATTCACAGTTTTCAGAAATTAGGAAGTGGACGTCTTTGAGGGGACATTTTCCTGCCTACCACAATGAATTAATTATAAGATTTTCAAAAGATTTCATAACAGGGGCACCTGGGTGGTTCAGTCGGTTAAGCATCTGATGTTTGATTTTGGCTCAGGTTATGATTTCAGGGTCGTGAAATGGAGCCCTGTTTTGGGCGCCATACTCTGAGGATTCTGCTTGAGATTCTCTCCCATTCCCCCCCATGCTCTCTCTCTCTCTCTCAAATATTAAATAAATAAATCTTTAAAAAAAAGATTTGTAACAAACGTCATACTGCTACAAAGACAGAATTTGGTCTTCTCAGTTATTGTGGAAAATTTTTTTTGGATTATTGGCCTGCTCTAAGAAGTGGTTGTAAAAAGATTATTCTTATTTGATGTGTAATCTGTCTCGATTACTGTCCAGATCCTTATTTGGACTCTAGGTTGTCTGGCAGCTGGCCCTTTCCCTCAAAATATGAAGAAGCCCTGTGAGCTGAAGCCCGAGGACTTGATATAAACCTCAAAGCACTCACCACCACAGCAGACCATGCATGGGCCAGAGTTCCTTATGGATATTAAGGGAGAGTCCTGTCTGGGCCACTAAGTTCTCTCCCTCTTCTTTGAGATATTCATTAGTAAACATTCTCCCTACTGCAATAGCTTGGGTAAAACATTTCCTTAATTGTCTAGCACATTTTGTCTTTCACAAAAGCAAAACACCATCCTTAAATTACCTATTTTCCAAGCTGACTTTTGCTTCACCTGGAACCCCTGCTCTTAAGGAGAAGTGTAGCTTGATCAGTTGTTCAGAGCATGGGGTCTGGAGCAAGTCTCAAATTTTGGCTCTACCATTCATACGGGGTGACCATGGGCAAGGGACTTGATCTTCCTGTGCTTAAATGTACCTATCCATAAATGGGGATGATGATGGTGGTGATAATGATTGGGATGATGATGGTGATAATGATGATGGTGATGATGATAATGATGATGGTGAGGATGATGATGATGATGATGGTCATGGAACCTACCTCACAAGGATCTTATGAAAGGAGCTCAGAACAAGTGCCTGGTTCAGATTGCTATACACACATCTGCTATTCTTATTTGAGGAACATGTAAGGCTCACCAAGTCCTAATATTCTGAAGAAAGTTTATCCATTCTTCTAAACTGAAATTTCATGCTCACCTTTAACCTCAGGTTTTGCATAACACATACATTGTAGGAGAATAATAAATATTGAATAAATTAATGGAAGATGGTAAATGGGTGGATTTTTGGAGGAAGGAAGGAACTATGGTGAGGAGGCAGGTATTATAACATCAACTGTAGTATTTCTTTACAGTTAAATGAGCAATTTGAATTCTAAGCTCTATCTCACAGTTGTGTCATTTATTCTCAGAAATCAAATTAAATACATTTCTTCAAGGAAGTATGTGCTACACAGGCAGCTGATATGATCAAGACCACTGCACTCCATGTTCTGGGGTCAAAGTGTGTGGGGCAGTGTGACCTAACTTCAATTAATGACAACTGCCTCTGGAAACCTGGTTTCTTTCCTTAGGGAAACAGTATAAATTAAAGTCTAGCCAGATTGAAATGCATCACTGCTCAACTGAGTACAGAAGCTTGAATTCACACTTTGATTTGTCAGGAAGACAGAAATGCTTTCAATATATAATCAGCCCCATCATTCTTCACACCAAATGGAAATACGCAGACTTATCCAGGCACCTAATGTGGGAAATCTTTTTAAACTTTAAAACAGAGAGTAGAACTGTATGTCATTTTTTTAAATTAAGCTCTAATGTGATATTCAGTTTATGTTCTGAAACAAATCAATAGTCCAGGCAACCAGCCATAACTCTTGCTATATACTGCCCTCCAGTGGATTCCTGTCAGATGCAACCTCTGAACATTATTTCAAAAAAACCTATACACAAAACTTTCTTTTCAATGGGATGTTAAATCTTTGACATAAACTTTAAAAATGCATTTGAAAATATTAATGATAATCCTCAAAACTATTTTTTAAAATCACCTTGGAGTCCCTGGGTGGCTCAGTCATTAAGCTTCTGCCTTCGGCTCAGGTCATGATCCTGGGGTCCAGGGATGGAACTAGCACAGGGCTCCCTGCTCAGTGGGAAGCCTGCTTCTCCCTCTCATGCTCCCCCTGCTGTGTTCCCTCTCTCGCTGTCTCTCTCTCTGTCAAACAAATAAATAAAATCTTTTTAAAAAATCACCTTTTTTTAAATTATCTGATGTCAAGGTAAAGTACTTATTTATTTCCCCCAGAGTTTGGCTCTCCCTCAGGAATTTGCCATAGTGTTGGTTTATTTCTGTTTTGGCCCATGTCTTTAGTGGTCCCTCAGCCTACTACTACTTCTAAATTCACTGTGGGCAAAAGAGAGATGGCTATATACTTGTCAGAAGAAGCTCACATAGCTCCTTTAAACATGGCCTTGACACTAGGGGCAAGCAACCATTTCTTCTCATTTTACAAACAACAGTCACAAATCAGTGCTAAAGTTGAGAATAAAACAGAGATGCTGCCATTTCTCAGGAACCCTCGATATGTGAAGTTCTGATAACTGGAAGGTGACTTCCAGCACACTGTGATTTGACTCATTCCATCAGAATTTGGTTTGAAGCGTCTGCTTTCTGCTTCGGTCATGATCCTAGAGTCCTAGGATGGAGCTTCTCCTTCTGCCCTTCTCCCCATCACTCACCCTGCTTGTACTCTCTCTCTCTCTCTCAAATAAATAAAATCTTTAAAAAAGAATTTGGTTTGATGAAATGTTACCTGTCTTTTCGTGGCTACCCGATTTCTCACTGCCTCCATTTCAGGAACATTTTCTGTTGTTTTAAAATAATACCTCACAGTTTTTGTAAACATTATACAGCATACACACTGCAAAATTGGGAATTTAGTGTATGAGATTTTCTCAGGGCAGGAAATTATGACAAATACTAACTAAATAACAGGACTCTCACAGGTAACTAATTACATGGAAAAGAAAATGACCAGAAGGACATTTCTGGAAGAAAATTATTGGTTTTTTCTCTTTAAAGTAAGCATGACTACAGCTAAGATCAATTTAGTCCCTAAATATACACATAAAATATGAAATCATTCAACAGACACTAGCCTCCTTCTAGATGGTAAAAGACTTCTTTAGAAGTTGGATTCTAAAATATTGCTCTATCAGTAATTTACTACCAGATTGATGAACACTGAAAATATGTTTACAGTTTAACGAAATTTTGAGATAACACAGTACTTCAAGTCATGCTATTTGAGTTTATTTTGAATGCATTTCTATATTCTATTTGCTTATCAAAATAGTCCTTCAATACCCACAGTAATGAACATAGGTAACTGTCTGTTTAGTCTATAATAATAACCTCAATTACATTTTAAATATTCCATAACCAAACTCTGAGATAAATCTCTTTACAGAATGCTTTAACATAAAAGTTTGAGATGAAGAGGAGCTCTTGAAACTGACTAAATTTGACTCTACTGTAATTTGATATATTCAATATGTATTTACTTATTCAGTCTCTTGCCCTAAAAATATTCATTGATCATCTACTATATACCAGAATGTAAAATACAAAGTGTTCAAACATGATCAGAAAGGTCCTGCTGAGGAGGAGTTCAACATTTAGTGGGCAAGTCAGATGGGTAAATAGATAATTAAAATACAATATAGTTAAGTATTGTAATAGAGGCACGTAGGGACATTTCACAGAAGGGACATTATTTGCATTTTGAAAAATAAGTGAGTTTATTGGGTACACAGTCTGCAATGAGCTTACTCCGAGTGCAAATGTAGCCAGGCACCAAAAAGGCTGGCTTATACAAGAAACTACAACTAGTTCCGTTTGGCCTGAGTAAGGGGAGCCTGGAAGGAAAGGGGAGTTTGCTGGGTGGGTGGAGGTCTTCACATGTTTCAACAGGTGCTTTGAAAAGTTTATGGGAACAGCTGAAGAATTTTAATCAGGATAATGATATGATCATATTTAAATTTTAGAAAGTGTACTCTGATGGAGGAAAAATGTGAGGGACATTTCATTAGCAGCAGGCAAGCCTGTTTAGAGGATTGGGGGTATCCCAAATATGAGATGATGAGAAATGCAAAGCCAAAAAGACTGTAAATCTAATGAAATACATCTTAAGAAACTTACATTGTTTTCCAGATTTATAAACGCTGTAAAGTGAGTGTTTTATAAATGATATAAAATCATTTCTTAGGTGAAAAATGTATAGAAGTAAAATTTCTAATTGGAAATATGACCACATATTATTAATATAAAAGGTGTTATTCATATTTGCTTATTTATTCTTTCTCATAGGGTATCATTCTGCACACCTTTTTGTTTCTTATTTGTCAAATATATAATCAGAACTGAATTTTGCCTTCTCAAATACATCCCATCCCTTTCTAGGCTATTTTAGTCATTTAAAAAGCATTATTCATGGACCAAAACAAATCTCTGAAATAAAATCAGTGGGGGGAAAGAATTGATAGGAAAAAGATGACATGAGACAGACACTTAAGGTAATACACTGGCCCACCACAATGACTGAAAATAATCTAGAACACAATGCACAGACCCTTAATTAGACAGAGCTAATCTAAGAATCATTTAAGGCCCCTCAATCCTGGGCTGAAAATAAAATAAAAATGAGTCCAATTTCAATACTTAAATGAAATTATACTGGGGGAAAAATAAGCCACGTTCTTTATACTCTTTATGATGGCTGAACTCAATTTTAGTAGGGAAAAAATTAAGAGTGCTTAGTGTAAAGGGAAAAAAAGCAAATTTATGTGCGTTGTCATGACTCAGGTGCGCTTGAGCCTCCACTGCAGACTGGATGCAGAAGGCTCTTGACGGAGAACCCTCTAGGTGCCAAGTGCTACACAGCCGCCTGCTGGCTGTGGGTCCTCGGACACATTATTTAGCCTGTCTAGGCCTAGTTTCTTCATCTATAACAGGGTGTCATGGCACTATTGACATTTTTAAGCCAGATAATTTTTTGTTGCAGGGGACTGTCTGGAACATAATCCCAAGCTGTTTACAGAGGAGATTCAGAGCGAATTTCCTCCAGTGTGAGGTAAAGCTCCTGCCTGTGTGCAGCCTCGTTTCCCTATGGGTGACTGCTTATACACACATCTCCACATTGTGGGTACCATGCACCCAGGATAAACTTTGAGAAGCGAAATATTTCCCAAAGAATTAAAATCTACAAGAATGGCTCCCTGGCTGGAGTGCTTGGGTTGCTCAGTTGTTAGGAGTCTGCCTTCAGCTCAGGTCATGATCCCAGCGTTCTGGGATCGAGCTCCGCATCGGGCTCTCTGCTCCGTGGGAAGCCTGTTTCTCCCTCTCCCACTCCCCTTGCTTGTGTTCCTGCTCTCGCTGTATCTCTCTCTGTCAAATAAATAAATAAAATCTTAAAAAAAAAAAAAAAGAATGGCTCCCTGGCTAAAAACAAAAGGACTTCACATTACAAAGTAAACATGTAGGTTTTTAATCTTAAATGTTTGCATTTTAGTCACTTTACAATTTTCCTTAAGAATTGTAGAGTGGATTATTAATATTTGGGTAAATAAAGAATCTGTTATTGTTCATAAAAACAAAAGCACAATCTGAATTCAAGTTTTTCTCTTTTGCTAGATAGAAACCATTTGCAGGCACATTTGAAGTCAGAGTTTGCTCTAGCTTCTACCATTCATCAGAATGTTATGTTCATTTAGTTCATTGGTTGATTTTAGGAACTGAGTTCTAATTTGGACATCTTGCTACAAATATTAATTTCATCCTTTTTTATTTTTGAATTTTGACTGCTAATTTTAGTTTCTTTTTAAATCTTGCAAGCTGCAAAGCCACATCTGATGGCCCATTTAATGTAAGAAAGGTCTAGCCTTCACTACTAGGGAATTTCTTTTTCTTCTTACAGTCACATTTGCCAACTTCAAAACATCTTGAGCTTTTCATTGACACATCTTCCCTATCATGACTTGCTCTGGGTGAAGAGTTGGACTTTCAGAGCTAAACGATGGGATACAAAGACATGTAGAGAGGGGTGCCTGGGTGGCTCAGTCAGCTAAGCATCCAACTTTTGGTTTCTGCTCAGTTCATGATCTCAGTGTCCTAGTATTGAGCCCCATATGGGGCTCTGTGCTCAGCGCCATGGAGTCTGCTGGAGATTATCTCCCTCTCCCTCTGCTCCTCCCCCTGTTCGTGCTCTCTCTCTCTCTACCCCCCTATAAAATAAATGAATAAAATCTTTTAGAAAAAAAGACACGTAGAGAGAGAGAGTTATGTATGAAATAAACATGGAGAGGTTTATGTTTTTTTAATATTCATCAGCACTTTCAGTTTCTAAAACAGATTTTTAAATAAAACACGTGGAATTTAAAGCACAAAATTAAGATGAGTTGTGTGGCCTAAGATACAGCTGAGGGATTCTAAAACTTCCCCCAAAATGTCATCTGCTATCAGCTGTTAGTTTTCCAGCCATTGCTTCAAGTGTTGAGGACAAAAAAATCACCCCTGAGCCCACATTCAGAGAGCAGAAGTCCTGTAGGAAGCAGGGGAAGGTATTTAAATATCTTCTGTGACTTCTGCCATTTCTCTAGGCAGAGCCACTTCAAACAGCTCCATGTGGTATGATCAACTGCAGAAATAGAAAACTCTCAGAGAGGTATAGATGTTCCTCTTTCTGCTCTCATGAAGAATAACAGTAATAACAATTATAGTCCAGGGTCCACTCCAAACTTTATGAAATATTTTGATAGTCTCAATAAGCAGGAAAAATGACCCTTGCCTAGTTACTTATCCATATAACAACATGCTGATTTTGCCCCCAAATTAGAAATGCTTAGCTTCCAGCAAGTCTAACCAGGTGCCACTTCTATATATGGGGAATCGCTGCCAATGTGGTATGAGTTTATGGGTACAAAGAAAAATCTCCTATCCTCTGGTACCCTTTTCTCAGGCATTTGGGTTTCATGTCTTTGAGATAAGAGTTTGCTTCATCTGCAAAGTGGGAGTATTAATTGGTATTCAGCTCTTTTACCAACAAGACAGTGAAATGAGATGCACCTGGAGGATCTGAACCCTAATGGGCTGGGCACTGCCACGGGAAGGAAGAAGGAAACCTAAAAATGAATGTGGGCAAATGTTGAAGACAAGCTTGCTCACAACACAATTTTTCCAAAGACCATGCCATTCCAATTCCCATGATTGCCTTCTTCTCTTCTTACTTATTAAAGTTAGAATTCTGGGATGTAAAAGATCTTCTTGGACAAGTTTCCAGGCCACTCAACCAAATTGACAATGTTCTACTGATCAGGTCTACTGCTAACTCTAGAATTCATTGTTTGAAAGGAATAATTAGAACAATTTATAGCCACCAGCATCATTGAGGATTTCAGTGTTCTGCAAAAGAAAACATGTCACCTGGAACTGCCATAGAGCTTGAAGTGTGTATAACGTCCCAATAAGTTTCCAAAATGTCATTATTTATTATTGTTTTTCTGCAAGGGAATATAAGAGCAAAAAATCATTTTATAAGGACAATGACACTTCCTCTTAGCATTTGGTTCAGGATCTATTTCACATTGAAGCTTGATTCAGAGACAAATAGTACTTCTTAAAGTATGCAGGTAACACAACTCCAAACTATTACCTGTACAACCAAAATCTGAAATAATATTGTCTCTGGGAGATAAAAGACCCTAAGTCAATAAAATGGAGGATGCTAATATTAATGCGTATCATTACTGCACATGTACCTGGTGCTTAGCCTATGTTATCCCATCTGTGGCAGAGACTCTAGTCATCCTCTATAGCCATGATATCTTTCTTACATACTATTAGCAATAAAGTTAAACATTTTAAAAGTTTTTATTTTCATTCCAATTAGTTAATATATAGTTATATTAATTTCGGTTGTACAATATAGTGATCCAATAATTCCATACATCACCTGGTGCCCATCATAAGAAGTGCACTCCTTAATCCCCATCACCTATTTACATTCAAAGTAATTATTGATAGATATATATTCAGCAGTGCCATTTTATTACTTGTTTTGTTGTTTCTGAATATTTTCTCTGATCCTTTCTTGTCTTTCTCTCATGTTTTGCTGATTTGATTTTCTTTAACGATATCTTTGGCTTTCTTTCTCTTTATTCTTTGCATATTCATTAGCAGTTTTTGGTATATGGTTATCATTAGGTTTGTATATAACCTCTTTTGCATATAGCAGTCTATAAAGTTAATGATCGATTAAGTTTGAGCCCACTCTTTTCTCCTCCCCACATTTTGGGCATATGTTATTATATTTTATACCCTTTTTTGGTGAGTTTCTTGACTGATTTTTTTACAGAAATATTTATTTTTACTGCTTTTGTGTTTCCTACCTCTATACTGTCACTTTTGGTCTCTCCTTTCCACTCAATGAGTCCCCTTTAATATTTCTTGCAGGGCTGGTTTAGTGATCATGAACTCTTTTAGTTTTTGTTTGTCTGGGAAACTCTTTATCTCTCCTTCTATTTTAAATGATAGCCTTGCTGGATGGTATTCTTGGCTGCAGATTTCTCCCACTCAGCATTTTGGATATATCATGCCACTCTATTCTGGCTTGCAAGGTTTCTATGAAAAATCTCCTGCTAGCCTTATGGGTTGTCCCTTGTAAGTTACTGACTTCTTTTGTCTTGTTCCTTTTAAAATGTTTTCTTTATCACTCTATTTTGCCAATTTAATTATGATATGTTCTGTTGTGGATCTGCTTTTGTTGATTTTAATGGGAGTTCTCTGTACCCCCTGGATCTGGATATCTGTTTCCTTCCCCAGATTGGGGAAGTTTTCAGCTATATTTTCTTCAAATAAATTTCCTGCCCATTTTTCTCTCTACTTCTGGGACTCCTATAATACAAATGCTATTATGTTTGAAAAAGTCACTGAGTTCTCTTCATTTTGTCTGCCCCTCTGTGTCTTCCTGTGTGTGAAGAAAATCAGCTATGTCTTCTGCTCTTGCAAGTAGTGACTTTATGAAGAAGAGGTTTGGAGTGCCCTGCAATGCAGTGTCCCCTGTTCACCAGAACCTGGCATTTCAGGAGAATACCCTGTGTGTGAGATGCTTACTCCCTGCTATTGTGTCTGAGTCAGTTTTCTTTTCAGTGCAGTTGTCTTCCCTGACTCTCTGCCTGTTGTGAGCTGTGATTGTTCTCTGTGGTGTTAGTGGGACCCAGGCAGGCCTGTTCTGAGGGGGTGTGTCCTCTGGGGAACTTGGGAGTGGAGCAGCAGTGTTACCAAATTTGTGTTGTCCTAGTCCTATGCTGGATCACCCAAAGCACTGTGATGGCTGGGAGTTGCATGTTAGGGCAGTCAGAGGCATGAGGCTGGGGGCAGCACATGACAGTGGTTGAGGGCACGTGGCTAGGCATGGGGTGTGGCAGCTGCTGTCTGTGCACCCAGTAGCCAAGTGGGGCGTGAGCACAGCTTTAACAAAATTTACCCTGAGCTCTGGGTGGAGGCTAGCAGGCTTGGAGTAGGCAAGTCCTCAGGATACCTTGTGAGCATGGTGCACTGCTAGCAGGTTAGGTAGCAAGTGTCTGTGCTTCCTTGCATCCTGCAGGTGGCTCTGTGTTTATGTTTTGGGACAGGGGAGGAAAATGGCAACTGCCAGCTCCCTCATTTTTGGAGAAGTCCCCCAATGTGCTCTGAAATCAGTATGAACAGATCTGTCTCCCATTTGCCCCTGGTGTTGTGCAAACTGACATTTTTATTGCGGGTCCACACAGGCTGTTGTCTCTTTTAGGGTGGTAAGCTAGCTGTCTCTTGCCTTCCCAGCTTGCCCAGTGCTGAGTCAGCTGACTTTTAAAGCTCCAGGCTCCAAGTCCCACTGGTTTTACAAACACATGTAATTCAGCCCCTCTGGTTTTTAAAGCCAAATGCTATGGTGATTAGTCTTCCCTGTGTGAGCTCCCTAATGTCAGGGCTCATTTCCCTGCCTTCTCCATCTGCACAGCTTCCTCCCTCCTGCAGTCAGCCTCCCTCTGCCTTTCTGACCTTCTCTAATCTTTCAGATGCAGCTTCTTCTCTATGTTTAGTGGTGGAGTTTGTTCTGCCAATCTTTGGATCACTCTCCAGTTATTGACTTGGATGATGATGATATCTAGTTATAAACATGGGACAGGGTGAGCTCAGGGTCCTCCTACTCTGCCATCTTCCCGAGCCTTGAGTTAAAAATTTTAATTGAGATCATAACTGCCCAGCTGATGGCTGCAATTTTAAGATGACACTTAGAGCAAAAGTGTGACAATATGTCTAATTTCCAGACAAGGGGGCATGAGTGGAATGATGTGCACAGCTTCCAGGTCTTGTTCTTAAAGGAGAAGCCACACTGGCTACCTCCCCTTCACCCAGTTCCCACTGCTAGGCTGTGGGAATAGGCATCCTAGAGCACAACTGGACACTAAATATTGATAATTATTAAGCAACAGGGCAGGAGTCTGGATTCCGAGGATCAGACAGCTACCATCCCAAGCCTGAACTGTGTATTGAGACTTTTACATTACAGAGAAACAACCTTCCATCTTGTTTAATCGACTATTATTTTGGATCTATCATTAGCACCAAAGCAACTCCCTGATAAGTCATTCCATCTTCACAACAATCCTAAAAAAGAACAGTTATTATCTCCAACTTACAAATGAGGAAATTGTAAAAACAAAACAAAACAAAACCAAAACCCTACCAAGTTTCCAGAACCAGTAAGTGGCAAACTTAAGTCTAAAACTCAAATCCAGGGGTACCTAGGTGACTCAGTCAGTTAAGCATCCAGCTCTTGGTTTTGACTCAGGTCATGACCCCTTCGGGGTCCCACATTCAGCTCTGTGCTCAGCCAGGAGTCTGCTTGAGATTCTCTCCCTCTGCCTCTCCACCTGCATGTGCACTCTCTCTCTCCTCTCTATCTCTCAACCACTCTCTAAAATAAATAAATTTTAAAATTTTTAAAACCCAAATCCAGCTTTCTGTTGTATCACTAAAACTGTTACCATGCTAACACAGTTTTATGCTAGATCTGGCTTTTTATGACCTTGGAACAGTCATACTTACCCCATTTCAGTGTCAGTTTTGCTGTCTGTAAAGTCTAGCATAGAAAACAAACCACTCTAAGTATTTAAAGCAGAACAGAATTAACACAGAAATTGTCATCCTTACAATTCTCTGAAAGTTTTGAAGGAGCTGCCACTGGATTTTTGGTTTTAAGGTCACAGCATCTTAGATGTGGTCAGGAAATAGCTGCTCTTACTGCTAATGCTGCCACCACCAAACTGCTTCACTGATGTAAAGCTGATGATTCAGACAGCAGGGTCTACCCAAAACCTCAGCTGCAGAGGAATCTGGGATTTTTACTTTTCAGCTCCTCCACATAGGAGGAGATCTAGAAGAAAATGAAGATGAATGCACAGTAAAAATTAGAATAATCTCTAAGAATCCTGGCCCCATTTCTTACTTGCTATGTGTCTTTGGGTAAGATACTGAGGCTATTTGTGCCTCAGTTTCCTCATCTAAATGTAAGGATAATAATGGTACTTACTACATAAGGTTGTTGTGAAGATTAAATTAACATAAAAATATGTAAAATATTGAGACAGTGACTGGGACATGGTATTATATGTGTTATCTATTATAATTGCTATCATTATCATTATTAAGCTTCTTCTAATTCCAAAATTCTCCAATATTTATTTCCTAGTGAGTCCAAAAGGTGGAGAACATAGGTGACCAACTTCAAATTCAAACAAACTGAGCTAAAAGTATAGAATTTTAGAGACACATGTACTTTCAATTTAAGAAATTTCAAGAACAGTCACCCAGCAACCTCCGATATTAGCTGTATGAGGAACTTTTGACTATTGGAGCAAGTCTGTGATGTATCTCTTCTGCTGAGATTTCTAAGATCCTCTTTAATAAAATTCACTGAGATTTCTGGTCAATTTTCAAATAATACTACAGCAGGGGCTGAAGTTTTTCCTGCAATAAATATTCTCTCTCTATGTCCCTCCTAGTGATAGATTGCCTGATTCTTTGGCTAGATATATGCTGACAAGAAGAAACATGGATTTCACCCTCCTTGCAGCTAGGATGAACATGTGGCTAAGTTCTGTTCTATGGTCGTGAACAGAAGTGAAACCTCACTTTACCATTAAACAGAAGGCTATACCTTCTCCTTCCTCTTCCCCTTTCTTCTGTCTGTGGTATGCTGCTTCCCACTAAAACTGCCTTACAAAAGTTGACTGTTAAACATTCAGGAATCTTGCAAGTCAGTTATTAAACTGTTGGTGGATTAAATATCAGCCATGGTAGAAGTATTTACAACATGGAAATCCATAAATACTATAAGTCAAAGCCAGTGTCCCCCAGTTGGGGGGGGGACATATATATATATATATATATAAATATATATATATATATATTTTTTTTTTTTAACAGAGTCAGTTTACCAGCACCATTTTCCTTGCCCTCCTAGAATCAGGATGAGTAAGATCTGTGGGACTATATGATGAGGGCAGGTTCTGGAGATGGCAAAGCAAGGAGGAGTCTGAGTTCCTAATGTGGAACAAAGCCACTGTACCAGCTCAGACTCTCTGTGTGAGACACACATTTATATCTAGCTCAGTGATTCTCAGTAGGGGACAACTTTGCCCCCCGCCCACCCTCAGAGGACATTTAGGAGACATTTTTGGTTGTCATTAAATGGGACAGTGTGGTTGTTTCTGGCATATGTGGGTAGGGCCCAGTGATGCTGCTAAACATCCTACAATACACAAGAAAGCTCCCATTTCCAAGAATTGTATGGTCTAAAATGTCAACAGTGCCAAAGTTGAGAAATCCTGATCTGGTGTAAGCCACTATTCTGTTGGATTTCTATTACAGCCAGAAAACCTGTAGCCTAACTAATAATACAAATATACAACTGAAATCTCCAATATCCTTTTATATAAATACAAATGCATACATATACTCATATACCTACATATATGTACATTTACTTATATAATAAGCATTATTTAAAATAAAATTTGAAGGAAACCACTTATATAATGGGTTTCTTCTTTTGAAGCATTCATTCCTTGAAATCTCTGAGCACTGTTCTGGGCAATGGAAGAGGTAATTTACCAAGTTACTGGAGAGGTCTAAAAGAGTTAATCCTTCTTCAGAAAATGAGTAACTCACTCCTACCCAGAATCTTATATTGGGAGCAAGAGGTGAGGGTGTTAATATTTCCCCTCCAAGAAAGTGGTAAACCTGAAGTGCTCTCTGTAATTTCCTCCTGAAATTACACCAAGGATGTTATTGAATTTGACCAATTGAGTTCCTCTGATCACATAGAAATAAAAATGGATTCTGCAGAAATGTCCACTGGGGAAATAAAAATGTTGACAAAGGTAAAGAAATTCAAGCTATCCATAGATGTTCTATTGAAATAAACCTGAAAGTGCATATTCTGTAAGACCAGAGTGAAGCTGAGAAAGAAAAAGCAATAAATACTTTCCAGTCTTATGTAAGGGAAAAAAGGACAGAGTTCTGATTTATCCGAAGCAAACAGATTCTTTTTGGGATTAAGTATTAACAAAAGTTTATCTCTCATTTATGTAATGTGAATAGTATATCTATAATGTAAATCATATAGGTATGTATGTATGTGTATGTGTGCATATAAACTATGAGTTCTAAATTTTAAACATAATTATAATAAAAATCAATTTACCTGATTTTATCTCTCATATTTTACCTAATCAAGGAATCATACTTTTTCAAATAACAGTAACCTTTTTTTTTCTGTCATTTCAGACACACCCTGTGATTTCTACTCCTTAAACCTGAATGACTTTTTTCTTTCTACATTTCTTTTTCTCTAAAATTTATCCTGGTCTGTGATTTCATCTATCCCTCACCTTCTTGAGCAAAATTACCTGGCGCTCAAAATTGTCAAGTATACTGTCTCCCAAAAATGTCTGATATTCACCATCATTATCATTTATAATTGAGGACATTCCTTCCCAGCCCCTCAATTCAAATCTTTTATTGCTTTGTTTTAAGGCTTTCATTAATCTAATCACCACCAGACATACATTTATTGAATAACTTCTATGAGCTAATGCTCTGGAGGAAACAAAAAGGAATCAGACAGGTCTTCCTCTAAAGAAACTTACAATCTATTAAGGGAGTTCAGACATTTTATTTTATTTTATTTTATTATTTATTTATTTATTTATTTATCTATTTATTTATTTATTTTTAATTTTATTATGTTATGTTAGTCACCATACAATACATCATTAGTTTTTGATGTGGTGATCCACGATCCATTGTTTTCATATAACACCCAGTGCTCTATGCAGTACGTGCCCTCCTTAATACCCATCACCGAGCTAACCAATCCCCCCTCCCCTCTCTCTAAAAACCCTGTTTGTTTCTCGGAGTCCATAGTCTCTCATGGTTCATCTCTCCCTCTGATCCCCCCCTTCATTTTTCCCTTCCTTCTCCTATGTCCTCCATGCTATTCCTTATGTTCCACAAATAAGTGAAACCATATGATAATTGACTTTCTCTGCTTGACTTATTTCACTTAGCATAATCTCCTCCAGTCCCATCCATGTTGATGTAAAGGTTGGGTATTCATCCTTTCTGATGGCTGAGTAATATTCCATTGTATATATGGACCACATCTTCTTTATCCATTCATCTGTTGAAGGGCATCTCGGCTCTTTCCACAGTTTGGCTATTGCGGACATTGCTGCTATGAACACTGGGGTGCTTGTGGCCCTTCTATTCACTACATCTGTGTCTTTGGGGTAAATACCCAGAAGTGCAATTGCTGGGTCATAGGGTAGCTCTATTTTTAATTTTTGAGGAACCTCCACACTGTTTTCCAAAGTGGCTGTACCAACTTGCATTCCCACCAACAGTGTAAGAGGGTTCCCCTTTCTCCCCAACCTCTCCAACATTTGTTGTTTCTTGCCTTGTCCATTTTTACCATTCTAACTGGTGTAAGGTGGTATCTCAACGTGGTTTTGATTTAAATTTCCCTGATGGCTAATGATGATGAACATTTTTTCATGTGTCTGTTAGCCATCTATATATCTTCTTTGGAGAAGTGTCTGTTCGTGTCTTCTGCCCATTTTTTGACTTGATTGTTTGTTTTTTGGGTGTTGATATTGAGAAGTTCTTTATAGATCTTGGAAATCAGCGCCTGGTCTGTAGTATCATTTGCAAATATCTTCTCCCATTGTGTGGGTTGTCCCTTTGGTTTGTTGACTGTTTCCTTTGCTGTGCAGAAGCTTTTTATCTTGATGAAGTCCCAAAAGTTCATTTTTGCTTTTGTTTCACTAGCTTTTGGAGATGTATCTTGAAAGAACTTGCTGTGGCAAATGTCAAAGAGGTTACTGCCTATGTTCTCCTCTAAGATTTTGATGGATTCCTGTCTCACATTGAGGTCTTTCATCCATTTTGAGTTTATCTTTGTGTATGGTGTTAGAGAATGGTCGAGTTTCATGCTTCTGTATATAGCTGTCCAAATTTCCCAGGACCAATTATTGAAGAGACTGTCTTTTTTCCATTGCATGTTTTTTCCTGCTTTGTCAAAGATTATTTGACCATAGAGTTGAGGGTCCATATCTGGGTTCTCTATTCTGTTCCATTGGTCTATATGTCTGTTTTTGTGCCAGTACCATGCTGTCTTGGGGATCACAACTTTGTAATATAGCTTGAAATCGGGCAACATGATGCCCCAGCTTTGTTTTTCTTTTTCAACATTTCCTTGGTGATTCGGAGTCTTTTCTGATTCCATACAAATTTTAGGATTGTTTGTTCCAGTACTTTGAAAAATGTCATTAGAATTTTGATTGGGGTGGCATTGAATGTATAGATTGCTCTGGGTAGCATAGACATTTTAAAAATGTTTATTTGTCCGATCCATGAGCATGGAATATTTTTCCATCTTCTTGTGTCTTCTTCAATTTCTTTCATGAGTGTTCTGTAGTTCCTAGAGTATAGATCCTTTACCTCTTTGGTTAGGTTTATTCTGAGGTATCTTATCGTTTTTGGTGCTATTGTAAATGGAATCGTTTCTCTAATTTCTCTTTCTACAGTTGCGTTGTTAGTGTATAAGAAAGCAACTGATTTCTGTGCATTGATTTTGTATCCTGCCACATTACTGAATTGCTGTATGAGTTCTAGTAATTTGGGGGTAGTGTCTTTTGGGTTTCCCACATAAAGTATCATGTCATCTGTGAAAAGAGAGAGTTTGACTTCTTTTTTGCCAATTTGAATATCTTTTATTTCTTTTTGTTGTCTGATTGCTGTTGCTAGGACTTCTAGTACCATGTTGAACAATAGTGGTGAGAGTGGGCATCCTTCACGTGTTCCTGATCTTAAGGGAAAAGCTCTCAGCTTTTCCCCATTGAGGAGGATATTTGCTGTGGGTTTTTCATAGATGGATTTTATGAACTTGAGGAATGTTCCCTCTATCCCTATACTCTGAAGAGTTTTAATCAGGAAAGAATGTTGTATTTTGTCAAATGCTTTTTCTGCATCAATTGAGAGGACCATATGGTTCTTCTCTCTCCTCTTATTAATGTGTTCTATCATATTGATTGATTTGCAAATGTTGAACCCCCCCTTGCATCCCGGGGATAAATCCCACTTGGTCGTGGTGGATGATCCTTTTAATGTATTGTTGGATCCTATTAGCTAGGATTTTGTTGAGGATTTTGGAATCCATATTCATCAGGGATATCGGTCTAAAATTCTCCTTTTTGCTGGAGTCTTTGCCTGGTTTGGGGATTAAGGTAATGCTGGCCTCATAGAATGAGTTTGGAAGTTTTCCTTCTGTTTCTATTTTTTGAAACAGCTTCAGGAGAATAGATATTATTTCTTCTTTGAATGTTTGGTAGAATTCCCCAGGGAATCCATCAGGCCCTGGACTCTTGTTTTTTCGGAGGTTTTTGATCACTGCTTCAATCTCGTTACTGGTTATTGGCCTATTCAGGTTGTCAATTTCTTCCTGTTTCAGTCTTGGCAGCTTATAGGTTTCCAGGAAGGCATCCATTTCATCCAGATTGCTCAGTTTATTAGCATATAGTTGTTGGTAATAATTTCTAATAATTGTTTCTATTTCCTTGGTGTCAGTCATGATCTCTCCCTGTTCATTCATAATTTTATTAATTTGGGTCCTTTCTCTTTTCTTTTGGATAAATCTGGTCAGTGGTTTATCGATCTTATTAATTCTTTCAAAGAACCAGCTTCTAGTTTCATTGATCTGATCTACCATGTTTCTGGTTTCTAATTCATTGATCTCTGCTCTAATCTTAATTATTTCTCTTCTGATGTGTGGCTTAGGCATCATTTGGTGCTTTTTCTCTAGTTCTTAAAGGTATAGAGTTAGTTGGTGAATTTGGGATTTTTCTATTTTTTTGATTGAGGCTTGGATGGCTATGTATTTCCCCCTTAGGACCGCCTTTGAAGTATCCCATAGGTTTTGGACCAATGTGTTTTCATTCTCATTGATTTCCAGGAATTGTTTAAGTTCTTCTTTGATTTCCTGGTTGACCCAAACATTCTTGAGCAGAGTGGTCTTTAGCTTCCAAGTGTTTGAATTTCTGCCAAATTTTTTCTTGTGATTGAGTGCCAGTTTTAAAGCATTATGGTCTAAGAATATGCAGGGAATAATCTCAATCTTTTGGTATCAGTTGAGACCTGATTTGTGACCCAGTATGTTGTCTATTCTGGAGAACGTTCCATGTGCACTCGAGAAGAATGAGTATTCTGTTGTTTTAGGGTGGAATGTTCTGTATGTATCTATGAGGTCCATCTGGTCCAGTGTGTCATTCAAAGCTCTTGTTTCCTTGTTGATTTCCTGCTTAGATGATCTCTCTATTGCTGAGAGTGGAGTATTGAGGTCTCCTACAATTAATGTATTGTTACCAATATGACTCTTTATTTTGGTTAACTTATGCAGATGGCTGCTCCCATGCTGGGGGCATAGATATTTACAATTGTTAGATATTCTTATTGGATAGACCCTTTAAGAATGATATAGTGTCCTTCTGTGTCTCTAACTACAGACTTTAGTTCAAAATCTAATTTGTCTGATATAAGAATTGCTACCCCAGCTTTCTTTTGAGGTCCGCTGGCATGAAAGATGGATCTCCATCCCTTCACTTTCAGTCTGGATGTATCTTTAGGTTCAAAATGAGTCTCTTGTAGACAGCATATGGATGGGTCCTGTCTTTTTATCCAATCTGCAGTCCTCTGCCATTTTATGGGAGCATTTAGGCTATTCACGTTGAGAGTGATTATTGAAAGATATGAATTTATTGTCATCATGTTGCCTGTGAAGACCTTGTTTTTATAGATTGTCCCTATAAATTTCTGTTTTATATCACTCTTGGGGTCTTTCTCCTTTTATAGACCCCCCCCTTATTATTTCTTGCAGGCCCGGCTTAGTGGTCACATATTCTTTCAGTTTCTGCTGGTCTTGGAAGTTCTGCATCTCTCCATCCATTCTAAATGCCAGCCTTGCCGGATAAAGTATTCTTAGCTGCATGTTCTTCTCGTTTAGTATCCTGAATATGTCTTGCCAGGCCTTTCTGGCTTGCCAGGTCTCTGTGGATAGGTTTGATGTTATTCTGATGTTCCTTCCTCTGTATGTGAGGAATCTCTTCCCCCTAACTGCCCTTAAAATGGTTTCCTTGGGTCTAAGATTTGTGAGTTTTACTATTACATGCCGGGGTGTTGGCCTGTTTTCCTTGATCTTGGGAAGGGTCCTCTCTGCCTCTAGGACACGAAAGTTTGTTTCATTTCCCAGATTAGGGAAGTTCTCAGCTACGATTTGCTCAAATATATCTTCTAGTCCTCTCTCTCTCTCCACTCCCTCCGGGATTCCAATAATTCTGACATTGGAACACTTCATGGTGTCACTTATTTCTTGATTCTATTTTCATGGATTCTGAGTTGTTTTTCCCTGGCCTCCTCTTTTCCCTTTTTATCTATTAAATTGTCTTCCAGGTCACTAATTCATTCTTCTGCCTCACTTACCCTAGCTGTTAGATTATCTAGATTAGATTGGATCTAATTGATAGCATTTTTAAGTTCTGCAAATTCAGCTTTCATTTCTGCCCTTAGAGACTCTTTGTTGCCATTAATTGATTTCTCCATTCTAGCTATTGTCTTCACAATTGCTAGCCTGAACTCCATCTCCGACATCTTGGTTATATCTGCATCCATTTGTAAATCTGCTGCATAAATCATAATCTTTGTGTCTTCTATTTTGGGGGTTCCTCCTCCTAGTCTTTGCATTGATGGGTGGTTGAGGGAATGCATAGAGTCCAAATTATTGACCAGAACCCAAGCAAGATGCACCTGTTTTGTAGGGACCTTAGGGTTGCTGGCCCCTTGTTTTCCCAGCCTGTCTTCTGGGGGAGGGGCCGGCCACGCTGTTACTCAGGCAACCCTGTTTGGGCAGAGTTGCCCTGCCCCACTGTGGCGGGGGATGAGCTCAGTAGGAACCAGTTTTTTGGGGCTTTTGTTCTCTGGTGGCTTTCCCTGGTGGCTTTCCGCATCTCTTCCAAGCGTCAGAGCACAATAGACCATTTCCAACCCTCTGTCTCAGAGCAGAGAGATCGCAGTCTGTTCTTCAGTGAGCTCTCCAGGCCACACTATCTCCATTTCTGTCCATGCTGCTATAAACTGCAGTGTCCTGGATTGCACGCCCCTCAGCAGCGCTCCCAGTCCTGCCTCCAGGTTGGGGCACATCTCTGCTCTTTGTGCTTCTAAAACCACCAGCCACTCCCAGTTCACAGGTGTGACCCTGCCGCTCTGGGTTTCTGTCCCAGGGGCTGCCCTAAAGTCCTTTCCCCACCACTACCGGTCTGCGAGTCTGTGCCCTGTCCCCAGTGCACAAGGCTGTCACTCACCAGTGGTGTAGGATACCCACGGCCAGGCTCCCTCCCACTGCCGTTTATCTACTGATATCTGTGGAATCATGGCTCCCCGCTTCGTACCTCAAAACCAACCACCTGCGATCTTCTGTTTGTAGAGATGCAGATCTTCTTACATCTCAGGCTGATTTCGTGGGTGCTCAGAGTGGTCTGGTAGATATCCAGCTCAATTTCGGGGACCAGTTGGAATAGGGTCCCCTACTCCTCCGCCATCTTTTCTCTCTCCTGAGTTCAGACATTTTAAAGAAATTATATTTCATTACATCATGCTTGAAGAACAAGTTGTTATTGCTTAATAAATCAGCATAATATTAAAGTGACACATAGTGCTTTATGTTCATATATTCTTGAGTTTTTATGCTAAATAATTGATTAAATGTCTTTTGGATGGTGCTTGCTTTTTCAAAGAAAGGGAAGTATTGAATTTTGAAGAATCTCTAATTCCTCTTTATAATTTTCTATACAGTAATTATTACTATTGTTTTCCCCATGTGTGCACAAATTCAGCCTTATAAATATTAACATATATGTGTAAAGAACAAACAGAACTGCAGCCTGTACTCCACTCCTGACTCAGAGGTTGCAAACTGGCACCCAAGTCACTTCTAAGCCCAGATATGCTTGGTTGAGCACATACTATCCTGTTTTTTTTAAAAAGTATTATTATCTTCCATACTGTAGGCAATTTGTCATGTACATTATTTGTTCTGCGCTTTTTCTTCTGTTGTTCCTCTGATCTTCAGGCTTGGGCTATTACCTCTGCTTGGCCCTTTCAGATACACAAATTCTTCCCATTCTTCAAAATCTGGGGACCCAAGGGCTGTTATAGAGCTTTTCTCAGTTGCACCAGTTCTCACTGATCAGACTCTACTCTCTTTGTGTTATCCATACCATTTATTTATACATCCTCTTTTTATATGTGAGGTCATTTATTGAAAGATTCATTCATTCTTCATCTCTGGAAGTTGTGTCTCCTGCTAAGACAAACTGACTATATTCATAAAACCATATACACACATATGGTACCTGAAATAACAACAGGTACAGTATCTGGGTGACACCCAAATCACGTATTAGTATAGAAAATTTACAACACAAATGGAGCACTAAGACATTTTTTTCTGTCATACATAATTTTAATTATTAGCATTATTTGGTGAGATTTGCTAATTCTTTACACAGAATACATTACTATTATTCCTAAATAATTCTAGAGGTCTTGCTCCATTTGTGTTCTAAATTTTCTATACTAATATGTGACTTCGGTGTCACCCAGATATCATACCTGTTGTTAATTCAGGTACTATATGTGTGTGTATGGTTTCATGAATATAAACATAATGATCAGAATAATTCTTCTTGACATACAAAAAGATAATATTTATTTCACTCTAGCTATTCTATAAGAAATTAAAATGATCCCCAGTTGAAGGAATTACCAAAAATATTCTTTTTTTTAAGATTTTTTAATTTGTTTTAGAAAGAGAGAGAGAGAGCGCATGCACACATGTGCAAACAGGCACATGAGTTGGGGAGGGGCGAGGGAAAGAGAGAGGGGAAGCAGACTCCCTGCTCAGTGCAGAGCCTGATACAGGGCTCCATCTTCAGACCCTGAGATCATGACCTGAGCCAAAATCAGGAGTCTGACACTTAACCAACTGAGCCACACAGGCACCCCACCAAAAATATTTTTAACATTGTTTCACATATACCTTCAGTGCTCAGATAAAGGAAAAACTTATCTGAATGAAAGAATAAGAATGACCATCCTTACAGTGGGTTTACTTAGGTATGTGGAGAAAAAAAAACTCAGGTTAGACATAAGATAGCAAATGAACCTACCAGTTTCATATAAGTGATAGAAATCCCACTGATGTATTTAAAGTTCCCAAGAGCTCTCAAGACCTAGGGATCATTTTCCAGCAATTATAGAACAATCATAGGTATTCCCATAATTCACTGCCTTTTCCCTCAACTATTGCACAACTAAGAGAGGAAAATGGAAACAAAATACGATTTCCCCAGTCCCATGTCAGACTCTTGCCATCCTTATTGTGGGAGCTGATTTCGAAACAGTGATACCTAACCTATGGCATGTAGGAGCCTGTCACCAAACTTCTGGTGAATGCAAATAGAAGACTTTGAAATTTACTGCTTTGAAAAATACATGCTAGAATATTACTAATATGTCTGTAAATGGCTATGAAACAACACAAATCATTTTTTCAGTTGTGTACCCAACACACAGGAAAACTGTAATAAACTAATTATGCTTGCATAATTGTAATTTTAGCATTATTTATGGTGAGATTTGCTAATTCTTTACACACAATGCATCACTATTATTCCTAAATAATTCCTTAAGACCCATGTATATCTAAACACAATATTTATGATGGATAAAGACATATAATCATTTCATGTAAAACCAAGAAAAAAAGAAGAATGAAACAAAACAACCTCACTTCCTCAAAAATAAAATGAAACCTCTAGTCCTTAGTCACATTTTAGATAAGAATTTTTATTGAAGGGTTTTTAACATATTAACAACATGCACTAGCTAACTATAGGGTAGAAGGTATGCCTATGTCAAATGCTCTAATTTAACATTAATCAACCAGATGGAGTCAGGCAGCGACAGAGAGACCAGATTCCACAGGTATCTAGGCGCTCCTTTCTAAAGTAAAGAGTTGGGGTGCAGATGCAGATGACTCTGCAGATATACACAGAGTAGGTGTGACTTTGTGGTAAGATCTTGTCCGTGGATGTACACCAGCATCAACCAGGGGTGGGCTATTTTGGACAGAAGCAGATGAGGTTCTCTACTGCCTGTTCCTCCTTCAGCAGCAAGATTAAAACTGAAGACCTTGTGGGATGTTGGGACATCAAAATTTGAAGAACCTCAGTCCCTGAATCATCACCTGGAAAAAGCTGCCTCCTAACTATGAACACAAACACTGACTTTTACAGGAGCAAAAACATTTTTTTTTGCTCAACCACTACATTTTGGTTTTATTGTTGTTGTTTTGATATAGCAAATATAGTTAACTAAACTATAGACCCCCCCTTGTTTTAGACAGCAACTGGTCAAGTTGACAACTATAATACAAATAATGTTTATATTATTTGATTTGTTATAAGGTCATGACTTTCAGGGAGCCTGCGTGGCTCAGTTGGTTGAGCATCTGACTCTTGGTTTCAGCTCAGGTCATGATCTCATAGGTCATGAGATCAGGTCCTACCTCAGGGTCCCCGCTGAGTAGGGAGTCTGCTTGAAGATTCTCTCCCTCTGCACCTCCCCCCAACTCTCTCTCTCTCTCTCTCTCAAATAAATAAATCTTTAAAAATAAATAAAGTCATGACTTTCAATGAACATTGCTATTATTCGTGATATTGGTCAATTCCAGCAGAAGGTTTTATTAAAATGGAAGTAATTTACCCTTGTGAAAACTCATCATTCTCTAAATATTTTGTATATAATTTAGATATGCACAAGTGAATGTTTTAGTACCTCTGATGTGAAAGGTTCTGTTTTCTTCCTATGTCCTCTCATTCAAAATATATTGAGCATATAATCCAATGAGTAAAATGTTTTAAAGAGGTTTTTCACAAGCATGGCTGTAATGGTTAATTTTATGTGTCTACCTGACTGGCCATGGGGTGCCCAGATTAAACATTTCTGGGTGTATCTGTGAGGATGTTTCCAGATGAGATTAGCACTTGAATCATGGACTCAGTAAAGCAGATTGCCCTTCCTAGGGTGGGTGTACATCATCCAACCTATTGACAGCTGAGATATAACAAAAGTCAGAGAAAGGAAGAATTCACCCCTTTTTCCTGCCTCACTGTTTGAGCCAAGACATCCCATCTCATCTTCTCCTGCCCTTGGACTGGGAGTTAAACCACTGCCTCCCCTGTCCCTCAGGCCTTTGGACTTGAGGCTTTGGCTGAATTATACCATGGGCTTTCCTGGTTCTCCAGCTTGCAGATAGCCACCTTGTGGGACTTCTCAGCCTCCATAACTATGTAAGCCAGTTCCTTGTAATTAATAAACAAACAAATAAACAAAAACACAATTCTGATCCTGCTTCCCTAAAGAACCCTAATATAATGATGATCTTTCTTTCTCCTCACATTTGTTCAAATGAATTTAAAACAAAATATCATCATATGTTTCAGAAATATGTTTTTTCTGAAATAATATTTACAGTGGGTTTACTTAGGTATGTGGAGAAAAAAAAACTCAGGTTAGACATAAGACATAAGTATTAGTATAGAAAATAATATATTTTCTATACTAGAAATAATATATATTTATTATATATTATTTATATAATATAAATATTATATTTTATATTATATGTAAATACATAATATAGAATATAATATATTTATATTTTATAAATATAATATATTTTTATTTATTATAATAAATAATATATTTTTTAATTTAATGTGAGACAGGAATCCATCAAAACTCCAGAGGAGAACACAGGAAGCAACCTCTTCAACCTCAGCAGCAGCAACTTCTTGGTAGACATGTCTCCAAAGGCAAGATAATATATGAATGCCAGTTGCACACCCTCTTTTCTGGGGTAGTCTTTGATGACATTTGTGCTCATATCCGATGCCCTTTCACCTCTTGCCCTTATCATGCACTTCACCAGCCCCCAGAAATAAGTAACCTAGAAGCCACTGAATTTCTATTTTCTAATTTCCCTGCAGTCAAAAATAAGCTAAACCCATTGCCCAAAGATAAAGATCTGAAACTGAATCTCATGCCCTTTATAAGGGATATAGCCAGGGCTCTCTAACAAACCAAATGGTTTCATGCAATATCAATGCATAAAAATTGCATAACCAAGGCTTGAAGAAATATGAGGGGCCTCCTGGTACAAAAAACAAACAAACAAACAAACAAACAAACAAACCTGTCCCCTGGTATTAAAGACACCAAAGGACTCCCATACAGCTGAGTTTAATAAACCATTTTTCAATGTATGCTTCATATAGAGACATTTCCAGTGTGTCTCACGCTATAATGCTCAACAGCTGCAAATGTAACCCTCAATGTGTTCCATATGGAGCTGTGGTTATAATCGGCTCCTTCTGTGAAAGGCTCTCTTGGACTTATTCTGTAATTAGGATTAAAATGCGCTGAGGGCCCACAGGAGATGCGAGAGAGGCCTTTTATTTCAGTCATTATCATTTTATCATTTCTCTCAGGCAAGATCACCTTTCAGAAAAAGCTGTGTAGATTCTGTCTCTAATCTTCACCAAAAGAGGTTGAGCTTGTTAAACTAAATTCCTTCTTCTTCTTCTTCTTCTTTTTTTTTTTTTTTTGGTTATTAATCTGAAAATGACTTTGAGGTAGCAAGCTTTAGCAGAGTAGCAATTGTTCATTGCTCCAAAAAACGATGCTGCTAGGACAACAGGGAGTTGGGGCATTTGTAAGAAAATTAATAAATGTGAGCCTCATTGAGAAGAGCAGACACAGGATCCTTAAAAAGAAAACTGACAGGTTAGGGGCGCCTGGGTTGGCTCAGTCGTTAAGCGACTGGCTGCCTTTGGCTCAGGTCTGCCTTCGGCTCAGGTCATGATCCCAGGGTCCTGGGATTGAGCCCCGCATCGGGCTCCCTGCTTGATAGGAAGCCTGCTCCTTCCTCTCCTGCTCCCCCTGCTTGTGTTCCCGCTCTGGCTGTCTCTCTCTCTGTCAAATAAATAGATAAAACCCCTAAAAAAAGTCCTTTCCCCGCCGCTACCGGTCTGCGAGCACTCCTGGGTATTTACACCAAAGAGACAGATGTAGTGAAAAGAAGGGCCATATGCACCCCAATGTTCATAGCAGCAATGTCCACAATAGCCAAACTGTGAAAAGAGCCGAGATGCCCTCCAACAGATGAATGGATAAAGAAGATGTGGTCCATATATACAATGGAATATTACTCAGCCATCAGAAAGGATGAATACCCAACCTTTACATCAACATGGATGGGACTGGAGGAGATTATACTAAGTGAAGTAAGTCAAGCAGAGAAAGTCAATTATCATACGGTTTCACTTATTTGTGGAACATAAGGAATAGCATGGAGGACATTAGAAGGAAGGGAAAAATGAAGGGGGGAAATCGGAGGGGGAGACGAACCATGAGAGACTATGGAGTCTGAGAAACAAACTGAGGGTTCTAGAGGGGAGGGGGGTGGGGGGATGGGTTAGCCTGGTGATGGGTATTAAAGAGGGCACGTACTGCATGGAGCACTGGGTGTTATACGCAAACAATGGATCGTGAATCACCACATCAAAAACTAATGATGTATTGTATGGTGACTAACATAACATAATAAAATAAAATTTTTAAAAAAACCCTAAAAAAAAAGAAGAAAACTGACAAGTCATTTTAATGAGATAGTGATCCCCCAAACATTATCTATGACAAGGCAACTATATAAATTAACATACACTGAGGGCTTGAAAGATCTCAGTAAAAGAGCTACCAGAAATCAACTATGTGTGCGAAAGCAAAATTCATAAAAGGAATGGATAGATTACTTGACTACTAAAACTATAAAGCTTCTATATGACAAAACACTAGAAATAAAACTAAAATGCAAAACACAAACCTGGGGAGGGGGAGGAGATTGCAATATGTATGTCAAACAAAGGGTTAATATTCTCCATACAGAAAAACATACAACTCAATAAGGACAAAAATATATAAAACACCTCAATAGAAAATTTAGTAAAGCCGAAGAATAGGAACTTCACAAAAGAACAAACACCAATAAATATAACCAACAAAGTTAAACCTCATAATTAGAGAAATTAAAATCAAAACAGGTCAGTTTCCCCTATTAAATAGGCACAGATTTAAAACAATTTTTTAAAGATTTTATTTATTTATTTGAGAGAGAGAGCATGAGTGGGGAGAGGGTTGGAGAGAGAGAAGCAGACTCCACATTGAGCAGGGAGCTTGACATGGGGCTGGATCCCAGGATCCAGGGATCATGACCTGAGCTGAAGGCAAACGCTTAACCTACTAAGCCACCCAGGCACCCCAAAACAATTTTTTTTAAAAAGAGGCACTTCTGAGGAATTTTCTTTAAAAGAGGTGCTTTGAACAACTAAAAAAAAAGAGGCACTTCCGATGTGATAAGAATGTCAGGAAGAAAGATTAGAAGGAAAGCGAATTGTTAGAAACTTTTTGAAAGAAAATTTGACAATAAATATTCTAAAAATTAAAATTGTACCTACCTCCTTATTGGAGGAGGACGTTGAGAGAACGTGACTGCTGGATGACTCATGAGCTGGACCCAAGCAATAGGAGGCCCCCACCCTCTCTCCTGTCCTTGCAGTGTACATTCTGCCCACAGTTTCTATACCTGGAGCCAATTTCAAGGACGCAAACTCAAGAGAGCAATGTGGTGTTGAGACCATCTGGACTAGATACATGACTGAACCTAGTTAAGGTCTTTATATAAACTTTTAAGATCTGGCAGGTGGGTGTGGAGATCTACTTGTGGCACCCAAGACGAGCTCCGTATGTAAGTTGCCTTGCTTATTGAACCTGCCAGCTACCAATCTGGTCTCTTCAGTAGCTCTTTGCCCTCCATGTGCTGGGCCAGTTTCAGATTTCATTCGAGAAATTCCCACATTTGCAAATCAACACTCCTTGACCTAGCAATTCCACAGCTAGGAAAAATGTAATTATTTGCCTTTTTAATTTGAAGTTTAATATTGCAATTTACATTTTTGGTATATAAATCTTTTATGTTTAAATTTATAATTTAATGCATTATTAGCATTTTTATAAATAACATTCATGTTCATTTAAATGGATTCAAAACACCTAAACTATTGATTTCTTAATACAGTGTCCATATTTTCTTGAAAATAATATGAAAAAGGAAAAAGATTACCTCATAATCTTTCTCCACCTGATCCTGTTCTCATTGTCATGTACTTTCTATTGCTTCCCTGCTAAGGACTCTGCTTCGTTATCATCAAGGCAAGAAAAGACAGCATGACAGTGGTCCAAATGTTAGGTGATTTGAGTTAGCACCCGACTCTGCCTCTTACTACCTGTGCATCTGGGACAAGTCTTCTAGCCAAGGTCAACTTTGGTTTCCTCATCTGGCCACTTGAGAATAATTATCCAATCTATGTCCTAGGAGAGGTACAAGGATTATATCAGATACTATGTACTGACCACTTAGCCCAGAACACCTAATGAAGGGCAATTCTTTTATAAAATACATATAAATAAATATTATACATGTTTTATATGTTACTGACTACTGATGCCTTAAATGTAAGATACTAAAATACCATTGCTAATATAATATTGAAATTCTGGTCCATCACATATAAAAATAGCACTGTCTCACCTCTATGATGAATAGTAGTGTTGAAAATTGCCCGTAGCAGTGAAATTTTGGAAAAAAAAATTAAGTTCCTACAAGATGGAATTCATTAAATGAATTATTGTATCTATATAGGATGGACACTATGCACCTATTAAGATTATGTCAAAGATAAGTCTTAAATGTATTTAATGGATGTTTATAAGCGCTTGTTTTCTCATCTGTGAGACCTGACAAGCTAGAGATGATTCTTCATCACTTTGAGCTATTTTCTTCCATTTTTGCTGTAGATTTTCATTGTAATTTAGTTTTTTAGTTTGCTATCAGAGTGGATTTGAAGGTCTTTTACTCACACTGCAAGAAAATAGATGAGAGTGAATAGGAGAGGTCATAATGATAACTAGATTTTCAGGAAATAGTGAAGAACATTCCACGTGTAGTACTGCAGCAATGTGAATGGTGCCTTGGAGTTGTGCAGTATGGCAGCCCTATGGTGACTCTACCTGCGTTAGGTAGGAGAGGCTCTTCCACAGTACATGCAGCTAATGCTGGGACTGATGGGTCCAGTCAAAATGATATCAACAATCCAAAGCCTGCTCCAGCAACCAGCAGCAGAAACTCTATAGCATTTGCCTATCTAGCAGAAGAGAAAATATTTTGTTTTAGAAATATATATTGAATCTTGCCAGTGTCTGGAAAAATCATGCAGAAAAAAAATACAGAATAGAAAGCACATGATCTTATAATAACCACCTCAAAATTCAGAAGATGATACCAAACAAATCAAATAAATACCAAATAAATTAACATTGGTTTCCTCTTCAACTGTAGAAAGTTCATCCTAAGTAGGCATCTAGTCCCTTCTCCCTGGATCCCTCTCCCTCTTTTAGCTCTTTTCTGTTCTTTTAGCTGGCCCCCAGGGTCCCAGACTCATCCTCCCACAGCCCCTTGTGGTGAAGGCAGAGGAATGTCCTAGGTCTGGAGGGAGAAAGTGACATCTGCAAAGCCAGGCAGCTCGAAGCAGTCAAACCTTTCTCTAGGCCAAAAGGTTAGAATCAGAAAAGTCTGAATTAAAAATTTAGGATCAGAAATTCTGGGATGGGTTCTGGAATGTATGTTTTCACAAGCCCTCCATGTGATTCTGATGCCCTTAAATTTTGAGAACTACTGATCTATTCCATTCTGTGTCTTTGCTCCATTTTTGGCTCAGTCAAAACAGGTACATTCACAAGGATATCATGTCAATAGCATTCTTTGAAAGTCTCCCTACTCATTTTTCTCTCTTATCTCTGCTTATGAGAGGCTACCCTCACTTGAATAATTTAATATATTAAATTAGATAGTGACATTTATTCTGCCACAGTTGTGTGTGTGTATGTGTGTTTGTGTTTTACTCAGAGGGAGTGAACTGGAAAACTGAAGCTTGAGGTCCTTGAGATTTTAAATATGCCTTCTAGTGTTTTGAGTGTCAGATTAAGAGACGGAGTACCTAATCGGCATCAACATGTTCTGTTTCTTTCCTACATCTCGTTCTGGTAGTTCACCTCTCATTCCAGTGTTATAGTTCCTACGATAACTAATTCACCATATATTTCATTATAACTCATTCTTAGAGTACATTAAATGCATTCTCAAGCATTTGGTCTTGATCTCTCCCTTCTTTATCTGATTAGTGCCAGTGAAATCTCCTAACAATGAAGGACTCCAAGGTGTGCTTTATTTTTAAGGCCTAGTAACTAAAAGTCAGAGAGGGAAATAATCCTTGGGTTTTTGACCCACTGCTGCAGCATTTGCTAACAGGTCCCATTGTCACGTTTGTGTATGCCATAGTCTTAGATGTCCTGACCACACTTTAAGGTACTTTGTTTGCTCAGGGATAGGAAGAGCAACATTTAATAATTTAGTGATAGCCTTAGTGAGAGTTGAAACATTTACCAAAGGAGCTAACATCACACTGATACAACTGAGTACTGAAGTTTGCTTTTATTAAGTGAATGTCATACAGTCTTTGCAATTAGGTTCACAGAAAGAATTTACCCATAAGGGATTTGCTTCCCTTCTGATGGCATTCTATCCAGAAAGCAATCTCCAGTTAAGTCCCATGGCAGGTTGCAAGGAATGACATAATACACACTCTTGCCCTCAGTAAAGTTCAGTAAAGTACACACTGCTTCTTCACCATGGGAATCATTTTCCATTTCAATCTAGGAACAAAACGTATGGCTCTGTGTGCTTTCCTCACCAGATCACTAAAACCTAGAAGCACGGGGCTGCTTTCTGGCATTTGCATCAAGAACTAAAATATTGGGTTTTAACAGCTCTCCATAGAAATATATGCTTTATAGATTGCTCATAATTATGATTAGAAGGCTGAATAGCATGCCTCAATTTCATAAATGTCTAAGGCGAGGGAGCAGCTCCCAGGCCGGCCAACAAGATGGTGGTTCAGTGAATTTCACTGCTACTTGGCATCATTTATTGGTTAAACTGTTGTGCCCCATGGATTAGAATTTAGGGCTTTTGCTCTCTATCCCCAGGGCCCCCTACTTCCCCTCACCCCAGTTCTCCAATATTCCAGCCACTTCTCATTGGGATTCCACAGGTAGAAATTCAAGAGAATGCTGCTCCATCTTCTTAAGCCTCATGGTAGCATTTCACAGATCAGAAGTTTCATGGAAAGGGAGCACACACCAGAACCTTGTTTTCTGCCTTGTTTAAGGAGAGGGGACAATTTTCAATACGCCCTATTATGCAGCCTTTCCACCCTACCTTTGCCAACCACACAGTCACAAATCAAACACATTTGACCCCAGGACTTCAAATTCACAAAAAATAAATAGTAAAAATATCCATGCTGGTGTATGATCCAAGTTCAGCATTTTCTTATACTTGAAGTAAGTGGGCTTCAGAGTTCACAGTTTAATGTTGTAACATTTTATTTCTGCTTTCAACGTATATTAAAGCACCCTCCATGACATTTTTCATACCTTTTTCACACCATGGCAAATGCATAAACTTACCAGGAGAGATAGGAGGTGGAGGAGGGCCACCCAGCCCACCTCCTCAAAGCCATCCAAGGGTCGGCCATCTGTCCCACCATCTTGCCTGCCACCTTAGTTGCTTTATTTGAATACATACAACACAGACACCAGCTGTACTCATATTCTATGGCTTTTGGACCAACTATACCCTAAAACAAAACTTGGCAAAAACAAAACAAAGGAAGACTGCAGGCAGACAGGACTAAATCAAGATAAAACTGTGAAGTTGATAAGGGCTTCCTTGGTTGCCTTTTCCCACTTTGTGTTTCAGAATCCTTCTTCCATTCAGGTCACCCACACCCTGCCAACCCACTCTGCCTTCACGCTATTTCCAATAGCTGAAGGTGACCACTGGGGAATCCTATCTGGACTGTCCTTCCTGAATTGTATCTAGTTATCTGAATAAGAAAGGTTATCTCTTCTCCTCACACATGCAATAAAATATTATACATTCTATTTCATTTGTGTCTCTTAGAACCCTGATATCTTCTTGTTTCTCTGACAAAAACAGTAATCCAATAAACTGGACAAATACATTAATATTTCCTTTCTTGGAAAATAGCAGCTTTTATTTTTCTCAGTTAACTTACATCTATTAAGTACTTACTGTGACTACAGCCCCATGTTACAAAAAGTTATAAAATATGGTTTCTGCATTTAAGAAGCTTGCATTCTAGCTAGGAGGAAGGGTACACACCAAAACACTATTTATACAAAAAAAACAAAACACAGTGTCATTAAGTACAATGATAGAAATGTTGCAAAAACTGCTATGGAGACATTGGACAGAAAAAAGAAATGACCAGAAGAATGGACGAGAACATCTGGAAGTGAAGCTAAAAATAATGGCTAAAGACCAGTTATAAAAAATTGTGTGTTGTCCTAACAAGTTAGGGCTTTCTTTCTAACTGTAAGGGAAAATTTAAACAATTACTTTCTGAATATAACCTGACCCAGTGAAGCAACTGTAAATGGAAGGCTTCAGGTATGCCCCCATAGACAGTATGCTTTAGGTCCTGCAGGTCTTTCAGAGTTACCACTGCCGAGCATAGCCTGACCCTTCACTGTCCTAACACTGCGTTTGGGAAGTAGTTTTCAAGACATCATTTTAAAACATCTTCCAGTCTACATAATCCTATCTTGTCAGAAGATTTTGACAAAAAAGACATTTATACTTCCAACAGAATGAAGTGTAATGTTATCAATGAAAAGGTTTGGGAGAACAATATTCTTACTTGTTTGGAAACAGCAAAAGCCATCAAAAGACAACACTAAAATAAAGTATATAATTCAAATTTAATTGACAACAAATTATCAGCAGAAGTCAGGTGAAAAAGAATAAAAGTACATGGAATAAAAGGTATATGATGAAAACTATGGTTTAGAAATTAGCAATGAGTCTTTTGTTTCTTTCATATAATGCTTGGAAAACCAGCATATAAATGTGACAAAATATAACATTTAACATTATCCATCTCCTTGTGAATTTTTAAAACCACTACACATAATTTTGACAACCACAACTATGTACTATGGGAAAGTCTAAGCCAAAAAACACAGGAATTGGAGCCAGGGAGTGAAAGGAGGGAGCGTGAGATTGATGTATGGTAAGCTTATGAAGAAAAAAATTGAGGATTTTCCAAAAGTGCAGAACTAAAGTCAGTCCCATAGCTACACAAAGAAACTCTTAACTAAAATAGACATGCTATTCAGTATTCTGAAATTATAATTGGCCTTCTAGCATTATTTTGCATGGAGTTAGTCTCCTCTATTAATCCAGAAATACCAGCCCCAACCAATGCATCTCCCTGTAACCCTAAAATTTGATAAAGATCATTACTTTCTTTAGTATACATGAATTTCAAATTTTTGCTGAATGATTTCTTAAACTGCATTCTAAATAGGATTACATGCATTGGCACAGGGGAATGCTAATGAGGAGCTACAGGCAGTTCCCAATTTAAAACTTGATTGCAGTCCAAAAATGTATTGGAAAGTTTGACTAATTGTAATGTATCATCTTGTGGAAATAAATGGTGGATAATTTCCTGGACTGACCCCACCAGTTAAGCCAGGCCATGAGATACCTAATCCATCATTTCCAATAGCACAGCCTAAATTCTGGGTCCAGACAACAGGATCTTTTGGGGAGAGTAGGAGGAAAGGCAATATAGTGAGGTTTGCCGCTCTTTTGTTTAGGATTACTGTTATTATACATTAAATAGGTTAAAAGTGTCTTGGCTATTCTCTCTCCTCCCATTTAATACCTCTCCAACCCTACTATTCCTGCTAATGAAGTGCTCCAAGCTCCAAAAGTACCTTCCCTACCTCTGCCCCAACCCTACCCCATGGTCTTCATGCCAAGAGTTCAGCAGAATGGGAGGCAGCGATAGAAAGGCACATTTGCCACTAGTGAGATCTGCCACTTATAAGCTTTCTCATTGGTCAGAATTGGATTAGTAGCAGCAGTTCTTCTAATTGCTTGTTCTGGCTTTTGGGAGCTCAAATTGTCATTAAGAAAAAAAATCAATAACTTTTCAGCTGTTGTATTCTTGGCAGGAAAAGAGCCTTGGCAAATGTCCAGATAGCAGAAGTCCCTGCTGCCATCATTTCTTGCTCCTGTGCCAGTTTTGAATAGATTTAAGAAAAACCTATCTATGGCTTATGTCTCTCCTTTTCTCTTTTCTTGAATCTTCTTCAGCACAGTTTCTCTAAATGTTCAGTGCTCCCTTTAAGGGAGATCTGTGTCTTTTGGAGCATGTACATTTGCCACTGTCCTATTCTGGTCATGAGTTCTGTTACTCAAGACCATGTGTCTTTGCATCCAGTGTGAACTTGGATCAAGAGGCAGCAGGTGAGGAAAAGCATGGCAGAGAGGGTTTGGCTCAATGCAAACTCTAAAGATCAATGAGGGCTGCCTGGAAAGTGAAATGGGGGCTGGCAGAAAGAGAAGGATTCCAGGGAGGTCCCAGCTCCAGAGCAAGAGGTTCACGGTTGATTGTTGACTCTGGAGCAAATATTGGCCCGAGGACAGTGAGGGAACCCATACACTTACACTCTCAATCCCTGGCAGTGTGGAGTCAGGCTGATTTGGATCCATATCTGGTTTTTCCATTTGCTAGCTGTGTGGCATTGGACAATTTACTTTTAGTTTCTTCTTTTGAAAAGTTGAGATAAAATCTACATCAAAGAATCCTTGTGATAAAGTTAACATTTGTAAAGATACAAAAATTCCAAAATGTTAATTCTTATCCTTCACTAACACTGTCTGCCATTCTTTTAATCAGCTGAATTAATAAATACTGGTCTTGGCCCTCTTTAGTCATTTTCTCTTAAATTATTGAAATTTTTGTTATTGAAAATTTAATGAATGTATTTTTTTTCTCCACAATGATTACTTGGAGCAGATCATATGTCTTTCTTCCACATAATCCCTCACTTCTAACATGGCATTAATTGTAAGATGTCTTGCATCAAGTTTATAAAATAGCTTTTGATGGGGGTGGGAGGTTACACATTCAGATTAAATGTACACATCATCTGTTAAGTCAAAAATTCCTAATTTTTTAAAGGTCAAAAGTAAGATTTCTAAACATGAGTAAACAAGGTAGTTTCTCCTCTATTTTGTTACCTATCAAGAAACAGGTTATATAAAGTAATGCAATGCTGGCCAAGGTCTATTTTCTTTAAGATGTTTAGGTACAACTGGCACAAATTCCCCTGGATTTATACAAATACCCAAGTGGTCACTTTCTTATAGTGCTGTCTACAGCCTGGGCACCAACATGCTTGAGCTGTGTCTGCTCTATCCCTCTTTGACTCCAATGTGAGCATAACAGGGCTGAAAGGCCTAAAGAACCCCACACCCCAAAGCATGCAGGAGCAAGCTGGGCACACCACAGCTTTCCTAGGGGAGTTATAAACAGTGAATAGGCACCCTAGGTCTCACTGCTCTTCAAATATTGGTTGGCCATCCACTACTGTGGAGTTTCATTGTCCCTTCTGCTCATCCTAGACTCTGTCTTAACAGCTCCACACCCTTACTTTTATTCTTCCCCTCCCTTCAACCCTTCTAAGAGCTATGCAGAAGAATTACTGCCCAGTCTCAGAAGAGCCACATCCACTCTTCTGTGAACTATTGGTCCTGCCATTACTGGAAAATCCTCTGTCCCCTGCACTTATCAAGACCTTCCAACAAAAACAATTTTTTCCTACGAAGAAATCCTCTTCTTCCCATTACCCTGTAAAAAGATGGAGTGGCTAACAAGGACTACCTTTTAGAGGAAGCCCTGGTGGCCAAATAACTGGAGAGGTGAACAGAACAATTACTTCTATAAGTCTTTCAACCAGAAGGCATGTCCTACTAAGATGTTTCCCTATCCTAGAAATACAGTTAGGGAAATTGTTCAGAGAGTGGATAGTCAGGTCCAAATTTTCTAAAAAAAAAAAACCAAAACCATAATTTTTAGCTTCTTTAAATCATACTAGAAATTATTCCATTTCTTCATATATCCTAGAAATTTGGAGGCTACACTTACATTACTATTTAAGGTAAAAGTACATGTGGTATAGTGGAAATGATGTAGATCCAGCCAAACCTATGTTGGGTCCTAGTTTTGCCACTTGGCAAGTGACTCTGGGCCCATACTTTTTACTATCACCCCTTTTAAAAATTATTCTGAGCCTCAGTTTCTTTATTTCTTAAATGGAAATAATAAATCTTGCTTCAGATGGTTTTTTTCTAGTTCTTTTTTTTAAATCAGAGAATGTTAGTTCTCTTCTTTGTCTTTCTTCTTAAGTCATGTATTGTGTTTTCCTCTATGCACTGCATATAATACCATTGACAACTTCTGTCTCTAAGGCCTAAAATTAAGCAATTATTATTTTCTATTTTTAAGAAATAATAAAATAAGTATTAAGTGAAACATGACAGGTTTAGAAGCTCAACAGACATGGGATCCAAAAGTAACCCCCCAAAATAGTCTTTCTCTCCATCAGTTACCTCCTCTGCACATGGGGGGATAAAACCCACCTGACAAGGCTGTTCTAAGGAATAAAGATGCTGATGTAGAGTCTGTCACATAAGTAATTTACAGTGAGTGAGAGCTCAACATGGAGTGTGCTGGTTCCAAACTCATATCCTATTTCCTTCAGATAGGATACCATCCCCACTCAACCCTGCTATTCACACAGGGACAGTCACATGGAAGCCAGCACACTAACTTTTACTTAACAATTTTAATGTCATGCATCAGACTCTGAATAAATGGCATTTGTTACGCTAAAGTTTAGCACATTAATGACAGCCAGAATTTCTCATATTTTCTGTCCCCAAATTCTCTAATATAATTTTATTTCCTGATACTAAAGCATGAAGTTTGTTCAGCGTAAAGGCATGAGTGTGTTATTTTTGTCACTAGAGGGCAGGAAATTAAAGTATATTACTTCCAAAACTCCTTAACTATATAGGTATTATATTTGGGGACTCTTAGTGATTTTCTAAAAGGAGAAAATAATCTGGTAAATACATATTATCCTAGCAAGTAATTCATAAACACTAATAAATATAACAAATAATAAACTTGATTATTTTTGTTTTAATAATTTTTATAGGAAAGAAATACGTATTTCTATTGGATGATAATCTCAAGAATGAACATTTCTCCTAACACAGTCTTCTGTTTAATAGTTTTCATTTGCTGTAATAAAAAAAATCCCTTCTTTCTGCTATGACTATTCATCATGCAATGCGTTTCTTTTCTCAGAAGTTTATTTAATCTTGTTTAGTGTTCAGTTTATGGCTTAAATTTTAAATAATGGAACTTGTTCGTTGATTTCCAGTTACCTTCTGACCAGTTTTCCAGGTGCTCTTCCATAAGTAGCACACCTGTGAATACCTCTTTGCACGAGACCTCTAGGTAAATGCCCTAGGTACACCTAACATTTCTGGAAATACCCACTAAGTAAACCAGACAGAGCTCAGTCCCTTCCTATATCCCTTGGATCCAAAACACAAAGTTAAAGTTAGAAATTCAAATAGCAAAACAATGCAAAGGAGAATGATCAAATGTGAATTCTCTGGACAGAGAATTCAAATCAGGTGATCTAAGGCTTTCACTGATCATTTGTCTCAAACCTAGTGTGGTAGATAGAATAACAGCCTCTCAGAACCTGTGAATAGGTTACCTTTCATGGCAAAGGGACTTGCAGAGATGATTAAAGTTAATGATCCTAAAATGGAAAGATTTTCTGGATTATCCAGGTGGACCAGTCTAGTCCCAAGAACTCCAATTCAGAAGAGGGATGCAAAAGGAAGGAGGCCAGAGCATGAGATGGAAGGCAGAGGGGAGATCAGAACAGAAGGGTGAAAGGGGACTGACCATTGCTGGCTTTGTAGAAGATGCAGGACCGCAAGCCAGCAGAACCTGTGAGTGGTCCTCCGCTGAGGGCTATAAAAATATAAGGACCATGGAACAGAATTCTGCCAACAACCTGAAATGAGCAAGGCAATGGATTCTCCCTTAGAGCCTTCAGAAAGGAACACACAGCCTGCAGAAACCTTTATTTTAGCCCAGTGAAACCTGTGTTGGGCTTCTGATCTACAGAACTGTAAGGTAAGTCATTCGTGTCATTTAGCTAATACATTTGTGGGAATTTTGTTAGGGCAGCGCTGATAAATCAGGTCAGCGCTAATGGGATGGGAGAGTTGCCGCTTCCAGGTCCCATCCAGTGCCTTCCTTTGTTTCGCATGGTTCTTCCAGATTCTGGAACATACCCCAAGTTTTTCAGCTTACCCACAACTTGGCTAAGCCTTTCTGTAGGAGAGGGTGCCTGAGTCTTACAGGAGGAGTTAGTCAAAAGAAAAAAGTTGTTCCAGGCAGAAGGGACAGTGACAGGAATTGTATGCCTATGCCATGTGGGAAGGAAGTGAAGGCTGCCCTGTGTTTTTTTTTGTTGTTTTTTTTTAAATTTTTTTTAAAAGATTTTATTTATTTGACAGAGAGAGACACAGCGAGAGAGGGAACACAAGCAGGGGGAGTGGGAGAGGGAGAAGCAGGCTTCCCACTGAGCAGGGAGCCCAATGCGGGGCTCGATCCTAGGATCCCCGGATCATGACCCGAGCTGAAGGCAGACGCTTAACGAATGAGCCACCCAGGCACCCCGTGCCCTGTGTTTTGAAGCATAAAGTGAGGCAGGGCACATAGAGAATGAGACTGAAAGCTAAACCAGGAAAATAAATACCATGTTAAATACCATCTGAACCTGTGGACAATGGGGAGCCATTCATGAACTGTTAGGCAGATTTTTAAACAAGGTTTAAGGTTGTGCTTCATTGGGGACTATTCTTGTAGCTGTCAGGAAAAAAGATGCATGGGAAATGAAGTATTAGAATATTCATGCAGAAACCCAGGTAAGAAACAATCCTGACATAAGACATTGGTAGGAAGGACGGCTGTTTGAGAATGAATCCAACAGGTATTTAGCTCATGAAATCAGCAGAACTTAGTGACTGATTAGATACAGGCTTTGAGTGAGAGGTAGGGCCATGCCTAACTCCCAGAGTCTGAGTAAATGGTAGTATCTCCAACAGAGATGAAAATATACAAAAGGAGGAGGTATTTAGTGAGAAAAAAGGAATGTGCTATTTTTGGCAAATGCTATGGAATTTGAGTTGTCTATGGTATTTCAAGGATGAGCTATCTAGCACTCAGCTGGACTTTTGAGTCTGAAATTCAGAGGAGATGTCTTTTAAAAGTATGCCTATGTAAGTTATCAATATATGGCAGCTAGGGAATTGTGAAAATCATGAATGGTGATGATTCCCAGAAAGACTATGTAGAATGAAAAGAAATAAGAATCTCAAGTTAAACCTTTGAGCACACAATATTAGAGACATGGAGAGAAAAAAGAACCCACAAAGGGACTAGAAAAGGAAAAGTCGGAGGTGGAGTGTGGTGTAACCGAAGTAAAAAGAGAAGAGAGATTCCAGATAAAGGAAGTGACTAGCAGTAAGGTAAGACCTACAACGTGTCCTCGAATCCAGCATTAAAGAAGCCATTGGTGATGGCACTCCCCGTAGCACAGGCAAAGGTGAAGCAAGTTACAGAGAAATGAGGAGTATATAGCACATGATAAAATAAAGAGAGTGTTGTTTCTTCCTTAATATTGATCACATTTTAGCTCTGACATCTATTCATTGTCTTACCAGGAAATGGTATCTTGCGCGTTACATTAAAACTAAAGTTTACTGAGCACCTACTTAATGCAATACAGTGGTAAACGGAACTATGAAGAAGACAAAGATACATGAAGATGTAGGGTTTCCCTTAAGGAACTTAGAATTAAAAGGCAAAATAATCCATAATAAAAGCAATATTTTGTCTTTATTGAACATTTTCAATGTGTCAGGCACTAATTTCATAAACTCTTTAATCTTAATGAGTCATGATTATGATCCTTGGTTGTTTGTTTGTTTGTTTTCAGATGAAGAAACTGAAGCACCAGAAAAATCATGTAACTTGTTCAAGGTCATTCACTTAGTAAATATTCACATAAGAATTCAACTCTGGGAGGTACAGCTCCAGAGTGTATGCATTTAGCTATTATGAACTGCAACTATAAGGAAAGGTTGAACAAAATAGGAGTCAGGAAGAGAGGAAGCAGGAAGCACTTCAGTGGTTCAGAGAAAAGAGAGTAACTTCTGCTTGGGGGAACCAGGAAGGAGTCTATGAGGATGTGGGCATTTGGGCAAGCCTTAATGGACACATGAGACATGGTGTGAAGACAGCGAGGGCAACTAAGCTGAGGGAGGTAGATGATCAAAGGTCCAGAGGTGGAGATGGGTTGTATGTGCATGTACACAGTACAGAGGTGTGTCTGGTTTGCTGTAAGAAGACAAAGAGGAGCAATAGAGCTAAAAAGGAAGTGTGGCCAGATGTGGAGGAAGCTAATTAGGCTTTTTTAAAAGTCATTCCTCCAGGGACACCTGGGTCACTCAGTCGGTTAAGCATCTGCCTTCGGCTCAGGTCATGATCCTGGGGTCCTGGGACTGAGTCTTACATCAGGCTCCTTGATCAGTGGGGAGCCTGTCTCTCCCTCTGCCTGCTCTAACTGCCACTCTCCCTGCTTGTGCTCTCTCTGACAAATAAATAAAATCTTTAAAAAAAAAAGTCATCCCTCCACAAAAAATAAAATAAAAATCTACAGATGATTTTGAAAAAGGTTAAGAATATGACTGGTATTATATTTTTAGAGGGATTAATTAATTCAGTAGCAGTGTTTAGGGAGAGCTAAAATATCATCTCTCTTTAATCTCAGGTACCTCCCCAAATTGTCTTAGAAGCTATTCAAGAATTTGTATTAGTCTCCCATGGCTGTGATGACAAAGTACCAAACTTGGTGGTTTAAAACAACATACATCTATTCTTTTATAGTTCTCGAGGTCAGAAATCCAAAATGGGTTTCACTGGGCTGAAATTAAAGTGTTAGCAGGGCCATGCTCCCTCCAGAAACCCTAGGGGAGAATCTGTTTCCTTGCTTTTTCCAGTTTCTAGTGCTGCATTTCTCATACTTTTTACTTGTGGCCACTTCCATCTTCAAAACCAGCAGTGTAGCAACTTGCTTCAGTGGTCATTGCCCTCCTTCTGGGTCTTAAATCTCCCTAGATGTTATGCCTCCTTCTTGTAAGAATACTTGTGATTGCATTTAGGGGCCACTTGGATAATCCAGGATCATCTTCTCCTAAAATCCTTAATTTAATCACATCTGTGATATCCTTTTTTGCCATAAGAGGTAATACTCACACGTTCTAGAGATTAAGACTTGGTTATCTTTGGAGGCCATTATCCAGCCTAGAACAACATCATTTAGAAAAACAATTCCAAATCCTTTGGCCTGCTTTTCATCCTCATCTTTGAGTGACTGAATGATGACAAAAATATTATCATTCAATTGGAAGAGTGGTCTGGAATTAGCAGTGGGATATGGGGAATATGCCAATCCCTCTATCCACCCCTGTGGTGTTGGAAGGAAGGAAGGAAGGAAGGAAGGAAGGAAGGAAGGAAGGAAGGAAGGAAGGAAACACTAAGACACCATTTGACCAAGAGATTAGTGAGATGCCCACTGCAGTTCAAGTGGGCAAAGTGGGTGATTTACTTACAAAACTTGTATTCATGGAATGGTTGATGAGACCAGTATACAGGTATACTGGAGTAGAGACACTGCCATCACTGAGGACGAAGCTGGCTGAAGGCATGGAGTTTGAGGGGAAAAATCGGTGAGGAAGGGCTAGTACTAGGGCATGAATCAGTTATAAGGACAAAGTGCAGAGCCCCTAGTTGCAGCTGAGGTACATGGAGGCTGAAGGAGGTCCTGAAAACTTGGATGCCATGAAGAATGGATTTACAAAGAAGAGGTTAGTTCAGCCCCCGTCATGATGATCAGAAATTCTGAATGTAAAATAACTAGTTCATGAAATTTTACAACATTATTGGCTCATCTTTTGCTGTATTTCCTTTATTACAATTTTTTTGCAAAATTTGGATTTTTATCTTCTTTTTCTATTGCTCTATGCAACATAAAATAAGTACACAATGTCTAATAATCAAATAGGCAATTAATTTGTATTAAGGAAATGTTTATTAGTGAAAAACTATTGCTAAAGGAGATCAAGACTTTGGGGATTGAATTACAATAATCTTCCATAAGGCATTCATTTCATTTGGGCCAGAATCAAAACTGGAAATAAAATAGTGGTTTTTTATAAATACATGATTAAAAATTTAAAGAAATTATTTTAAGCTGATAAGCATATGATGTTACCATATTGATAAACCTCCAGAATGGAAATGGGAGTTATCTACTTTGGAAACCCATAGTAAGATATTACTATGAAGATGTTTGCATACTAGATGTTTCCATCAAGGTCCTGGAACTGGACAGACAACATCATCAGCTGGGATGTTTGAGGAAGGCTTTTTGGTGAGGAATTGTTTGCAGTGGTGTACACTGGGTTAAGGGAACCAACAGGAGGTGCTGACGCATGCTTAAGGACTAGCAGCAGCTGAGAACTATTACCACCCACAGGCCTGAAGGACAAGAGCAGGGAGGCTTTCCTAGAACCAGACATGGCCAAGGCCTTGGGAGACAATAATCGTCACACCAGCCAATAGCATATACTTTGGTAAGGCTGGGAAACTTCAAGAACTAAAATGTAAGCAACTCTACCCTTTCTCGCAACAGTCACAGTATGTAATAGTTTGCCCTGAGGTTTAAGAGCTGGCCACAATCCAGAACAAAGATAATCGTTTTTGGAGATCGCTTTTGAAAAATTGTGTGCACCCTCAATTTCAGCCAAACACAGGAACTAAGGTGCCTCTCAGCAGCCTTCTGTTTCTCGGAGCTCTGATTGGTTTGAAACAGACTGGAAAAGTTTAGAGTAACCTGAAGCATGGACTCTTCCATCCTCTCATTAACCTTGTACGAAATATAGAGCCTCACTCAGGCGCTAAGCCACAGTTTTAACTTCACCTAATAGAGGAAGAGAAAGTACCTTATTTCTCATTTACATAGTCCAATGTGGGGAGATTCAGTACTGAATGTGGCTAAAGGTGAGCCTTGAATGCAAAAGCTGGAAGGAGCCTGCTCATCTCTCAGGGCAGCAAACAATTCCTGTAGACTTGACCCCCAAAAAGATATTCCTGGAAGGTGATATAAAAGCTTTGAACAGGAAACACTTTTGCTAAAGGATTCCATACTTTCTAAATGAGAAATGTCAAGCCTGGAATATTATTTTTATTGTCATTATTATCACTTTTACTGGAACAAACAAATCATCACATATGGACTTTACAGCTGAACAGTATTTTCCAGCTTTTTAGTTCCTCTGTCAGTCCCAAAATAGGTAATTACAGAAGCAAATGAAACCCTTCATACAAATCCAAAGGTTTGGAGGGAGCCATCACCACCTACACACTGGGCAGCAGGTCCTATGGGAAACATTCAGTGTGAGCCACATGTGAATCTGACAGCTTTAGTTCTGGCTTTGGAACATATGGTGCAGTAAATTATCAGCATGCAGTCTATAATTAAGGACACAGTTTCTCAATAATAAGGCCTAAATGCGCATGTACTCAGCTGCACATTACCTTCTGGAATGGAGTCAGATATGGTCAAGCTTTGGTCTGAGGCAACACTGATGCTTTGGGGAATGTAATGAACAGCCCCTGAATTATAAATGCCTTCCTCACCGACCCCCACCAGCCTCTAAGTAGCCAGCAGTACTTTCTCACCCACATGTTTCATATGTTGTATTATGTGACCCATCAACTTGGCCACAAGCAAATGGGATTAGTGCCTGGGGTCTGAGCCAACATCTATGATCAGCAACCTATGATATAGTTTAGCCTGAGAACCCCACAGAGGCACTCTGCACTAAAAAGTGTCAATGCAATGCAATAACATATTCTCTCTAGAAGTCTCAATGGAAGCAGAAGCCAGGCAGCAGAAGCATCCTGGAGCAGACACAAACTGTGATATAGAATGCAAGAGAACAGTGAAGAAGGCAGTAGGAGGTGACAGAGAAGCTGTAGCTTGGCATAAAGCACAGCAATAGAAACTGAGGGTCCAGAATAGTGGTGTAATTAAAATAGAGAGCAGGGAGGGATGGAATCCTGATGCTGGTACAGCTTCTGCAGCAGCCTCAATAGCCAGTAGTGACCCTTCACTTCCTTAGGTGCCTGGCTGTGAAATTGCAGGTATCATTTCCCTATGTATCCTTACAAAAATTCCTATCACTGAGGATGCCTCTGCGAGATCACTGAGCAGGTGCTGAATGTCTCTGTGCCTTGCAATTTGAAAACAAAACAAAACACAGATTTTGTGTTGATACCACATTTGTACAAAGGAAGGTCATCCCCATCAGGGATGTTCTTTTTGCACATATAGAATAATGACAGAGGAATGTAGGGGTTGGAGAAAATTAAGCTCTAGCAGCATTCCATTTTGGCTCTGCGAAACCAACTGAATACAGACCATGTGTCAGAAACTGTGTTAGGACAAAATTGGTCACAATTTGGGAAAATCATTACAAATAACTTGTAAGGAACAGGAATGCTTACAGATTTTAATTCCTGCTGAGCATAGCACTATGATATTTGCACCAATACAACCTTGAGCACCTGAAATGCATTAGTGCTCTTTGTGTTCATATAGGCCCTTACAGGCTTCTTAGTCTCTGATGCTGGTCAGCACTTATTAGGTCTAGGTTGTCAAGGTGCCGAGTCTGGCCTTTAGATAGATGCACCCCTGGAACAGCATTGTCTTAGATTTATGGTTGCATGATTTCCCTACCTGTAAATCAGTGAACTAACAAAAAGTAATCTCTTTTGATTATAATTGTTAACATACACCTCATTACGAAGAGCAAGCAAAAGATAACTTCCACCAATTTCTGGGTAGAAACACCCTGTAGTTTGCAATGGAAATAATTCTCACTTCACAGGAGAAACTGGGTAGTTGACCAGTCACTCACAAAATGGCAGCAAGTAGTGAATTCCCCAACAGCACAAGGTTAGGCCTCAGTTTTGCAGACTGACAGGGATGAACGTCTAGAGTAGAAAGACAGCTCAATAATTTACATTAACAACGTCACCACCAGGTGGCAGGCAATTCACATCTGCTTGAGTAAGTTCTCCCAAGAGGGAGGGTACGTGAAAGGCCATATTCCAAGGGGTTCTTAGTTTGAACAGATCAAAGGAAGAGGAGTGAAGTGTCCACTTTTATGTTTTGTGGCATCAGGCTCTGTTATCTTGTGGCATCCATCTCTAGCATGGGCAGGTTTCTGCCTGGCATTATAGGGACCATAATCCCTTCACTGGCCTGACAGGTCACCTTTTCTTCTAAACAGGGTTTACATGAGCACCATCACCTAGTTCTGGCCTTCTGTGTCCCTTTTTTATGTTACAGGTCTGAAATTATTAACCTTGTTGGCCACCGACTCCTTTGGCAGTCTGACAAAGCCCATGAATCCCTTCTCAGAATAGTCATTTTAAATGCCTAAAATAACACATCGGATTATAAATGAAACCATTATAATGAAACAGAGTTCAATCCACTCAGGTTAAGATCCCCCTGCAACCTGACCAATTCATACAGTCTTTCTCCAAATCTGGTGTAATAAATTTGACTAGGTTTCCCCTTGCTAAAGTAAATGCATATTTCTGCCTGGCCTCTTTATTATTGTTTAGATTGCCTTAGAGTTTGGCGAATTTCCAACTCTTTTGTTCTGCTGCTGCACAATCACAGACCATCTCCTGGTCATGTCAACACAGGGCTCACCACATGGCTGACAAAATCCATCATTTCTTCCATTTCCAAGTCCTTGAGATTTGGGTGATCATGAGGAAGCCTCACTATCCTCCTGAGTAATAATGCAAACTAGAGAACTAGTAAGAAGCAATGCAGTATAGTGAGACAGCCTAGAGATGGAACCCCCTAATTATAGCATGCCTAATATATACTAAGCACCTACTATGTATCCGTGCCTAATTATATACTAAGCACCTACTATGTATCCGTGCCTAATATATACTAAGTACCTACTATGTATCAAATTCTATACAGAGATCCACTCCCTGCTCTCCTGTATGTCTGGAGTCAGAAAACTTGTTTTGTATTTCAATCTCATCTCCCAAGCAACTCTGGGCAAATCATCTAACCTCTGGGCTTCAATTTCCTCATGTGTAAAATATGTAAATAACAGCGATAGCTCTGGAGACTGTTGTGAATGAAATAAATAAAAGAATGGATGTGAAAGTCCTGTGTTTTAGCAGACTGGGCAGTGAAAGTACAAACACCTAGGTAATTTGTAGTGCCTTCATCACACCTACATTCAGCTCTTGTTAATTACTGTTGAGCGGACCCCACCCTCTTCCCAACTTTCTTCAGGATCTTGTCCACTCTCAGTGTATCCTACAATTCTTTCTATTATAATTACTGAAACATAATTCATTCTTAAAATAACAGCATCTTAAGGGGTGCCTGGGTGACTCGATCAGTTGAGTGTCCAACTCTTGGTTTTGGCTTAGGTCATGATCTCATGGTCATGGGATCAAACCCCACTTCAGCTCTGCGCTCAGCAGGGAGTTTGCTTGAGATTCTCTTTCTCTCCCTCTCCCTCTGCCCTTCCCCACTTGTGCATGCTCTCTAAATAAATAAATAACTTTTAAAAAATTAGAACATCTTAATATATCTTTGGTTTTCCTAGGATATTTTAGCCTAAAAAAACAATTGTGGGTGGTTAAGCTCCAGGATTGTAACTACACATTATTGATGTCTCGGAAACTGAGCTCCCCATCCTTAGAGCTATCCAAGCAGGAGTTTGATGTATTTGTAACATTTCTTGTGAGGGTTTGGTCTCTGTGACCTGCATTCCAGGAAGCCAACAACCTGTACTGTTTTTGTTTTACAGATTTCCTTATCAGAACTTCTGGAACAATCTATCTGCACTTGCTCTACAGGATTTTCCTTCCTAAGTCATCCTTTCACATTGCTTCCCTACTTCACCTCCAGGTCATGGATGGGTTACAAGTTACACTCACATGTAAAAGGACAGGCATAATGACCCAGGACGACTTCTTCCTATAAACCTGCCAAACACACAGTAACTATGTAGAACTTTGTCATTGAAGTCTAAACACTGCTAATATGAGAGAAGACCTCCAGTTCTTTTTCCCACGCTCACCATATCAGACTTCTTTTGGGGGGTGAAGAGGGGGCGCAAGAAAAACTGTTTTTTTTCTTTTTCTTTCTCTCTGAAATACAAGAGAAAACCTATTGTTAGTCTTCATAGACATATGACAACCTTTCTACAGTCCTCACCACTGTCTTATTCACAGTGAGGAAAATTCTCTCCTATTTGACATTAATTCACAGGAAGTAAATTTTGTTAGCTCCATCAGACTCCCAGAAACTACACATTTTCTAGAAATGTTGTTAAAAAGTCAGAAAATGTTCTTGTCCTGAAACTTAGAGTACACCCGAGGAGCTTTTATGCCATGAAGCAGAAATACCTGTTCCCACATCAGCATTTCCGCCATAGTTGTTATCACTGGACTCCTACCCTCCAGTTCCACAGCGTTTACCTCTGCAGCAGGTGTGTGTGAGGTTAGCACTGGCCATATGAGGATGAGTGAGACACAGTCCCTGCAGTTTTCAGTACTGGCGTCACCACACATCAGTTACGAAGTAACTTGTTACCATTAATGGTACCATTACTGACCTACTGAAGATAGTGGATAATTTCCTTTCTTCTTTATAAATTAGATCACATTTAAAGTCATCCCTATAGTTGTATGTGGATCATTCTGATTTGCTTTCTTGAGTGAGATGGAAATGGGTAGAGTTACAGAGACACCAGATTTTACACAAGGGATGTGCAAACATCACATTTCACAGAAAGGGGTTGAGAACAGCTACCCTGGTACATGCAATGATGTGTTGACCCTGATAATTACAAGAAAGTTAAGACATGGCTCCTGGCCTTAAGGAGCTTATAACTAGTAGGATCTATCAGATAACCATATAGATAACATATAATTAAGAGCTAAATTTTGGGGTTTGGCCAATGGAACTGGGAGAGAGCAGGACGCAGAGAGGAATGACTTCATATCAGTTTTGGGACATTTTGTAGAAGTGGGGACACTTCAGTGCTGAGGAGGTTTTGACAGGTGAAGTTCATAGAGACAAGCGTATCAGAGAGAGGAGGCTTCCTCCAAAGTCAGACTGACTGATTGCTGCTCCTGGTGTCTTCAAGAGTCTTCCTACATACATCCCTGGGAATGTGCTCAGAGCTGTCGCTCTCATCAGGCCAAACTTCAAGTCCACCCACTTCTCTGCATCCCCAACCCACCTCCACCTTAACTCAGGACATCATCAGGGCTCACCCCTGTTCCTGCTACAGTCAGCAAATGGCTCTCCCAGCCTCCACTATTGCCTGCCTTGAATCCATCCTCCACAGAATGACCCTCCCATATCAAATTGACCAGATACTAACTCCTCTGCTTATCATTCAATGACTCACCTGCTACCTCCAGGAAGAAGCTGAGCCATGGGATACAAGACCTTTTATAGTATAGTTGTCTCTTACTCTTCAGCCTTATTTCTTGCCTTTTCCCACCTTCCATTCTCCTCCCCAGCTATTAAATTCCTTGTCTTAGTTGGGTCAGTTTGCCATAACAAAATACCATAAGCTGGGTGGCTGAAACAACAGACATTTTTTTCTTACAGTTCCAGGAACTGGAAATCCAAGATCAAGGTACTAGCAGGATCAGTGTCTGGTGAGAGCTCTCCTAGGGTTGTGTGTGGTGGCCTTCTCACTATGTCTTCACACTGCCTTTCCTTGGCACATACACAGAGAGAGAAAGAGATGAGTGAGCTTTCTGATGTCTCTTCTTATAGGACAGTAATCCTATTGAATCTGGGCTCCACCCTTATGACTTAATCTATCCCTAATTACCTCCCAAAGGCCCTATCTCCAGATACCACCATATTGGAGGTTAGGGTTTCCATATAAGAATTAGGGAAGGAACACAAATATTCAGTCCATATGCTTGCTATTCCCTGAGCACACCCTATTTTCCCACATAACGCAATGTCTTTGGACCCAAAGCTGCTCCCTCTACCTGGTGTGCCCTTCTCTGAGCCACTCCCTAACACCCCTATCTGCCACCCCCTCTACCTCTTATCTTTGTTTTCCTTTTTTGTCTTGCGACTCAATTCAGGTTGGGCTATGTGTTCTATGGTAGCCTCTAATGGGGGGGGTCTATGTGCCTCCACTGGAGATGAAATATAGTTAACTAGTGCAGGACTGTGATTTCCTTTAGGGAGAAACTATGTCTTATCCTTATTCATCATCCTATCCCTAATGCTTAGCACAGTGGCTGGCACATGTTTGTTGCATGCAGGCATGAATGAATGAATGAATGAATGATGAATGGTAAGTAATGCAAGGCCATGTTGTGGGAAAAAATGAAGCAAAAAATTTAGGCTGGATTAAATAAGTAGTGTGACGGCCTTATATGCTTTTCAGCATAAAAATATGATTCAAGTGGTTTTACAAGGATGATTGGGAAGGTTTATTCAAGAAGGCTAGAATTTAGGTAAGGAAACCACCTCGGAGAGAGTATCATAATAATTCTATAGTGATGTAATGATATTGGAAATAGTAATGGTAACAATTATATCTAACATTTATTTAACCCTATATGCCAGGCCATGATTTTGGGGGTTTGGTTTGGTTTTGTTTTCAGTTTTCTGGGTTTTTTTTTTTAATTGAAGTATAGTTGACACACAATGTTACCTTAGCTTAAAGTGTACAACATAGTGATTCCGCAAGTTTATACATTATGCTGTGCTCACCACAAGTGTGGCTCCCATCTGTCACCAAACACCACTATTACACTGCCATTGACTGTATTCCCTATGCTGTACCTTTCATCCCCATGACTTTTTCATTCTATAACTGGAAGTGCCAGGCACTGTTTTAAGTGTTTCAAATATATTAACTTATTCTCACAAGAACCACAGCCTAGGGGATTAAAAATGATATATATGAAACACATATTATTTTTATCCCATTTCACACATAAGGGAGCTGAAATATAGAGAGATTGGGTAACTTACCCAAGGTCACAGAGCTAGGGAGTGACAGAGATTAAAGGTAAACTATGAGATATTTCAAAGGGAAAAAGAAACACAGCTTGATAAAAGTCAAGATATAAGATAATGGGATGGGAGAGGCAAAGATGACTTTTAGGTTTCTCACCTAGGAAAAGAGAAAACTGGAGAAGTCAATTTGTTGAGATATGCCATGGTTGTTGGGGACAAACTGATCTTGATGTAGTGACTGGACATCCAAAAATATTCATAGCAATCCTGCATAGACCTACTGAAAGCCTACTATAACAGACTTGTCTAGGCCAAAGGAGTTGCAAACGTAGATTTTACAGGACATTTTTAAGGTATTGACTTTATATTCTGTAGGCAAAGGGGAGTCAGTGAAGCATCATAAACAGCAGGTGGACATGGATTTAGTTCATTTGCACAACCAAGTGAAGGCTGGAATTGAGAAGGACTTAGTGAAGTCAGGGACACAGGTTAAGAGTTGAAGGGTTTATACACTTAAAAATGATTGAAGTGGGGCGCCTGGGTGGCTGAGATGGTTAAGCGTCTGCCTTTGGCTCAGGTCATGATCCCAGGGTCCTGGGATCGAGTCCCTCATCGGGCTCCTTGCTCAGCAGGGAGTCTGCTTCTCCCTCTCCCTCTGCCTCTCCCCCTGCTTGTTCTCTCTCTGTCTCTCTCGCAAATGAATAAATAAAATCTTTAAAAAAAATGATTGAAGGGGTAAACTTAATATTATATATATTTTACCAAAATAAAAAAGAGTTGAGAAGCTGTTTTAGGAGTCCAGGTAAGAGATGATAAAGACATGAACTGGGGAAATCTCAGGGGAAATGTAATAAGGAAGATTTACTGAGCCATCCATCCACCCAGTTATTCTAGCTAGACTAATAGGAGCTATTTATTATTTAAACATTTATTGACCCGGTACTAAATGCCAGGCACTGTGCTGGGGCACAAAGATGAATAATAATCCCTATCATCAATTGCATAATGCACTCAATTGTGTGCATGAGTGAGATAAACAGATACATACACCATATTCATAATACAACATATCAGGGCAGCATTGGAAAAAAATAAAAGGCATTATGGAAGCACAGAAGAGGGCAACCTATCGGTTGTGGCAAACAGTCAAGGAGGGGTTCTGAGACATGGTGGCTCCTAAGTTGGGTCTTATACAATGAAGATCTTGCCAGGTAAAGGAAAATTGGAGGGAGGAAGGGCATTCTGAGTAGAAAAGAGCACATGAGATGTTGTTGAAATATTTGCTGGGAGGCATAGAGGTGCAAAAGAAGGGACTGGGAGGCCTTGGCACTCGAGGTACCCTTGTTGCTCCAGGACACCCGCTCCTACCTTGACAGGGCCCATTCCCTTTGCCCATAATTGGTGGTGGAGCCCAGAACCCCAACCGCCCCAGGTGGGAAGAGCAGCCCTGTCAGGCAGGGTAGACAGCCCAGTACCTTTGGAAGCATTGGGAGATAGCCCCTGTGAAGTTCCTGGGTCCCACTCCAGAAGGGAAAGCAGGGGAGAGGGCTATTCAGAAGATTTTGAGGACAGTGTAGACCTCAGGAACAGTGTAGCTATCACCAAGAGAAGATTGAGTAAGAGTGGGGAAGTGGAAGATTCCCTGGGTTAACTTTAGAGTTTTATTAATGAGTGCTCATGGGACACATCTTAGAGATTCCCAGAATAACTGCAGTAGTCACCCGAGGGGAAATGAACTTCCAGGGGTGTCTCTAACAGTGGCTAAAGGCAGAAAAATGCATTGTGTACTGGATAAGAGCAGCCCTCTAAGTCAAGCATGCTTGCTTTAAAATTTATTCTACCAGTTAATAGCTATCTGAACTGGGCAATTTTTTAAAGCTCTCTGAGCCTCTACGACTTTTCCTATAAAACGAGGATTATAATATCTGCTACATGATGCTGCCATGACAACTAATGATAAGGACACCCCCGTTCTTTGCATGGTCCCTAACACATGGTAAGTAAGGTTGGTTACTACAACCATTACAACTAAAGGGATACCATTTTACCTTCCACAGTCAGAGGGACAAGACATACAGAAATGGAGATACCAGTGGTAACATTTTCAAATTTATAAGGTAAATCAGTTATTTTTTAAGAGAGTTAGTTTTCTAGATGTTTTCCTCCCATGGAGTGAAGGATACCCATGTAATTAGTCTTTTTAATAGCTGAATATCTACTTATGAAGCAAAAAATGGGGAAGTTATAGGTTATTGAGAAATTGCTTTCAGTTTACTAGAAATACTAGATAAAATATGCCAAATAGGACTGTCTCAACATTAATTTTGGAGTGAACTAATTAACAATAATTTTCTATTTCTGTTCTTATTTTCATAGTTTCCTTGTTTAGTAAAAACCAAGCAATCCGGTTAATGAAGTTAGTTCAATAGATGGAGTTGATGTCCTCAGAGGTTCTTGTAGCGGAAGGGCTGATGTTTCACACACAGGGTAAAGGAGCACACGGTAGCTATTTCTGGAGCTGAAAAAAGGAACATCAACACATTTCAGTGAGTTTTTCCCCTGGGAAATTGTGCCAGGTACACATTTTACATTTTCACATATTAGGAAGCTAAATATCTTAAAATAAAGGAACTAAGTCAGCTCCAGTGCTATGTATTAACAATCCTAAATCACTCTTATCATACAAATCCAAAAGTTAAATGAAATGAAGCTTTCTATTGTTTTTAATAAAAAGAAAAATAAAGCCACGGAGGGAAATGTTGCCTGCCTTTAGAAGCATGAATTTTAATGAATAAAAATATAATTTATAGGGAAAAATATAGAATTTATCTATGTGAAATTCAATCTTGTAGTCATTTTGGAAAACAATACTCCCAGTTCTGTAATGAAACTGATGCCTTAAAAAAATTGGGAGTACATGGGGCACCTTGGCGGCTCAGTTGGTTGAGCATCCGACTCTTGATCTCAGCTCAGGTCTTGATCTCAGGGTCGTGACTTCAAGCCCTGCATTGGACTCCACACCCAGCGTGGAGCCTACTTTAAGTAAGTAAGTAAATAAATAAATAAATACTGGGAGTACAAAATTATCTGACAATGTTAACAATTTCTGCCCTGTCTGTTGAGACAAAAGATCTTTAAACCGTGCAAATAAGACAAATATAGTTAAGAGGGAACTGAATCCCAAGATATGGAGAAGAGTAAAAGAGTACTTGGTCATAATCAACGTTGCCATACTTTCAGACCAAGATATATCATAGGATACAAAAGGAATGTGCAGGTGCAATCAAGGACCCAAATAGATTACTAGTGAGAAATCATAGAGAAATAGAGAAGAATCTTAAGACTTGAGAAAAAAAAAAAAAACCTCTCTCTTCCAAAAAGATTAGCCCAAGAAACTACCAACAAATAAACTTTGTATCTATCCCTAGCAAAATCCTAAAATTGTTTATGGCTTGCCAATACTTACAACACAAAGAGGTGGTCACAATGATCGATAGAATCCAGGTGGGTTCACTAAAAGAAAGAACTGCCTAATTAACCAGCAGTTAAGGAATGTCACAGATACCAAATACCAGGATTTTAGCAATGCAGTTTAAAAGCTTCTCAAAAAACCCTCATGAACCAAGGACATATTTGCATGCTTAATGTAGGTGAATTCATAGGTGGTTGAATAATGTTAAAGATGAATGAGAATCTCCTTAGAGGTTTAAGGGGTTTTGTATCTGGTCGAGTTCTTTCCTGTAATGATGGTGAAAGGGCACCAAGAAGGCACATAAATCTCAATTGCATGATTATTTCATTGAATTATAGAATAAATATTTTTTAGAATAATTTTTTTAAATTATAGAATAAATACTTCAATAGATTTTTGCCTTTTTTCCAAGATTGGTGAAAAATTGGATCCAAAATAAGTAAGGTGAAACTTATGAAATTTAAATAGAAAATTTTACATACTAGTTCAGAAGGCAAATATATAAAGCTTTTCTAACTTTATCTTTAGAATGACCCTGTGAGATGGATAACATTTGCTGTGTTGTAGGTGATAAAACCGGTTTGCTGAGTTAGTAACTTTCTCAATCATATTTCAGCTCTTCTTCCATTGTCACATCTCCATTTATTCAGTCTGACTTCCTCTTACCAGGAATCTTGTGATTACATTGGGCCTACCCAGATAATCCAGGATGATCTCCTCGTCTCAAAATCTCTAATTTAATCCTATCTGCAGAGTCTCTTTTACATATGTATAAAGGAACATTCACAGTTTCAGAGATTCAGACATGGGCACATTTGGGGGCTATTATTCAGCCCAACCATACCGTGCATAGTGAGCAAGATTCAGAGTAGTTGGAGATAAGGTCAGAAAGGTGACTAAGAACTAACTTCCATGGGCCTTGAAGGCCATCATAAGAATCTTGGGTTTTACCATAAATTAAATGAAGAGCTCTGCACAGCAAGTGACACAGTTGAACTTGTGTCCTTAGAGGATCACTCCAGTGGCTGTATTGAGAAGAGATACAGGGAGATATGATAGATGCAAGAATAGTGAGAAGGTGCTTGCAGTGGTCTGGGGGACAGAGGTGGCAGCTCATACCAGGCTGGTAACAGTGAAAGTGGTCAGAAGTGGTTAGATTCTGGAGATACTTTGAGTTTTTTTTTTTTTAAAGATTTTATTTATTTATTTGACAGAGAGAGACAGTGAGAGCAGGAACACAAGCAGGGGGAGTGGGAGAGGGAGAAGCAGGCTTCCCGTTGAGCAGAGAGCCCGATGTGGGACTCGATCCCAGGACCCTGGGATCATGACCTGAGCCGAAGGCAGACGCTTAACGACTGAGCCACCCAGGCGCCCTGGAGATACTTTGAAGAATAGATCCAACATGACAAGATTCAGTGTGCTCAGAGAAAGAGTGGTCCAAGGATTATTTCTTTTCAATCTGAGCAACTTGAATTGCCATCAACTCAAATGGAAACTTCTGTAGAAGGAATAGTTTTGGAGGGGTGGTTAGAATAGAACCATACATTCTACTTTTTAGCTAATGTCATCATGACTATTAGACATCTAAGTAGAGATACTGAATGGAGAATTGTATTTAGGAATCTGGAAGTTAGAAGAAAATTCAGAGTTACAAATATAAATATGGGAATACAGAAATTGTCAGCTTAGAGTTGGTGTTTTCAGCCATAAGACTGGATGAGATCATGAAGGGGGTAAGTGTAAGATAAATAAGAAATGATCGAGGATGAATTCTGGAGCACATCCTCATAAGTAGGACAAGAAGAAGGGAAGCTATAAACAGGGGCTAAGAGAAAATAACAGTGCAAAGGCAGTTTCCTGGAAGACAAGTGAAAGAATAAGTATTTTAAAGATGATGATTTATTAAATGTGGCATGTGAGATGAACACTGAGTACTGGATTGACCAACCCATGTGGTCTGGGATAATCTGATAACTCAGAGTGGTAATAGCCAAGACAGTGAGTGGATATAGATAAATCACTTAGAACAATCGTTTCCAAACTGCTGCATTTTGGAACGAATCACCTGAGAATCTTTTAAAATAGTGATACCTAGGCACCGCCCCCCCCAAAAAACCACCACTCTGATTAGGATTTTGTAAAGCTCCCCAGCTGAATCTAATGGGCAGCAAAGTTTGGGACACACTAGTTTAGAACAATGCCAGGATCTAGAAAACTTTTTGGTATAAATTAAGTTGAGGAAACTTGGTGGGAAGGGACAGGGTTTGGGTGGGGGGAGAGTGTGGAAATTATTGTGTAATTGACAAATTATGGAGGCAGAATCATTGTAAATTGATTGCTCATTATCCAAGGATTGCCTTGACAAGTATAATTACATCAGGTTTTCCCCATTCAGTGCACCAAAACTCGGTCCTTATACCAAAATTGAGTAGAGACTTTGCTCAGCAACTGTTGGACAAAGGCAAAGAAAATATGTCTAAGAGTGAGACTAATACCTCCAAATAGTGGGCAAAGCCAGAATGCAAAGACTAAATAAGAGCCAATGAAGAGTCACCCTCAGCCCCAGTGACAATTTGTAGTGACACTTTCCAAGCAGCTCTGAAAACAGTTTATACCACCATTTCAGACTGCCTGAAGAATTAAGACCACAGATAGGTTTTATTTCTTCTGTAGCTGATGTAACCATATCCAAACTATTTTTTTCTCCGTCCTAGAAATCTTGCAGCTGTGAATTTAATGCCAAGTTGCATGTTTCAAATAAAGTTCAATAAAGAAGGCCTAATTCAGATAACAAAAGAGTCTCTGAGATTCTTTATACACCAGCTGTTAACTTTTGTGTTGAAATGCTGGTTGGCTATTTGATGCGTTCCTTTAATTCAGAAAAGCACTTGAAGCACTTAGGGAAGCACTGGATAGATTTTCAATTTGGGAATCCCATGTCTGCAGAGCAACTCAGAAATAGTTCAATAAAATTTTGTGAGTAAGTTTTCTGCTCTAGCAAGCAGGTAAAATGGAGTTAGAAATGCATTCTGGAAAAACAAAAGTTTGCTTATGATGCAGTAAGAAGTTTACACAGAAGGAAATGTGAATGCAGTCAGGAGGGAAATCGGATGGGAGTGCCCCAAGTAGGAGGATTCCAAGGTTAGTAGAGGGAGTCAAAGATTAAGAGTTGGGGTGGCAGGGGCGCCTGGGTGGCTCAGTTGGTTAAGCAACTGCCTTTGGCTCAGGGCATGATCTCAGGGTCCTGGGATCAAGCCCCACATCGGGCTCCCTGCTCGGCAGGAGGCCTGCTTCTCCCTCTCCGACTGCCCCTGCTTGTGTTCCCTCTCTCGCTGTCGCTTTCTGCAAATAAATAAATAAAATCTTTAAAAAAAGAAAGAGTTGGGTGGCAATTGTAAAAAGAAAGACCTGGAAAAAGGAAGCCAATACAGACTCCCTGATCAAAGAGAAGGGGTAAATAAAAGAATAAAGAACTAATCATTGGGAACAGGAGAGATAAGAAATGAAAGAAAGAGGCAAATAGGAGAGTGCCCAAACAAAAGAGAAGAGGCATAAGAAGGCCAATTAACATGGCAAACTTTGGGGCAGGGAAAAGAAAAGGGAGTGTGCCTGGGAACCGAAAGGGACAGTGGTTATGCCAGAAGCTGGGAGAAAGCTGCTCATATCCTGTTTTGAAGGAGGAAGGAGGGTTAAACTCCCCGTCTTCTGCTGTTGCTGATGACTTTTCCAACTGTTATCCTTACAGCAAAAAAAGCATCAGAGTAAAAAAAAAAACTATCTGTAGATGACAGAAATGAAAACAGTTGTAGTTAATTTATTACTGATCATTTTCAAATGTGAAAGGTCTAGTGAAAGTTCATAACAAGAATGGTGTAACTGACAAGAAAATTTGACTTATATGTGGCATGAAAAACAAGATAATAAAGTCCTTTCAAAACACTTCAGTAAATGTCTGTAAGGACCATGAGTAAGCCTAGTTGCAAAGTCAGTGGATGTTATATCTGATTTATAAAATGAAATGAACATACAGAAGAAATACTATTGAGATATAATAATCCTGAGACATAACACATATACCATATCAACCATATGCAAATAGGGTATGCTAAGAATATCCCAAATTATCAAGTAAAGAGATCTAGTAAGTCTGGAGTAGAGTCTAAACATCTGTGTTTTTATAAAACCTCATGCATGCATCTGATGTACATTCTCAACTGAGAGCCATTGGCCTAGAAGATATTAGATCCAAATGAAGAAGCTTGTGGCCAATAAGCATTTTAAATAATAACTGAAGTCTATGACTAGTAACACTTTACATTTAGTTTCATGCCTAATATCATCAGGCAAAATAGCACCAAATGGAAACATGTCATGGCCAGCAAGAACATTGACAAATCCCTAGGAACTTCACATACAGGATGCAATTTCTGAATTATTTATATTAATAATATTTTATTTATAAAAATTTTACCTAGGGGAGAATAAACATCTCTTTTGATTCGACAACTCTTCTCATGCAACACATCGATAGGAATACAGATTTCTTTTTAAACCTAATCATTTCTAGTACTTTACAAGGTGAAGGAACAAATCTTTATGATCTTGCAGGGAACCCCTGGGAAATCACAAATAAAGTTTTAGGTGCAAAAGATATCCTGTAAGTTTTACTCTATTTTTTTCCTATACTGAGAGCTTCGTTTGGGGAAGACAAAAATAAGTATTATTGGAGGAGATTTAGACTTGATTAAGATAAGATCAGGGGTGCCTGTGAATAATACTTGCTACCTATTTAACTAAGTGACAAAAGAATTTTGAAATACTCATAGAAGGTAACATAATTGTAAAAGTATTAGCTCTTTCAGAGTGAAGCTTCTTTGTTCTTCTCTTTTTTATTGTTTTCAAAAATAATACCGGATATAATAAAGTCAACGTAAAGCACAGAAAGTTACTCTGATAAGACAATCTTTGTTATGTAGGCAAATAACACAGAAAGATTAACCCTCCATATCATAATGAAAGCAATAAACAGTAAACCAGGGAAGCAGTCCCATGAACACTGAGCAAACTTTGCCAAGCTATTAAGACATTCCATAGCTTTTCAGACTCAGTTATTATAAACCAAGGCAAGTAAAATTTACATTCCAAGCTTTGTCTTTTATTGTGCTCTTTAGTATCCTGCAACATGCTGGGACTTTAGGATAAATCTTGCAAGACCATGAGAACTAATTTCATAAGAAACAGCATACAAGGCTTTCACCATTACTGCCTTCACATGAACCAATAAATAAGCATTTTTTTAAGTTCTCAGTTTCAATTGCCAATACAGTTAAAAATCAGTAGACACAATCCTCATAAACAAACTCTTTGGTGTCCTTAATACGTTTTAAGTGTGTAAATGGGTCTGAAGAACAAAAAAAGAAAAAAGAGGAAAAGGAACAGAGATGTACTGTTAAGAAAAAAAATATTTCCCTTGAAAGTAGTACATGTATCGTCATATTTTCTCTGTCATTATTGCTCCTAGTAGTCTCAAGCAACAATACTAATGATAACTTTTAACCTAAGTAACTGTCTTCTATTTCACAGAGAAAATTTGGATGTTGATAATGGAGAACAGTCTGTCACAAATCAGCATTTTAGCCCACAAGCAGAACTCGTAAGTACACATAACATGACTTTCTATAGACACATACTTGCTACAGCCTAATACATGTTCTGAAAGTGGCAGAACTTAACCAAAGATACAGCCTATCTGTAGCATATTAAAAGCAAAAGCATATAAACATAAAAGTATGCTTAGAGTCTACTTAGTCATCGATGTTTCTGTGTTCTTACTTAGAAATGATTTAGGTATTCCAGGATTATTCATTGATTAGCTCATTTTAATCAGTCTAAGGTTCAAGTTCTCTTGAATTTTTTTCAAGTTCCTAAGATCTTTTTTATGATTGAAATATAATTTATATACCATAAAATTCCCCATGTCAATATGTACAGTTCAGTAGGTTTTGGTATATTTGCGAGATTGTGCAACCATCACCATTAACCAATTCCAGAATATTTTCATCACTCCCAAAAGAAAACCTCATATCCATTAGCAGTAATTCCCCACTTTCCCCTTTCCCCCACTCTCAGCAATTGCTAATATACTGAATGTCTATATGTTTTACCTATTCTGTACATTTCATATAAATGGAATCCTACAACATGTGGCCTTTTGTTTCTGGCTCCTTTCACTTAGCATAATGTTTTCAAGGTTCATCCATGGTGTAATATGTATCAATATTTCCTTCCTTTTTATGGCCACATAATATTCCACTGTATGAATGAATATACCACATTCTATATACCTCCATCAATTGGTGGATATATGGGTTGTTTCTACTTTGGGGCTATTATGAATAACACTGCTATGAACATTTGTGTACAAGTCTTGATATGAATATATGATTGGATTTTCTTGAGTGGAACCTAGGAGTTGGAATTTCTAGATCATATGATAACTCTACATTTAAATGTTGAGGAACTACAAAACTCCCACAGCAGCTGTATTATTTTGCATTCATACTAGCAATGTCTGAGGGTTCCTATTTTTCTGCATTCTCACAAATGTTCATTATTGTCCGTCTTTGATTATAGCCATCTCAGTGTTTGTGAAGTGGTATTTCATTGTGGTTTTTAATTGCAGTCCGCTAGTGACTAATGATGTTGAGCATCCTTTTCATGTACTTACTGGTCATTTTGTATGTATTCCTTAAAGAAATGTCTATTCACATCCTTTGCCCATTTTTCAATTCATTATTTGCCTTTTTATTGTTAAGTTCCCTAAAGAGCCTAGAAATTATCTTCAAGCTGGCATACTAGAAAACATGATTCCTACTGAAATAAGGTGTTTCAACTTAGTGTTTTGAATGTTAATGAATTTTAAATACACAGAATCACATTTTTATTACCAATCTGTATAAGTTTAGAGAAAGCATACCCAAATAGAATTTAAAAAGCACTTTCATATTATATTTAACATTGGTAAATCAGAGTAAATATTGCTGTTGTTTATCATACCAAAATTACTCAACTAGTCATATTTGCCAAAATTTTACCTTAATTATATGAACTTGGATTCTTAAAATGTTTCTGAGTTGGTTTCTCTATGAGCACTTTTTAAAAAAAATATAGCACACTGAAAGTATTATTAGTTCATATTCCATATTTTCTTGGACTTTTGGGGATATCCAAAGTACACATTTCTCTCTATAAACTCATTGGAATAGAGCTCCTTTATTTTTCTATTTACTCTTTCTCTCTGTCCTTTAGCACCAGGAGCACATTTTCCTCCCTCTGCCTTTATGAGTGGTCTGACCATGAAACATCGCTGCCTGCCTGACTTCCCTCATTCCTCACAGCTTTTCTTTCTTAGGACAGGTTCCATCACCTATTCTCCTGATCTTTGTTATATCAGAAATTCCCCCTCTACCTAGTCTTTTTTGTAAAAGTTTTGTTTATATCTGAGCCTTTTCTGTCATTACTTTGTTTCGGTGCTTACTTGTTTTTGTCTTTTTTTTCACCTCCCACTGCCCTAGGCAAATAGATGGAAGAGTTGTTCTTCAATCATTTGCTTTAACATTGCTTTAGACTTTATTCTAATCAAACTTTCTTAATCTCAATTTCATGCTCCATCCGTCTCAAATTTCTCTTAATTTTCATTAAGACACTTAATGTTACAAATGGTATAACACAAACATCTATTCTTTGTCATTTGAAATAGTAATTCTTAAAGTATTTATCTACTATGTTTTCCCTACCTTCTTTCTTCATAAGAGCCTTGGAGACAGGTATCAGGAAGGAAGGGGAGCCAGGAGGGAGAAGGGGAGGGAAGGAGGGAGAGAAAAGAACGAAAAGACAGAAGGAAAAAGATGGGAAGTCTCTTCTGCTGCTTGGAATCAGCAGACTGAACTTGTTCCCACCTTCCTGCATTAAAATACTTTGGCATTGCTCCATAAATTCTGTAAAACATCTTTGTAACATAATTACAAGTGCTTAAAATATAATAATAGGTTTGTCCATCAATAACACTTGCTCTTCAAATTGTTCTTTCATCTTTCACCTGAGCAAGACTCTTTTTGTGAGAGACCTAGCCAAGGACAAGGGTGAAGTCTGGGGTTCCAAAAAAGGGCTCCCCTGACAGCTGAAATGTCCCATGAGTACTGGGCTGAAAGGCAAGCCAACAGCTTTGTTGTTAATGGATGTTAACTGTGGACCCAATAGAACTCTAGGCACTATGGACCACGAAGATGTACACAATAGAGTGCCTGCCCTTGAAGAGTTTATAGTAAATGGTACTACTGAATTAAGTGTCAATACACACTAGAATATAAGGGTATACATGAATGAATATATCAGTGCTGGGAAGGGGAGTACTGTGGACAGAAATGGGCTTGGAACAGCTTCATGAACGAGACTGACTTGAACTGTGTCTGGAAGGGATGGAAGGATTGGCTGGATTGAGGACATGAAGGCTGGAGAGAGGTGGCCATTATTATCAAAGAAACATAAACCAACCCAGAGGAAGGAAAAGATAATACAGAGTATTCAGGAAATATTGAAGAAGATAAAAATGGAAATATTCTCAAGAGCCTTGAATGTCAAACTGAGGACCCTGAATATTACTCTCTATCCTGTCTCGACGTAAAGAAGGACAGTAATTTCTGAACAGGACTTCTTTATCTAAGCTATACCCTGTGCCTGCAATGGTCTTGTCCCCACCCTCACTCCCACCACCACCCTTTTCTTGTTACAGCTGGCTCCTTCTCATATTTGCTTTAAATGTCCACTTCCTCAGAATACCCTGTACATGTAATCTACTCCCCCTTAACGTTCTATCACAGCATCTCTGACTTGTTTGCATATAACTAATTTGACCACCAAGTGTAACTCTATGTTTATTTATCTGCCCAGCCCTTCTGCCCGCATCAAGTGTCACAAACTCAGGGACCACATCCTCTGTATTTGTTTACAATGTTTTCTTGACCGTAATGGCCACCTTTCTCCAGCCTTCCTATCTCAATCCAGCCAAATCTTTCCTTCTCTTCCAAACCCAGCTCAAGCCAGTCTCATCCACAAAATTTTTCCAGCCCATTTCTTTCCACAGTACATCAAGAAGAGAAGGCTAACCCTCCCATGAAACATCAACTTTGTAAGCAGTGAAAAAATAGGGAAGGAACCCTAGGAAAGAAAGGAATAGGAGAAACAATATCCCCAGTCACAGAAAGAAGGGTTTCAAACAGAGGGTAATAAATAGCCTTAGAAAATGTACAAATGCAGAGTAGCAACAAAGGGCTTCCCACTTAGAAATAACCATGGATCTTTAAGAGACAGTTTCATTGGGGTGGTAGGGATGGAAAGCATATTGTCAGGGTTCAAGAGTGTGCTTTTGAGAAGCCTGAAAAAAGAAAGAAGAAAGATAGCTTGCATTTAAGGGTATGAGAAATATGGAGCATTGACAAGAGAAAGATTAAAAACATAGGGTCAAGAAGAGATGGCTGATGGTGCTGGAAAAGACAGTTGGGAGGGAATCATTAGCGATGCATTGTTAAAGGAAGCTTCAGAACATTCCTCACAGAATTGCCAAGACTGCATAAGGCAGCAAGCTAACATCACATTTGCTAATTCCTCACATGTTGGAACAATAGCAAAAGGCCATAAAAGAGGCCTGACAAGCAATAGGTCTATGTTAATAAGACATTGAGAAATGAGCACGGAACTGCAATGGGAGGGTTGTCTGTACCACAAAGCCCAGCCATACCCATTTATCTTCTCCTCCAGATATCTTTACCAAAATAAATCTACATGGATCTCACTCATATACTTAAAAGGTTTTGCATAATCTTTCCCTAAAACATAATAGAATTTCAGATCTGGAAGGGACATTAAAAATTATCTAATCAACAATTCAATAATAAAAAACCCAAAGAATCCAATTTAAAAATGGGCAGAAGATCTGAATAGACATTTCTCCAAAGAAGACATATAGATGACCAACAGGCACATGAAAAGATGCTCACCATCATTAACCATGAGGAAATTTCAAATCAAAACCACAATGAGATGTCACCTTACACCTGTTAGAATGGCTATTATCAAAAAAACAAGAAATAACAAGGGTTGGCAAGGATGTGGAGAAAAGGGGACACTCATACTGTTGGTGGGAATGTAAATTGGTACAGCCACTGTGGAAAACAGTATGGAGTTTCTTCAAAAAATTAAAAATAGAACTACTCTATGATCCAGTAATTGCACGGCTGGGTATATACCCCCAAAATACAAAACCACTAATTCAGAGGGATACATGCACCCCTATGTTTATTGCAGCATTATTTCAACAGCCAAACCATGGAAGCAGCCCAAGTGCCCATTGAGAGATGAATGGATAAAGAAGATGTGAGCCATTGAGCCATAAAAAGGAATGAAATCTTGCCATTTGCAACAACATGGATGGAGCTAGAGAGTACAATGCTAAGTGAAATAAGTCAGAGAAAGACAAATACCATATGATTTCACTCATATGTGGAATTTAAGAAACAAAACAAACAGGCAAAGAAAAAAAAGAGAGACAAACCAAGAAACAGAGGGGAGGTGGATGGGGGAATGGGGGCATGGGGGAAATAGGGAATGGAGATTGAAGAGTGTACTTATCATGATGAGCACTGAGTAATTTGTATAGAATTGTTGAATCACTATATTGTACACCTGAAACTAACATAACACTGTATGTTAACTATACCAGAATTAAAATTTTAAAAATATAATAAGAAAAAGAAAATGAAAACACTAAGTTGAAAAGGTATGTTCATTGTAGCATTATTTACAATAGCCATGATATGGAAGCAACCAAGGTGTCCATCGATAGATGAATGAATAAAGAAGATGTGGATATATATCCAACAGTAATAACTTGAGCATAAAAAATAATGAAATCTTGCCATTTGTGACAACATCAATGAACCTAGAGGGTATTATGCCCCATGAAATAAGTCAGACAGAGAAAGACAAATGCTGTATGATTTCACTTATATGTAGAATCTAAAAAACAAAACAAACAAACAAAACTAGACTCAGATACACAGAACAGACTGATGGTTTCCAGAGAGGAGGATTTGGTGGCAGAGGGAGGGGGAGTGAAATAGGTGAAAGGGATCAAGAGGTACAAACTTCTAGTTATAAAATAAATGAGCCATGGGGATGTAATGCACAACACAGGGAATATAGTCAATAATATCATTTTAGTTTTGTATGGTGACAGATGGTAACTAGACTAATTGTGGTGATCATTTCATAATGTATATAAATGTTGAATCACTATGTTACACATCTGAAACTAATACAATATTGTATGTCAGCTACACTTTAATCAAAAATTATCTATTCATGAACAACAATGGACCCAAATCAAGAATGACATTTTCCTTTCCCAATTGTAGTTTCCTTTTGTTTCTCTGCAGGGTAATAATAATCTCTTTTTTAAAAGTTCACTCTTCAACTAAAATATGACAAAGGCATAGTCAATAAATAGAAATTCTCATCTTTCCATCTCTAAATCTCTCACTGGTTTAATAATTCACTCCTTCTCAGTGCCTTAAAAATGGGACTTTTATCTTTGAATCCATCTGTAAAGCCATTCCCTTCGCCTCCCACTTACTAAATGGACTCCATTTATCACTCATTTTATGGGAGCTTATCTACAACAGGAGAAGTTTGATCAGATAACCTGGTCCTTAGAAAACCAGAGGAAGATTGCTAGGAATGACTTCTATTGTTTGAGAACTTCCCTTTGATCTGAAATTTTGAGGAAGGCTATAGGATGTCTCAAGGGTCTCTTGCATTTTTGATAGTCCAGGAAATGAATACTCTGGTCTCAGAGTCTGGAGAGCCTTTGCTGAACGTGCTCACTGGATCCAGTCCTTCAGAATGATTTGAGGATGAACTTAATCCCCAGTCAGAGACTGAACATTCCTAGTTTAATGTTGTGATATAATATGACAGATTTATACACTGTTCTGACATAATGAAATGCAAAGAGATGAAGTGTTTTATTTACACAGTAACCTCTTATTTCAACAGTTCACTCATTGTTACATAGGCTTTCTTGGCCTCGTCAAAAACGGCCTCAGAATGCATCGCTGTGCCTTGCAGAGCAGTCTCACTGCTTTACAAAGACCGGAGCACCAGGCCATAAAGTCATGAGGGAAGAGAAGGACAACATAAACAAACAAGAAACAAAACCAGGACCTTCCATTGCTCTAGGGCCTCCATCCTTTCCTCTGTCTGGATACAGAGGTCACAGAATAAATGTTGAATGAACCCCTTCTCAGGTTCATCTTTCACTCAACAAACATGGCTGATCATTGCTTCAGCAAACATTGTGTTCCCTCTAGGAGATATGAGGAAGTGACATAAAGATACCAGAAAACCCAAGTGGGGGGGGTGGGATATACTTTGCTCTAGTTCTGCACTCAAGGAGAAGGCAGGCTTGAGAGGGAACCACACAAATACTCAAAGTCAATGTGCTACGCCCTTCAGTAGACAACACACTGGTAGTAGAGAGGAGGACACAGAGAAGAGATTAATCCTGGGGTAGTCAAGAAAGCTTTAAAGAATCATTTTAACTGAAATTCATTTCAGCTCTGTTATAAAACAAACTCCTATGACTTTGGTTCAACTCCCAGGTAGAGAACATGGGGAAAGATATGGTACTTTCTCTTCTAACCAGTGTTCTGGGGCCATAATATTGGAGGGTACAGAATCCTTGGCTATGACTCTTCAGGAAACTTGAAAACTGAGTGTATAGAGAGATGTTGGTTCCCACTCTCTCCCAGAGTAGGACCAGGCCTTGGCATGGTGTGAAATAGGAGTCACCCTAGATAATGCCATTTTTATTTACTAGAGCAAAGTATATCCCACCCCCTGCCTTGGGTTTTCTGGTATATCTGGATAGGAGCGAGTGGATGAAAAAAACATCTTCTTCATCACCAACATGGAAAAAACGAGGAGATGGTTTGCTCCAAGGTTTTTTATTCCCCTCTAGTTTTGAGAAAGAGGAGAAAAAGCAGGCCTCACTCTAAAGTAAAGCCTTGCCTCTCAAAGTGTGACTGAAGCACCAGCAGCAGGAGCATCACCTGGAAGCTCATTGGAATGCAGCATCTCGGGCCCCAGCCCCAAACGCCTGCATGAGAAGGGGCAGCTTAACAAGATCCACAGGTGATTTGATTTCTACGCATCCTAAAATTTGAGAAGCCCAGCTTTAGACCAGCATAGTGGCTGAACATTGGAATCACCTGAGGAGCCTTTTAAAGCACCGATCCCACCCCCCAGGAATTCTGATTTAAATGGTCTGGCTTTCTAAATGATTCCAAATGTGAGTGAAGGTTGTTAAGCACGTGGAAGCCTCCTGTTCCCTATAAGAACCTCTGAAATGGCAGTGGGTCTGGGTGTTGCTGACATGGAAGGGATACGGAGAGCTCCCAGAAGCCCGGCGAATTGGCTGCCCCTTCTTCGTACAGGTAAGGAGCTGGGGCCAAGCCTGGCTATTCAGAATCGGGCCCGACCCTATCCTTGCACATAAATTCATTAAGGTTATTCACCATGCATTTCAGTATGTGGAATCCATGTAGAAATGCGTTATGGTAGCTCAGAGCCTTAAGCCCGTAATGTTCTATGTATGCCTACGCGTTTAGCTCGCCCTCAAGCAAATCATTTTCGTTTAGGATCCGGCCCTGCGCTGTAGAAGGTAATAAAAGGAAAAGAGTTGTCCAAGAAAGTTAGGGACCTAAAGTCGTAAAGCAAGATACAAACAAACAAAAAACGAAGAAGTTACCCAAAAGAAGCAGCACCCAGTAAACCCCAGCCATGAGTCAGCACAGGGGAGGCCCAGCCCCTTCTAGGGGAGCCTGATTAAGGATCAGGCTCAGCTGCCGCGCCTGGCTGTGTGTGTTGCTGCTTCTTGTCCCAAGTCTTAATAGCAACTTCCCTTCTTCAGCTGCTTACGCTTTTTTTTTTCCCCCCTGTGGCTGGAAAGAAGTGTCACATTTTACTCGCTTCTAAGCTTTTGCCCCCACCCCCTCCCAGAGAAGGCTTGCGCATGGGGAGGGGGCACTGTGAGCCACCTCCAGCCTCGGGTGACTGCTCTAAGGGACTTTGAGCTCCTCTCACTGTAACACTATGAAGTTCCTCGGGAAGCCCAGGACTCAGACAGCTGATTTTCTGCCTCTTTGCCTACTTTTCTTGAAGATTCTGCAACCAGGGCACAGCCACCTTTATGGCAACCGCTACGCTGGGTGAGTAGGGCGGCTTTCGGTCCCTGCGTGCCTTTTAGTGGGATGAGGGGGCTAGTTGGCTCCTGAACATGCCTCGCTTTTTTTTTTTCCCCCCTCTCATCTGTGGTTTCTGTGTGAATCTGTACACTTTGCTGTCACCTAAAGTAAAATGTGTGTGCAGTTCCCAGCTCTTGGGTTGAGCTCACCAAGAGAATGGTGGTCGCAAGTCTAGCTTTTCCCACTGTCTGTAGTGTGCCAGCCTCCACTGGGGACCAGTGTTGAATGGGATTCTGTTTTTGGAGGAGCCGTGGCCAGTATTTACAATATTTGCCGTGTTAGAGGTCAGGGGAGGAAGGATGCTGTTGTACCACGTGAATTATGACCTGAAAACTAGAGCTGCTCCTTCAGAATTGTACACAGAAGTGGTTGAAATTCACCAGTGATTAAGAACGGAGTGTAGTGTGTGTGTGTGTGTGTGTGTGTGTGTGTGTGTGTGTGTGTGTGTGTGTG